>NC_092707.1:128778079-129128295 GCF_047496885.1 Scyliorhinus torazame | reverse complement strand
GCAATTCAGGTTAACATCCTTTAAAGAGAGTGACTTCTTTCTGTTTTCGCGTTGACCTTTATTCCTGTGCTCCTTTGCTAAGTTAGCTCTTGGCTGGGGAAGGTTTGGGGAGCTGAGTAGAAGCAAAGCCAACTGCACTATTCCAGAGGGAGAGGGAAAAAGTAAGTCAGCCCAGATTCCCACTCCTGATGACTAGCCAATGGCCCATGCTGGGAAGTGTGTCTGGATGCCTGGTGAGAAGTGATTGCTTGTGTGTGTATGTGTGATGCCTTCTGTAGTTGAATAACCATGCCAATACTTATCGTTCACTTGCATGAGGCACCCCACATGACTGACTGGATAAAATAATCCTGAAAAACCTTATTTTGTTCTTCGATTCCATTTGTCATCTGTTCTTTTGAGCCCTGCCGGGATCATGCACAAGGTAGGTAAGCCATGGCCTTGAATTCTGCCAAGGCCAGCCAACTCGAGCCACCAACCTCGCTGGACAAAATCCAGTTCTTAGCGTTTAATTTGAAGCTGGGGCCGACCATTTAAAAGTGAACGTTCCATTGCATGACTTCCCTCCTTCAACCCAAAGGCAACATTGCCAACTGTGCTGCGCTCATTCAGTGCTTCATTGGAGAGTTCACCTAGGTTGAAGTGCTCAAGTCTTGGAGGGCAACTTGAACTGGCAACCGTCTGACTGAGTGGTAAGTGTGCTACCAACTGAGCCATTGCTGACATGAGGTAGGACAATAGCATAGTGATAATGTTGCTGGACTAGTAATTCAAAGACCTAGTTTAAAGAGTCCAAATCCTACCACAGCTGGTGGGAAAATTTAAATTCAATTAAGTAATAAATTTGGAATGAAATGCAAATCAGTTTTGTTTCAAAAATCCATCTGGCTCACTAATCTTCTTCAGTGGAGGAAATCTGCCCTCCTTACCTGGTCTGGCCCTACATGTGACTGCAGACCCACTACAATGAGATTGACTTTTCATTGCCCCTGAAATGGACGATAGCAAGCCACTTAGTTTTTTAAAAATTTAGAGTACCCAATTATTTTTTTTCCAATTAAGGGGCAATTGAGCATAGCCAATCCACCTACCCTGCACATCTTTGGGTTGTGGGAGTGAAACCCATGCAGACACAGGGAGAATGTGCAAACTCCACACGGACAGTGACCCAGGGCCGGGATTCGAACCCGGGTCCTCTGCGAGCCACTTAGTTATTAGCTGGCTCACCACCACCGGCCAAGTGCAATTAGAGATGAGCAATAAACATTGACATTGCTCACATCCCAAAGAATGAGTAACAAAACCCACTTGACCGTCTGCATGTGTTATCTTTAAAAAGTAGTCGAAAAAGTCACCATTTCTCCCCAATGCACCGATGATTGTGTTCTGAGGTTGCTGTGTTTGTGGGGTTAATCTTTATCCCTGGAGACATTAAGACAATTTTAGAGGGTTAGCAATGTCCTACGTCAAACAAAACCCACAACCTCCATACATAAGATTATGTAAGGTCTTGAAAGATGGGGAGAGAGTATCCCAATTTTGGGAAGAGTATAACTGGAGGCCATCAATATGAGAGTCACCAAGAAACCCAATTGGGAATACAGAAGAAACTTTTTCACTCAATGAGGGTTGAGAATGTGGCACACGCTACCAGAAGTGAATAGTATAGATGTATTTAAGGGGAAGATGGATGAGCAGTTGAGGGAAAAGATAATAGAGGGGTTATGCTAATAGATTTAGATGAGAAAAGATGAAACGTGGTTTGAGTTATAAATGCACATGGCATGAACTGGTTGGGCTGATTGGCCCGTTTCCCAGTTGTATGTTCTGTGTAATTGCCATCCCCGGTCGTTATCAATCGCAGCTGCAACAACAAAACTAACATGTGAAGACAGCGTGTATTCTTGAAATGAGGCGATGCAAACTTTAACGGATCACACTGTTGAAATACAATCGTGTGGAAGTGACATTGTCGGAAAGAGCGGCCCCACCAGTATCTTGGGGAAGGTGAATCGTTCAGAATTGGCAGTTTCTGGTGTCATGTGCTTACAAAGCAGTGGTTCTCCCAGTGTAGATGAGAGTCCTCTAGGTCGACCGCGGACTGGCCCAAAATGCAAGTCATTGACACGCAAATACACAAACGAGCTTGTGTAGGAGGTCAGGCCAGAACCTCCTCATCCCCAATATTCACAGCATATCACACAACCAGCCTGTCAGTGCCACCCAGGTGCCACTCTGGCAATGCCAAGATGCCTGAATGGCATCTTGTCCGTGCCGGGGATCAGGCCTGGGAGTGTCCTGCCATTATGAGGTGGGGTGCGGGGAGGCTACAGGACCCCCTCATTAGTGCTTTGGAGGGGGTGGGGGGGGGAGGGCTATGGAGACCGCAGTGTGGGGTCCAGAGAACGTGGTGCCATTAAAGTCCTATTCAATAGTGGGGTCGTTCTCAGAGATGCCAGCACCGGGAAACACCCGGTCAAATGCGCCCGAAACTGCATTCTGTTTCATTTCCATTAATTCGCGTCCATAGACTGAGTAATCAATTCATTAATACTGTAAGTGATTCAAAGACACTTTGAAATTCTCCTTGAAGTGCAACAGTGTTGACATTAATGACTGGGGGGAGCTTGCTACCAAATATTCAGAATGGCGGCAACTTGTCCATCGAGCTGCATCATCCTTTGAGTCACAAAGTCTTAACCATGAGGCTGAGTGGCGACAGAGAAGAAATCCGGATCCTACTGCCTTCCTAGACATCCTGCCCCATCTGCTCAAAGATCTGTGGATCGAGAATCATCCTGTTAAATTACATGAAGACCCAAAGCAAAATCTCGCAGCCCTTGAATTGAGGGACAGTCCCCGCCACCAACAACATGTATTTTGTAGATAAAATTATTTGACAGTATTTTTGATCATGGGGTCATGTATTTAATTACTTCTCAGAACTGTGCTAATAGCTATTGGTTGTCATTTATCTCAATGAGGCTTTATATATGGAGTTATGTAATAGACCAACGATGATCACATTGAATGGTGGAATAGGCTAGAGGGATACTCTCCAAGCAATATACCCAATGCACTCATTGAGTGTCAGCAAACTGTTTAGTGGCAGCGAATGGAACAACTGAAAACCTCGCAGAGATTTGGGAGGATGATTATAATGTGTGAAACCTGAAGGAAAAGTCAAAGATATATTCCAACCTGAAGATAATCTCAAGAAGTAAAGACGCAGAAGGAAATCGCCAGAGAAAAACTCCAAAGAAAGGCTTGGAAGCTGAAAGCACAAATTAAATTCCTCACTGCAACAGAAGATTCGACTGAATCCCGTGGAAGTCCAGCTTTTATACCCACATTGTACAGAGTCAGCAGACTTAGCAGGGGTGAGCTATAAATGTAAAATTCCCGGACAACACAAGCCCTGATGAAAACAAGTGGATGAGGGTAAAGCAGTTGATGTGGTGTATATGGATTTCAGTGAAGCGTTTGATAAGGTTCCCCACGGGAGGCTACTGCAGAAAATACGGAGGCATGGGATTCAGGGTGATTTAGCAGTTTGGATCAGAAATTGGCTAGCTGGAAGAAGACAAAGGGTGGTGGTTGATGGGAAATGTTCAGACTGGAGTCCAGTTACTAGTGGTGTACCACAAGGATCTGTTTTGGGGCCACTGCTGTTTGTCATTTTTATAAGTGACCTGGAGGAGGGTGTAGAAGGATGGGTGAGTAAATTTGCAGATGACACTAAAGTGGGTGGAGTTGTGGACAGTGCGGAAGGATGTTACAAGTTACAGAGGGATATAGATAAGCTGCAGCGCTGGGCTGAGAGGTGGCAAATGGAGTTTAATGCAGGAAAGTGTGAGGTGATTCATTTTGGAAGGAATAACAGGAAGACAGAGTACTGGGCTAATGGTAAGATTCTTGGCAGTGTGGATGAGCAGAGAGATCTCGGTGTCCATGTATATAGATCCCTGAAAGTTGCCACCCAGGTTGAGAGGGTTGTTAAGAAGGCGTATGGTGTGTTAGCTTTTATTGATAGAGGGATTGAGTTTCGGAGCCATGAGGTCATGTTGCAGCTGTACAAAACTCTGGTGCAGCCGCATTTGGAGTATTGCGTGCAGTTCTGGTCGCCGCATTATGGGAGGGATGTGGAAGCATTGGGGGGGGGTGCAGAGGAGATTTACCGGGGTGTTGCCTGGTATGGAGGGAAGATCTTATGAGGAATGGCTGAGGGACTTGAGCTGTTTTCGTTAAGAGAGAAGAAGGTTAAGAGGTGACTTAATTGAGGCATACAAGATGATCAGAGGATTGGATAGGGTGGACAGTGAGAGCCATTTTCCTCAGATGGTGATGTCTAGCACGAGGGGACATAGCTTTAAATTGAGGGGAAATAGATATAAGACAGATGTCAGAGGTAGGTTCTTTACTCAGAGAGTAGTAAGGGCGTGGAATGCCCTGCCTGCAACAGTAGTGGACTCGCCAACACTAAGGGCATTCAAATGGTCATTGGATAGACATATGGACGATAAGGGAATAGTGTAGATGGGCTTTAGAATGGGTTCACAGGTCGGCGCAACATTGAGGGCCGAAGGGCCTGTACTGCGCTGTAATGTTCTCTGTTCTATGATAAAACCCAGTAGCCAATACAATAGCTAAACAAGGAATCAATGAATCAGCTGCAAAGTTCTATGAAAATAATTCAATGCTTATTTTAACCTCAGAAGCAACAAAATCCTTGCAAGGCCTAAATTGAGGGGCAGCACGGTAGTACAGTGGGTAGCACTGTTGCTTCACAGCACCAGGGTCCCAGGTTCGATTCCCAGCTTGGGTCACTGTCTGTGAGGAGTCTGCACATCCTCCCTGTGACTGCGTGGGTTTCCTCCGGGCGCTCCGGTTTCCTCCCACAAGTCCCGAAAGACGTGGGGTGCGATTCTCCGAAAGGGGGCCAGAACACCGCTGGAGCAGTTCACACCGCTCCAGCCTCCCTTCCCGGTGCCAAATGGGTGCCACGCCAACCCACGTATGCGCAGTTGGGCCGCGCCAACCCGCGCATGCGCGGGGGACTTCCTCAGCGTGCTGGCCCCGACGCAACATGTCGTAGAGGTTCAGGGGCCGGCCGCATAATAAAGTGGGCCGGTGGGCCCCGATCGCGGGCTAGACTCCATCGGAAGCCCCCCCCCCAGGTGAAGGAGCGCTTTTCCCCGCCCCACAGGCCTCCCCCTACCCTTCGCGCAGAGTTCCCGCTGGCAGCTACCAGGTGTGAATGGCGCCGGCGGGATTCTGCCGTTTCTGTGCGGCCGCTCGGCCCATCAAGGCCGGAGAATCGGCGGCCCGGTCGTGGACAGCGGCCCGCGTCGTGCCAAACGCGCCGGCTCAAATGGCGCCGATTCTCCGCTCCACGGAGAATCGCCTGCTGGCGTCGGACCGGCGCCGCGGGAGAAAATGGCGCGAATGGCCATTCTCCCATACGGCGCGGCATGGGAGAATCACGCCCGTGCTGTTAGGTAATTTGGACTTTCTGAATTCTCCCTCTGTGTACCTGAACAGGGGTCGAAATTCTCCGGTATCGGCGCGATGTCCGCCGACCGGCGCCAAAAACGTCGCAAATCAGTCGGGCATCGCGCCGCCCCAAAGGTGCGGAATCCTCCGCATCTTGGGGGGCCGAGCCCCAACCTTGAGGTGCTAGACCCGCGCCGGACTAATTTCCCCCCCCGCCAGCTGGCGGAAAAGGCCTTTGGTGGCCCACCAGCTGGCGCGGAAATGACATCTCCGGACGGCGCATGCGTGGGAGCGTTAGCGGCCGCTCACGGCATCCCCGCGCATGCGCTGTGGAGGGAGTCTCTTCCGCCACCGCCATGGTGGAGACCGTGGCGAAGGCGGAAGTGCCCCCACGGCACAGGCCCGCCCGCGGATCAGTGGGCCCCGATCGCGGGCCAGGCCACCGTGGGAGCACCCCCCCCGGGGCCAGATCGCCCCGTGCCCCCCCAGGACCCCAGAACCCGCCTGCGCCACCTTATCCCGCCGGTAAGGTAGGTGGTTTAATCCAGGCATCCTAGCAACGGGACTTCAGCCCATTTGGGCCGGAGAATCGCGGGGGGGGGGGCGTCTCGCCAACCAGCACAGCGCGATTCCCGCCCCCGCCAAATCTCCGGTGCCAGAGAATTCGGCAACCGGCGGGGGCGGGATTCACGCCAGCCCCCGGCGATTCTCCGAACCGGCGGGGGGTCGGAGAATCTCGCCCAGGTTCCAGAGTGAGGCGACTAGGCACTTTTCACAGTAACTTTATTGCAGTGTTAATGTAAACCTACTTGTGACAATAAAGATTATTACTATTATTATTTAATTTGTGCATCCAGCAGCCTGGAGAACCTGGATCGACTCCTTCATGAATGACTTGTATGGAATGGGTGAAGGCTGCGATTACAGTACCTGAATTCTGAGACAATCAGGGATAGAATAGTGTTAGGAGTGGCAGACGACACACTATCAGACATGCTTCAACCGACGGAAGATCTAACACCTGAGAAAGCCATCCAGATTGTCAGCAATGTGAAATTCGGATGCAGCACAGATCCATGTTAAGGGGAGAAAGCAAACTGTGTAACAAACTAATGCCAGTGTCCAAACTAATGCCAGTGCGCACTCCATGCCAAGGAAGCAATACCCTAACCGACCAGCACAGTGAACATGCCAAGGTTGTAGAGCAAAGCGCCCCACAGTGCCTCAATGACTACCATCCGGTGGCCCTGACTTCAGTCGTAATGAAGTGCTTCGAGAGATTGATCATGAAGCGCATCACCTCCATACTCCCAGAACGCCTTGATCCACTGCAATTCGCATACTGTCGCAACCGGTCCACAGCAGACGCCATTTCCCTGGCCCTACACTCATTCCTAGAGCATCTCGACAACAAGGACTCCTATTTATTGACTACAGCTCTGCCTTCAACATCATAATCCCAGCCAAGCTCATATAAAAGCTCCAAAACCTAGGACTTGGCTCCCCACTCTGCAACTGGATCCTCTGACCAACAGACCACAATCAGTAAGACTGAACAATAACACCTTCTCCACAATAGTCGTCAACACCGGGGCCCCGCAAGGCTGCGTACTTAGCCCCCTACTCTACTCCCTGTATACACATGAGTGCGTGGCAAAATTTGATTCCAACTCCATCTACAAGTTTGCTGACGATACGACCATAGTGGATCGGATCTCGAATAATGACAAGTCAGAATACAGGAGGGAGATAGAGAACCTAGTGGAGTGGTGCCATGACAGCAATCTCTCCCTCAATGCCAGCAAAACGAAAGAGCTGGTCAATGACCTCAGGAAGCAAAGTACTGTACACACCCCTGTCAGCATTAATGGGGCCGAGGTGGAGATGGTTAGCAGTTTCAAATTCCTAGGGGTGCACATCTCCAAAAATCTGTCCTGGTCCACCCATGTCGACGCTACCACCAAGAAAGCACAACAGCGCCTATACTTCCTCAGGAAACTAAGGAAATTCAGCATGTCCACATTAACCCTTACCAGCCTTTAAAGATGCACCACGGAAAGCATCCTATCTGGCTGCATCACAGCCTGGTGTGGCAACTGCTTGGCCCAGGACCGCAAAAAACTTCAGAGAGTCGTGAACACCGCCCAGTCCATCACACAAACCTTCCTCCTATTCATTGACTCCATCTACACCTCCCGCTGCCTGGGGAAAGCGGGCAACATAATCAAAGATCCCTCCCACCCGGCTTACTCTCTCTTCCAACTTCTTCCATCGGGCAAGAGATACAGAAGTCTGAGAACACGCACAAACAGCCTCAAAAACAGCTTCTTCCCCGCTGTTACCAGACTCCTAAATAACCCTCTTATGGACTGACCTCATTAACACTACACCCTGTATGCTTCATCTGATGCCAATGCTTATGTAGTTACATTGTATATGTTGTGTTGCCCTATTATGTATTTTCTTTTATTCCCTTTTCTTCTCATGTACTTATTGATCTGTTGAGCTGCTCGCAGAAAAATACTTTTCACTGTACCTCGGTACACGTGACAATAAACAAATCCAATCCAATCCATGTAACTGAATAGGCCACTTCGGGAAGCTGGGCAAAGTCAAAACATCAAAACACATAGAAGATCCCAAGAGGATTGACATGGTCGAGACAGCACACAAAGAGGACATAGAGCCATGCTTCTTGGGCGAGGTCAAAGATCCTGGATTTTTGTTTTCGAATGCGCAAATCCCGGTTAAAATGGCAACATGACGTCAAGACATGCACTGCCATTAATTGTACAGACCTGAAAGTCCTGAGAGCTCTAAAGAGAAAGATTCTCTCAACTGGGATGTCAGCTCTGAATTCTTTTCTCTCTTTGCAGAGCAGGTTTGCACACTTTCGTTGTAGGTACCAGAAGCTTCTCATGGTCAGACCCCACCAACCGCTCAGATGGGACTGATACACTTTGAGTGGATGACCGTCAAGAGAAGAACCAGCAACGGGAAGAGCCTCGATCTCCGGCTCCAATTCCAGTTGGAAAGATAAACTCTGGGGCACTGCAAACCCCAGACACCAGGACAGTGCCACTGATGATGCTGGAACTGAAAATCAGCCACCCATTGGTAACAGAATGCCACACAGCCAAACGCAAAGGTGATCTTACTACCAGGTCACTCCTTCACAAAAGGAATAGTGAGCTTCCCTCCCAGCATGCATCACAACAAGCTACACAAAGGACTCAGAGAAAGAAACACTAACGAGACGAGCACAGAGTTTGTCTGCCACATAACGAGCAGGATAAACCAACCGCTATCTATCACTACAACTGAGGAATGAACAATGCAAAGAATGGAAAAAAGGGAACGAAAAGACGTTTAAATGTGGGCGGCACGGTGGCACAGTGGTTAGCACTGGTGCCTGACAGCGCTAAGGACCCAGGTTCGATCCCGGCCCTGGGTCACTGTCCATGTGGAGTTTGCACATTCTCCCTGTGTCTGTGTGGGTCTCAACCCACAACCCAAAGATATGCAGGCTAGGGGGATTGGCCAGGCTAAATTGCCCCTTAATTGGAAAGAAATGAATTGGTACCCAAAATTTATTTTAAAAAAGACACCCAAATACTGAAACAATCTCTAATTGAACAAAATTTACCAGTGACAACTGGGCAGCACGGTAGCATTGTGGATAGCACAATTGCTTCACAGCTCCAGGGTCCCAGGTCGATTCCAGCTTGGGTCACTGTCTGTGCGGAGTCTGCACATCCTCCCCGTGTCTGCGTGGGTTTCCTCCGGGTGCTCCGGTTTCCTCCCACAGTCCAAAGATGTGCAGGTTAGGTGGATTGGCCATGATAAATTGCCCTTAGTGTCCAATATTGCCCTTAGTGTTGGGTGGGGTTACTGGGTTATGGGGATAGGGTGGAAGTGTTGACCTTGGGTAGGGTGCTCTTTCCAAGAGCCGGTGCAGACTCGATTGGCCGAATGGCCTCCTTCTGCACTGTAAATTCTATGAAATCTTCTGCACTATGAAAGGTGGGTCCCGATCGCGGGCCAGGCCATCGTGGGGCACCCCCTGGGGCCAGATCCCCCCGCGCCCCCCCCCCCCCCCCCCCCCCCGAGGCCGCCCGCAGAGCCAGGTCCCACCGGTAAGTACAAGGTCTAATTTACGTCGGCGGGACCGGCCTAAAACGGGCGGCCGCTCGGCCCATCGCGGGCCGGAGAATTGCCGGGGGGGCCACTGCCAGCGGCCGCCGACCGGCATGGCACGATTCCCGCCCTCGTCAAAACCCTGGCGCCGGAGAATTTGGCAGCCGGCGGGATTCACGCTGCCACCCCGGCGATTCTCCGGCCCGGCGGGGGGTCGGAGAATCCTGCCCATGGAGTAAACTGGGATAATTTGTAGATATGTTGGATAAAGACTCGGGGTGGGGGGGGGGGATGAGATGTAATACAAGGGTATATTATAGGTATATGGGTATATTTACAAGGACAAGAGCATCAGGTAAATGGAAACACTACCATCTGGAGATTTCCCTCCAAATCACCTACCACCCTGACTTGAAAATATATCGCCGTTCCTTTCCCATCACTGGATCATAGTCCTGGAATTCCCTCCTTAACAGCACTGGAGGTGTACCTACACCTCAGGGACTGCTGTGGTTAAAGAAGACAGCTCACCACCACCTTCTGAAAGGCAACTAGGGATTGGCTATAAATCCCATAAATTAATTTAAAAATTAAGGGTCTGACATATAAAGGGTTAACATGGGACTGAGTACCGGACCGCCCACACAATGACGTAAGAGAACAACTGACCTGCACCTGGGGGTCAGTGTAGTCTTGGTCAGGCCTGTGTAGAAATGGAGACAGCTCCTAGCTCGGACTTCTACTGTAACTATGCATAGAATTACTAATAGTAAATAAATACTTCCTGCTGAACTACCTAAGACAATTAATACATTTATAAGACTTACCGAGCTACAGCCAACACTTTACAACATTGTGTTTGCCGATAATAACAAAAATCTATTTCATTCTCAGTGTAAGAAGCTATTTGAAATGATTTTAAAAAGAAAAATTACCATTAAAACTTGCCTTTCTGTGCATGTCCAGTTTGCAATTTTTTTTATAGCTGGATGACTTTGCTTGCTAATATTGTAGAGAACTTGATCACCTTAAAGGTGTGTTTTCACTTTAAATAACTCAACATCAGAGCGGCAATTATTTCCAGTTTCCGCAAGATTACCCTGTTTATTACAAGCCAAATGCTGAATTTGACACTGGGCTGTATCTTTCCGACCTTGTGAATTTCTTATTAACGAGATCCAGCTGCCCTTGTAACTACAGGCAGTTTCAGTGAATCATATACTCTAGGAATCTCCAAATGGTCTCCAGATGGACAAACCACAAGCTTCAGTTACTGATTTACGGTTGAGATTGAAATTGGAAGGGTTACGCATCTTGTTTTGTATGCACAATCTTTATTCTGTTAGTCAAGTTCACAAAGTGCTGACCTATTCGAAAAAAAATGTCCTGCAATGGTAGAAACGTGGGACAATTCCAAAAATCAAGGGACATTTTAGAAACTGAAATAATTTCCTTTGAACTCACCCAATATGCACCAATGACTGTGGGAGCTCTGACATATACTGTTAGCCCAGGCCTAGAGGTGGCAGACAAGAGGACAAGCCACAGTTTTCGACATACCACGTTGCTGATGGTGCTCTGGTGCTAGCCAATGATTGGAAACTGTAATTTCTATGCGAGGGATGTGAAATGGTGAGCAAGTTAACACTGGCCTTTCTTGAATGGTGTCAAGTGGCTGCTTGCAGTTCCTCAATTCCATTGCTCTATCAGTGGCGGCCGTGTCTTCAGCTGCCTGGACCCTAAACTCTGAAATTCCCTCCCTAAACATTTTCACCTCTCTGAAACACTTCTCTTCTTTCCGATATGTTTCTGCATCAAATTTTGTTTGCTAATGCTTCTGTGAACCACCTTAGGACATTTTACTACATTAAACGTGCTTATAAATACAAGTTGTTTGAAGAATAGCACAGATGATTCCCCTAAGATATTGCAGTCAACTGTGTGTCGCAGAGGCTAGGTGAATTCCTATTCAGGATGTTTGATGGTACAAGGATCTACTCTGTAAGTTCAGTCTGTTTTGTTCCAGCATTAGGGACATTGGGCTGGATTCTCCGTTTTTGGGACTAAGTCCCCACACTGTCGGGAAAACTGTGGGGCTGGATTCTCCGCCCCGCCGCGCAGGGATGCTCCGTTATGTTGGCCGGTCAATGGGGTTTCCCATTATTGGGCAGCCCCACGCTGTCGGGAAACCCCCGGCTGCCGGCAAAACGGAGCATCCCGCCAGCGGAGAATCCAGCCCCTTGGTCTTTTACACCACAGATTCCTACTTTTGCTGGGGGCTAGCAGGGAGCCGTCGTCGAGCTCACAGCTCTACCTGATGATACAGACCCCAGCACTTCCGGGTCAGAGGCCGCGCATACGCATGGCAGGTGCCTGCAGCGGCCGTGCCGTGCTCTATGGCAGACTCAGCCCGCGGCCCTGAACAGGCAAAGTAGTGCCCCGCATCGATCACTTGCAAGCCCCGGACCGCCCACCAACATTGCCCCCAGCCCGTATGAAGCCCCCATGCTCTCCGATCGGCCCTCCCCTGACTGAGTCCGCAGCCGCCCCGCGAGGATCCCGGATGGTGAGACCACACGAGTCCCACACCGTCGGGAATTCGGCCGGTCGGCAACGGAGTATCATGGGGCGGGCCCCAGGCAATGGCCTGAGGCAGTGGATACTCGGCGAACCCCACAGATATGCTGATTTTCGGGGGGCAAAGAATTTATATACTGCCGCCACTCCCGATTTCTGCACCGAAACGGACTCTCCGCCCCATTGACGAACATGATTTTGGGGTCGGGGGGCGGAGAATCCAGCCAGTTATCTAGCATGGCTACTTACAAACACTGCCAGCAAATTAATGGTACAGTAAAACATTGTTAGATTGTATGGGGTGCAGGAGACTGTACACATCAGGAAACCTGGCTGCATCCTCTGAAAACTCAGAAATATCCAAAACTTAAAATTATCTAGTCCTTTTCATTCAAAGCAGCTGAACTGAAAATATCTGTTGTAATATGTCTTTAAGAGATAGCAGCATGACATCACTAGAAAGGAAGTGTCATGTGATCCATCTCAGTTGCACTTTGACCTGTGAGCAGAACACAACAAACACAACTCAGCTGCTGATGTCTTCAAGTGTTCCACCTTTATATAGCTCTTCCTATTTGTTTAGTCTTAATAAATGAACCCACAATGTTCACACAATCTCTTATGAGCAATTGGTGTATTTATAGCATTTTAAAAACATGACAATACCCAAATATTAATTTTTCTTTGCTGTTTATGTTCTTTTCTATACAACAAAAACTGACCGATTAGAAATAGACAGCGTTGAATATTCTTAAAGATGAATGATACTATTGTCAGATCAGTTTGCTGAGTGTATAATACCTCGTTTTTACAATTTGAACAGAGTTTTGCAGTGTGATTTAAAGCTTGTAATCTTGTAATGTACTTAATGATGCAATTGTCCTCGACAAAGCTGATATGGTGCTGATTCTTGCAAAGCCTGCTGAGAAAGTATGACTCGGTAACAGTAGATGAGTGTCAGGGAAACAAAGGTAGTTTTAATGAAGTTATATTTGTACTGGTAAGCATTAGAAATAAGGTATAGTTTTAAGCGGGTTTAATTTACTGTTTCTGTAGCTGGAAGGGTAAAACCTAGAGTTAGATTCATGGTGAACAAAGGTGTTTGTACAAATGGGGGTTGCTTAAGTTCCAACTGTGTCTCTATTGTGTTTAGAGAGGGCTATGATATGAAGAATAAATAAAAGGAATAAGCATGTGGGTGTTACATAGCAACTAGGGCTTGTAAGGTGGAGAAGCTTTTAAGTTTTAATTAGCTAGTTTGATAGTAGTTGAAGAAAGGTAGTAATAGGGCAGCATTGCTGCCTCACGGCGCCAAGATCCCAGGGTGGATCACTGTCTGTGTGGCATTTGCACATTCTCCCCGTGTTTGCGTGGGTTTTGCCCCCACAACCCAAAGATGTGCAGGCTGGGTGGATTGGCCACGCTAAATTGCCCCTTAATTGGAAAAAAATGAATTGGGTACTCGAAAAAAAATTTTTTTTAATTTAAATGAAAATAATAATTAAAAAACTAAGATAGGTAGTAAGAGAGAAGGCAGTTCTCACAGCTGCTGGAAGCAGTTGATTTTGACATAGAGAGGAAACATCTCTCTCAGTTTTGCTAGACGAAAAGCCACACCATGGAGTAATGGTAAAGAAAACAAGTGCAGTGATCTAAAGAAAACTAGGGAAATGAAGAGAAGTTTCCAATATGCCTGATGTTAAAATACTAGAACAGAGTACTGTCAATGAAAACAGACAGAGCTGAAAAGAAGGCTGAGACGCCAGAAAGATACCTGAAATGATTTTCAGGTTTGTGAGATTTTACTACAGCCTGTGGACATGAATTGAAATAACTATGGAAATTGGTGGCTAGATCTTGGAGTTTGTGCAAAAGCAGTCAAGACAAAGGAAATCTAAAAGGGGGTGCTGTAAATTACTAGACTGGATTCACTGTTAAGAGTGAGCGGAACTTGGGTTAAAAGAGTCATTTTTAAAACCTGGACTGGATTTTGGAATGCAACCGCTAAGGCAAAGCATAATTATAAAAGACTATAACGTATGCTTTTGGGATGGAGTTTGGAAATTGACACCTGTCAATAATCCGGGGGGGGATTCTGAGGAGACATCCACAAACATTCACTTGGGGTTCAGAGTTGAGAGTGTATTTGCCCACAGTCATCGTGTGTGTTTAAAAGGCACTTTGTATTAATTAGACCATTGTAGATTAAGATGTATTTTGTAATCGTGTTAATCCTAAAACCTGTGTGAAATTGTTAAACTAAGGGGGTGCTCCCGAGGTTCTTTTTTGTATTCCAGTGCCTCCCCATCCTGATCCCTAAGGCCTTTTTTAAGCGGGTCAGTAGGAGCATCATGGGATTTGTGTGGGCGAAAAAGACCCCGAGGGTGAAAAGGGTGTTTCTGGAGCGGAGTAGAGACAGAGGAGGGTTAGCGTTACCTAATCTGTGTGGGTACTACTGGGCTGCCAATGTGGTGATGATACGCAAGTGGGTAATGGAGAGGGAGGGGGCGGCGTGGAAGAGGTGGAGATGGCGTCCTGTGTGGGCACGAGTCTGGGAGCGCTGGTGACAGCACCACTGCTGCTCCTGCCGACTAGGTACACCACGAGTCCGGTGGTGGCGGCGACTCTGAAAATTTGGGGGCAGTTGTGACGCCACACGGATGAGATAGAGGCTTCGGTTTGGTCCCCGATCCAAGAGAACCATCGGTTTGTCCTGGGGAGAATGGATGGAGGGTTCCTGAGCTGGCACAGGGCAGGAATTAGAAGGATGGGGGATCTGTTTTTAGATGGGACGTTTGCAAGCCTTGGGGCGCTGGAGGAAAAATTTGGGCTTCCCCCCAGAAATGGCTTCAGGTACATGCAGGTAAGGGCATTTGTAAGACGGCAGGTGAGGGAGTTCCCACTGCTTCCAGCACTCAGGATCCAGGATAGTGTGCTCTCGGGGGTGTGGGTTGGAGAAGGCAGGGTCTTGGCGATCCACCAGGAGATGCAGGAGGAGGAGGAGACCTCGGTGGTTGAGCTAAAGGGTAAATGGGAGGAGGAGCTTGGGGAGGAGATAGACGAGGGTACGTGAGTGGACGCCCTGGGTAGGGTTAATTCTTCCTCCTCTTGCGCCAGGCTTAGCCTGATACAATTTAAGGTTCTTCACAGAGCGCATATGACAGGGGCGAGGCTGAGCAGGTTCTTTGGGGTGGAAGACAGGTGTGGGAGGTGCTCAGGGAGCCCAGCAAATCACACCAACATGTTCTGGGCATGCCCGGCGCTGGATGGGTTCTGGAGGGATGTTGCGAGGACGGTGTCTAAGGTGGTGAACACCCGGGTTAAGCCGAGTTGGGGGTTATCACTATTTGGGGTATCGGACGAGCCGGGAGTGCAGGAGGCGAAAGAGGCCGGTATTCTGGCCTTTGCGTCCCTGGTAGCCCGGCGGAGGATTCTGCTACAGTGGAAAGATGCGAGGCCCCCAAGCGTGGAAGCCTGGGTCAGCGACATGGCAGGATTAATTAATGTGGAGAGGGTAAAATTTGCCTTGAGTGGGTCTGTGCAAGGGTTCTTCAGGCGGTGGCAACCGTTCCTAAACTTTCTAGCGGAGCGGTAGGAGGTGGTCAGCAGCAGCAGCAACCCGGGGGGGGGGGGGGGGGGGGGGGCGGGGGTGTACTTTGTGTTCTCTACTGTGTTTATTCTGGCTTAATGGGGGGGTTGTATATTGGGGGAATTTGTGATGTAGTGGTAAGATATTTATTTATGTGGTCTTTGTTTTTCTTTTTTCGGTAAGAGGGCGGGGGGTTTGTTGAGAATATGTAAAAATTTGAATAAAAATATATATGTTTTTAAAAACTAATTAGTGATTCTACAACTCGGTTCCTCTACGTTTTATAAACAAAGTAAAAGTGAGCCTGCATGGATATTGAGATGAGAACTGAAAGGAGATAATCGTTATCCCAATATCGAATCGCCTTGCTTACACTTTGACTATCCAGTGACAGTGCCTTCTGGAGTAGAGAGGAGGCAACCAAGGAAAACATTTATAATGGCAAACAGTTAATTGAAAGAGGAAATTTAATTGAGTCTCTGGGATCGCAAGAATGTTTGAGCAAGAATCATTAAAATAATTCATGAAAAGTTCTTAATTTAACTAGAATTTTATAACCCATTTCCAATTATGTTTTCGCTTATATTTACTCAGTCAGGTTAGTGTAACTGGTTCAACGCATTGACAATATTGTAATATCGCAGCTGAACTTTCTCTTTTTTTTTCAAAAACATTTTATTGAGGTATTTTTTGGTATTATAACAACACAATAAACAATGTACATGAAACTATAAACATAGTGCAAAAGCCGTCTCCCTCCCTTACAGGTCCCACCTTTATTAACCCCCTACTCTAAGCTAAACTAACCCGCCCACCTTCTGCTGACGATTGATTTTCCGCGAAGAAGTCGGTGATCGGTTGCCACCTCCAGGTGAACCCTAACAGTGACCCTCTCAAGACGAACTTGGTTTTCTCCAAACAGAGAAAGCTAGCCATGTCCGATAGCCAGGTCTCCAACTTCGGGGGGCTTTGAGTCCCTCCAAGCTAATAATATCCGTCTCCCGGCGACCAGGGAAGCAAAGGCCAGAACGTCTGCCTCTTTCTCCTCCTGGATTCCCGGGTCTTCCGACACCCCGAAAATCACCACCTCTGGACTCAACGCCACCCTTGTTTTTAACACCGTGGACATGACATCTGCAAACCCCTGCCAAAATCCCCTAAGCTTCGGACAGGCCCAGAACATGTGGACATGTTCGCTGGTCCTCCCGCACATTTTGCACACCTGTCTTCCACCCCAAAGAATCTGTTCATCCGGGCCATTGTCATGTGAGCCGGGTGAACGTCCTTAAATTGTATCAGGCTGAGCCTGGCATATGTTGCGGACGCGTTGACTGTACTCAACGCGTCCGCCCATAGACCATCCTCTATCTCTCCTCCCAGCTCCTCCTCCCACTTGCGCTTCAGCTCCTCGATCTGTGTCTCCTCTGACCCCATAAGTTCCTTGTAAATGTCCGAGATGCTCCCTTCTCCTACCTATCCTCTGGAAACTACCCTGTCGTCAATCCCCCTTAGCGGTAGGAGCGGGAAGGTTGACACCTGTTTACGTGGGAAGTCCCGCACCTGCAGATACCTGAATTTGTTTCCCCTCGCCAACCCAAACTTCTCCTCCAGTGCCCTCATACTCAGAAAGGTCGCCTCTATAACCCGAAAACATATCCCCCATCTTCTCAATCCCTGCTCTCCGCCATATCCGGAACCCCCCATCCATCCTTCCTGGGGCAAACCGGTGATTATTTCAGAATGGGGACCAGACCGATGCTCCCTCTGCTCCCACATGTCTCCTCCATTGCCCCCAGACGCTCAGGGCTGCCACCACCACGGGGCTGGTGGAGTACCATGCCGGTGGGAACGGCAGACGCTAACGCCCCCAAACTGGTGCCCTTGCATGAAGCCGCCTCCATACGCTCCCATGCCGACCCCTCCCCCACAAACAACTTCCTGATCATGGCTATATTCGCCGCCCAATAATAGTTACTAAAATTTGGTAGCGTCAGCCCGCCCTCTCCCCAACTCCGCTCAAGCATTACCTTCCTTACCCGCGGGGTCTTGCCCGCCCAAACAAAGCCAGAGATCACTTTGTTGACCTGTTTAAAAAAGGACCACGGAATAAAGATGCGGAGACATTGAAACACGAACAGGAATCTCGGGAGGTCCGTCATCTTCACTGTCTGCACCATCCCAGCTAATGACAACGGGAGCAACTACGAAAATCGTCCTTCATTTGTTCTACTAGCCGGGCCAGATTTAATTTATGCAGCCGGCCCCATTCTCGCGCCACTTGAATGCCTAGGTACCTAAAGCTTCCCCCTACTAATCTAAATGGCAGCTCTCCCAATCGCCTCTCCTGTCCTCTCGTCTGGACCGCAAACATCTCACTTTTCCCCATATTTAGCTTATACCCCGAATGCCAACCAAATTCCCCTAGAATCCTCATGATTTCTTCCATCCCATCTAATGGGTCCGATACATGGTTGCATAGAACCCCGTCCAAATCTGAACCGTCCCAGTACCTCCCACAGATAATCCCATTCTACCTGATCAAAGGCCTCCTCTGCGTCCATTGCGATCACTATCTCTACCTCCCTACCTTCCGGGGGCATCATGATCACATTTAACAGCCTTCTTACATTGGCCACCAACTGCCTGCCCTTAACAAACCCCGTCTGGTCCTCCCCAATAACTTACGGAACACAATCCTCAATCCTGGAGGACAAAATTTTGGCCAGCAGTTTGGCATCCACATTCAATAGGGATATCGGCCTGTAGGACCCACACAGCTCCGGGTTCTTGTCCCGCTTCAGAATCAGCGAAATCGTGGCCTGTGACATCGTCGGGGGCAGCTCCCCTCTCTCCCTAGCCTCATTGAACATCCTCATCAACACCGGCCCCAATATCCCAGAGAACTTTTTATAAAGCTCCACTGGGTACCTATCCGACCCCAGGGCTTTACCCGCCTGCATGGCCTTCAGACCCTCCACTATCTCTTCCAACCCGATCGTGGCCCCAGCCTTTCTACCAGCTCCCCATCCACCTTTGGGAAATTCAGCCCCCACAAGAAGTGCCTCATCACCTCTGGCCCCGTAGGGGGTTCCGACCTATGAGAAATGAGAATGAAATGAGAATTGCTTATTGTCACAAGTAGGCTTCAAATGAAGTTACTGTGAAAAGCCCCTAGTCGCCACATTCCAATGCCCCTTCGGGGAGGCTGGTCCAGGAATTGAATTGTGCTGCTGGCCTGCCTTGGTCTGCTTTAAAAGCCAGCGATTTAGCCCAGTGATAAACCAGCCCCTATCCAGCCTACTGTAGAAATCCCTAAACGCCTTATTCACCCCTGCTGAATCTCCAACCAGGTTCCCATCTCCGTCATTTACTTTCCCTATCTCCCTGGCTGCCTCCCTCTTTCTAAGCTGCTGTGCAAGCATTCTGCTGGCAGAACTTTCTCTTGTTCCGAAGATAGTCCGCTCCCCGAGAAAATAATTCGTAGGATTCCTGCAGGCATAAATGAGTTGAAAGTTTGCGCGGGTGGACGACGGATTGATGATCAGGACTTCTGGGCCGGGATTCTCCCCTACCCGGCGGGTCGGGGGGTCCCAGCGGGATGGAGTGGCGGGAACCATTCCAGCATCAGGCCGCCCCAAAGGTGCGGATTTCTCCGCACCTTTAGGGGCCAAGTCCTCACCTTGAGGGGCTAGGACCGCGCCGGAGTGGTTGGCGCACTGCCGGCCGGCGGGAAAGGCCTTTGGCGCCATGCCAGCCAGGGCTGAAGGGACTCGGCCGGGCGGTGGAAGTCCGCGCATGCGAGGGAGCGTCAGCGGCTGCTGATGTCATCCCCGCGCATGCGTGGGGGTGGTCACTTCCTCATTGGCCATCGCGGAGGCTATGGCCGAGGCGTAAGGAAAAGAGTGCCCCCACGGCACAGGCCCGCCCGCGGATAGGTGGGCCTCGATCGCAGGCCAGGCCACCTTGGGGGCACCCCGCGGGGCCGGATCGCCCCGTGCGCCCCCCCAGGACCCTGGAGCCCGCCCGCGCTGCCAGTAAGGTAGGTGGTTTGATTCACGCCGGCGGGACTAGCATGACGGCAGCTAGGCATGACAGCAGCAGCCCATCCCGGGTCGGAGAATCGCCGGGGGGTGGGGGGCCGCCGACCGACGTGGCGGGATTCACACCGGCCCCCGGCGATCCTCCGACCCTCCGGGGGGGGGGGGGGAGGGGAATCCCGCCCCTGTTGTCGAAGGGAAAACCTGGGCCGGGATTCTCCCCTACCCGGTGGGGCGGGGGGGTCCCGGCGGGATGGACTGGCGGGAACCACTCCGGCGTCGGGCCGCCCCAAAGGTGCGGATTTCTCTGCACCTTTAGGGGCCAAGCCCTCACCTTGAGGGGCTAGGCCCGCGCCGGAGTGGTTGGCGCGCCACCGGCCGGCGGGAAAGGCCTTTGGCGCCACGCCAGCCGGGGCCAAAGGGACTGCGCCAGGGGGCGGAAGTCCCGCGCCCCCCCCCCCCCAGGACCCTGGAGCCTGCCCGTGCCGCCAGTAAGGTAGGTGGTTTGATTCACACCGGCGGGACTGGCAAGACAGCAGCGGGACTTCGGCCCATCGCGGGCCGGAGAATCGCTGGGGGGGGGCCCCGCCGAACGGCGCGTTCCTGCCCCCGCCGAACTTTCGGTGCTGGAGAATTCGGCGGCCAGCGGGGGTGGGATTCACGCCGCCGCCCCCCCCCCCCCCCCCCCCCCCCCCCGCCGATTCTCCGACCCGGCGGGGGGTCGGAGAATCCCGCCCCTGGTAATGCTATAACTGCTGTTCGGCGAGCCACTATTAATATATTCTCTCCAACAATGGCCAACACCTTCAGTTCAGGGTGACAGGGCACAGCCATAAACTCTAAACAATGTCAAACATATTGGCCAGTACTTTCCGTTCATATCTTTGATGGGCAGGTTTGACGACGGGGGTGGAAGATCTCACGAGCTGTCCAAATCACGTTTCATATTGACATAAACATGTGATGTGATTTTGCTCCCCCGAATCCCACACTGTCCCGCAGTGATGTGAGCCTCCTGACCGTTCAATGTCGGGAACATCATTTCCATACATTTGCATATAATTTTTGCGTCTCTACACCTGAATCATCAACCCCCCACCCACGCCCCCACCCCGTAAGAAAGGCCATTCACGTTGACAGACGGCCGCGAAGGTAGACTGGTCTCCGAAGGCATGCACCAGGCGAGCAGACCTGCCAGAAGAGCTCAGCTGAGTTAATTGCTCATGGAGAAGACAGTCATGTCCGGGCACTACCCAGGCAGTGCCAGGTGGCAGTGCTGGGGGTTTCTTGGTGAACTGTTGTGCAGTGGGGCAGTCTTCATGGACGCAATCTACCGGCTGTTCACGCTGGTGGGATATTCCGGTCCCACGCCGGCGCAAGGGGTTCACGGCGAGAAAGCGTGCAGTCACCAGGAAATCCTGTTGTCAATGGTGGGGTTGGTAAATCCCGCTGGTGGGCCGCCTCCACTGCCGAAAAATACACGGTGGGTCGGTCGGTAAATCCCGCCCAAAACTAAGTTGCTGGTGGATTGGCTCAACCAGAGCCCACCCTGCCAGCGTGACATTGTGGATCCGCTCCTTGCTGCTTTCTTTTCTATATCTTCAACGATACGGTGGTGAAATCCGCGTTGGTGCTGGTGGCTTCAACGCCAATTTTCCCACCTGCTATTGGCCTTTGCCGAATTTCGGGAAAATTCTGCCCATTGTCAGCATGTTGGCTTTATTTAAGAAAAAACTCCACAACGCCTTTTATGAGTTATTAATGTTCAACCGATGCCACTAAGTGAACTTAAAGCTGTGACCCAACCTGAGGTTCAGTACTGTTTATGACATTACAGGTTATTCTCAATAGAATTGCTGCAAGGGTAGCTCATTTGGGAGCAATCACAGTTAGCTGTTGTCATTTTGCTACTAATGTGAATTCCTTCTCCATTGGCTTCAGTTCTGTTTTCCATCGCTGCAGACAATTTTTTTGTTCTTTCCTCCTCCCTTCCCGTCAGGTCTCAAAGAACTGACATGGGGGCGGTTCTGCAGGCTTCCAGTACCTCAGGATTGCTCAAACCAAGTGGCAGTCCTCCATGTGCACACTCTAACACTCTGTGTCAACGACCGAGTTCAGGGCGTACACAGTCAAACTCAATCCCTTTACCAGTTGAAAAGCAGATTACTGCAGATACGAGAAACTTAAAGTAAAAACAGACAATTCTGGAAATACTCAGCAGGTCTGGCAACATCTGTGGAGAGAGAATCAGAATATCAGGCGGTGATTGACCTGAAATGTTAACTCTCCCTCTCCGTCGATGCCATCTGACCTGCTGCACCAGCATTTTCAGATGTTTTATTCCCTTCACTAATTGTTTACACACAGAATTGTTTTTCAGTTGGGCAAACAGACTTTTCCTCCTCCACCCTTGTCCCTCTAGCCTTTCTGTTGGCAGTGGCGCTCAGAGCCACAATGATGCTCGCTAAATTCAGCAGTGTCCAGCAAGGAAACCCGGGCCTTTCCTGAACATCTTTGCACACGAATGTGAGGGGTGGGCAGGATTGGAATCAAATGCGATGGATCTCATAGAAACATACAAAGTGGGAGCAGAAGTAGGTCTATCGACCCCTCAGGCCTGCTGCCCTATTCAAAAAGATCATGGCCGATCTGTTTGAGTTTCAAGTTCTACATCCCCATCTACCCCCGATAATCTTTGATTTCCTTGCCTAACAGGAATCTATCTAAAAATATTCTGAGGCAGAGAGTTCCAAAGTTTCACAACCCTCTGAGGGGAAATAATTCTTCTCATCGCTGTCCAATCAGGACAATGACTAATTTTAAAACAGTACCCCCTAGTTCTAGACTCACCTACAAGAGGAAACATCCTTTCCACCTTGTCAATACTGTTCAGGATCTTATATACTTCAGTCAAGTTACCCCTCACTTTTCTAAACTCCAGTAGAAACAAGCCCAGTCTGTCCAACCTTTCCTCACAAGATAACCTGCTCATCCAGATATCAATCGAGTAAACCTCCTCTGAACCGCCGCCTTCTGGGAGGTGAGTAGTGAATTTAAAAACCCTTACCTTTACAGGAGCAGCCCTTTGGATTTCTGCGGCAGCGGCGCGCAGGGGCCTTCTGGGAGGTGAGTACTTACTTTAAAAAGCCTTACCTTTACAGGAGCAGCACTTTGGATTTCAGCGGCAGCGGTGCGCAGGGGCCTTCTGGGAAGTGAGTAGTGAATTTAAGAAGCCTTACCTTTACAGGAGCAGCCCTTTGGATTTCGGCGGCAGCGGTGCACAGGGGCCTTCTGGGAGGCGAGCAGTGAATTTAAAAACCCTTACCTTTACAGGAGCAGCCCTTTGGATTTCGGCGGCAGCGATGCGCAGGGGCCTTCTGGGAGGTGAGTACTTACTTTAAAAAGCCTTACCTTTACAGGAGCAGCCCTTTGGATTTCGGCGGCAGCGGTACGCAGGGGCCTTCTTTCTGGGAGGTGAGTAGTGAATTTTAAAACTCTTACCTGGTCCCATGTCTGTTCTTCTTTTCTGTTTTATTTTTTTTATATAAGGCGGGAACCGGAAGTTCGACCCGCGGACCTCTGGGAAGTCCCCCCCCCCCCCGCCAACCAATAAATTCTGGTGGAGAGGAAACCCGAGACACTACACGTGTAGTGTCTCCCACCCGCCGTCCTCCTCTAACCTAATAATAAGACCCATTGGTGTGAGGTAAGTGCCATATTATATTATTATATTATTAGCATTGTGCAGGTCAAGGATCGGAGGTGGAGGAGCAGTCTCTGTCAGCGAGAGAACCTGAGAACATCTAAGACACTCAGAAGGTAAGAAGGTAAGTAAGTGATTTTTACTCATTTTTACTTTTATACCTTTTTTCAAATTGTGTGTGTCGGGGGGGAAACTGAAGTGACATCACAGAAAAGCTGTGGCCAGAGTGGCTGGTTGGGATTCTACACTAAATTTTTTTAAAAATTTGAGTATTTGGTAACTAATTAAACATAATAACTTAATTATAATTTAGAGGGATATCTAAGCCAGAGATCGGAGCGTACTATAGTTAGCTATCGCATTTCTATTAGAAATCTAGTGCTAGGAAACAGATAGTTGACAGTAACTTTGAAATTTAAAAAAAAATATGTTTAAAAAAAGACTAATTTTAATTTTAATTAATTGACGCAATGTCAGTTAGAGGGGTGCTGTGCTCTGACTGTGAGATGTGGCAGGTCCGGGAGGCTTCCAGCGTCCCGGATGGCTTCATCTGCAGAAAGTGCACCCAACTGGAGCTCCTCACAGACCGCATGGTTCGGTTGGAGCAGCAATTGGATGCACTTAGGAGCATGCAGGTGGCGGAAAGCGTCATAGATCGCAGTTATGTAAATGTGGTCACACCCAAGGTGCAGGCAGAGAAATGGGTGACCACCAGAAAGGGCAGGCAGTCAGTGCAGGAATCCCCTGTGGTTGTCCCCCTCTCGAACAGATATACCCCTTTGGATACTGTCGGGGGGGATAGCCTATCAGGGGAAAACAGCAGCAGCCAGAGCAGTGGCACCACGGCTGGCTCTGATGTTCAGAAGGGAGAGTCAAAGCGCAGAAGAGTAATAGTAATAGGGGACTCTATAGTCAGGGGCACAGATAGGCGCTTCTGTGGACGCGAAAGAGACTCCAGGATGGTATGTTGCCTCCCTGGTGCCAGGGTCCAGGGTGTCTCCGAACGGGTAGAGGGCATCCTGAAGGGGGAGGGCAAACAGGCAGAGGTCGTTGTACATATTGGTACGAATGACATAGGCAGGAAGGGGCATGAGGTCCTGCAGCAGGAGTTCAGGGAGCTAGGCAGAAAGTTAAAAGACAGGACCTCGAGGGTTGTAATCTCGGGATTATTCCCTGTGCCACGTGCCAGTGAGGTTAGAAATAGGAAGATAGAGCAGCTAAACATGTGGCTAAACAGCTGATGTAGGAGGGAGGGTTTCCATTATCTGGACCACTGGGAGCTCTTCCGGGGCAGGTGTGACCTGTATAAGAAGGACGGGTTGCATCTAAACCGGAGAGGCATAAATATCCTGGCCGCGAGGTTTGCTAGTGTCACACGGGAGGGTTTAAACTAGTATGGCAGGGGGGTGGGCACGGGAGCAATAGGTCAGAAGGTGAGAGCATTGAGGGAGAACTAGGGAATAGGGACAGTGTGGCTCTGAGGCAGAGCAGACAGGGAGAAGTTGCTGAACACAGCGGGTCTGGTGGTCTGAAGTGCATATGTTTTAATGCAAGGAGCATTACGGGTAAGGCAGATGAACTTAGAGCTTGGATTAGTACTTGGAACTATGATGTTGTTGCCATTACAGAGACCTGGTTGAGGGAAGGGCAGGATTGGCAGCTAAACGTTCCAGGATTTAGATGTTTCAGGCGGGATAGAGGGGGATGTAAAAGGGGAGGCGGAGTTGCGCTACTGGTTCGGGAGAATATCACAGCTGTACTGCGAGAGGACACCTCAGGGGGCAGTGAGGCTATATGGGTAGAGATCAGGAATAAGAAGGGTGCAGTCACAATGTTGGGGGTATACTACAGGCCTCCCAACAGCCAGCGGGAGATAGAGGAGCAGATAGGTAGACAGATTTTGGAAAAGAGTAAAAACAACAGGGTTGTGGTGATGGGAGATTTCAACTTCCCCAATATTGACTGGGATTCACTTAGTGCCAGGGGCTTAGACGGGGCGGAGTTTGTAAGGAGCATCCAGGAGGGCTTCTTAAAACAATATGTAGACAGTCCAACTAGGGAAGGGGCGGTACTGGACCTGGTATTGGGGAATGAGCCCGGCCAGGTGGTAGATGTTTCAGTAGGGGAGCATTTCGGTAACAGTGACCACAATTCAGTAAGTTTTAAAGTACTGGTGGACAAGGATAAGAGTGGTCCGAGGATGAATGTGCTAAATTGGGGGAAGGCTAATTATAACAATATTAGGCGGGAACTCAAGAACATAGATTGGGGGCGGATGTTTGAGGGCAAATCAACATCTGACATGTGGGAGGCTTTCAAGTGGCAGTTGAAAGGAATACAGGACCGGCATGTTCCTGTGAGGAAGAAAGATAAATACGGCAATTTTCGGGAACCTTGGATGACGAGTGATATTGTAGGCCTCGTCAAAAAGAAAAAGGAGGCATTTGTCAGGGCTAAAAGGCTGGGAACAGACGAAGCCTGCGTGGAATATAAGGAAAGTAGGAAGGAACTTAAGCAAGGAGTCAGGAGGGCTAGAAGGGGTCATGAAAAGTCATTGGCAAATAGGGTTAAGGAAAATCCCAAGGCTTTTTACACGTACATAAAAAGCAGGAGGGTAGCCAGGGAAAGGGTTGGCCCACTGAAGGATAGGCAAGGGAATCTATGTGTGGAGCCAGAGGAAATGGGCGAGGTACTAAATGAATACTTTGCATCAGTATTCACCAAAGAGAAGGAATTGGTAGATGTTGAGTCTGGAGAAGGGGGTGTAGATAGCCTGGGTCACATTGTGATCCAAAAAGACGAGGTGTTGGGTGTCTTAAAAAATATTAAGGTAGATAAGTCCCCAGGGCCTGATGGGATCTACCCCAGAATACTGAAGGAGGCTGGAGAGGAAATTGCTGAGGCCTTGACAGACATCTTTGGATCCTCGCTGTCTTCAGGGGATGTCCCGGAGGACTGGAGAATAGCCAATGTTGTTCCTCTGTTTAAGAAGGGTAGCAAGGATAATCCCGGGAACTACAGGCCGGTGAGCCTTACTTCAGTGGTAGGGAAATTACTGGAGAGAATTCTTCGAGACAGGATCTACTCCCATTTGGAAGCAAATGGGCGTATTAGTGAGGGGCAGCACGGTTTTGTGAAGGGGAGGTCGTGTCTCACTAACTTGATAGAGTTTTTCGAGGAGGTCACTAAGATGATTGATGCAGGTAGGGCAGTAGATGTTGTCTATATGGACTTCAGTGAGGCCTTTGACAAGGTCCCTCATGGTAGACTAGTACAAAAGGTGAAGTCACACGGGATCAGGGGTGAGCTGGCAAGGTGGATACAGAACTGGCTAGGCCATAGAAGGCAGAGAGTAGCAATGGAGGGATGCTTTTCTAATTGGAGGGCTGTGACCAGTGGTGTTCCACAGGGATCAGTGCTGGGACCTTTGCTCTTTGTAGTATATATAAATGATTTGGAGGAAAATGTAACTGGTCTGATTAGTAAGTTTGCAGACGACACAAAGGTTGGTGGAATTGCGGATAGCGATAGCGATGAGGACTGTCGGAGGATACAGCAGGATTTAGATTGTCTGGAGACTTGGCCGGAGAGATGGCAGATGGAGTTTAATTCGGACAAATGTGAGGTAATGCATTTTGGAAGGTCTAATGCAGGTAGGGAATATACAGTGAATGGTAGAACCCTCAAGAGTATTGAAAGTCAAAGAGATCTAGGAGTACAGGTCCACAGGTCATTGAAAGGGGCAACACAGGTGGAGAAGGTAGTCAAGAAGGCATACGGCATGCTTGCCTTCATTGGCCGGGGCATTGAGTATAAGAATTGGCAAGTCATGTTGCAGCTGTATAGAACCTTAGTTAGGCCACACTTAGAGTATAGTGTTCAATTCTGGTCGCCACACTACCAGAAGGATGTGGAGGCTTTAGAGAGGGTGCAGAAGAGATTTACCAGAATGTTGCCTGGTATGGAGGGCATTAACTCTGAGGAGCGGTTGAATAAACTCGGTTTGTTCTCACTGGAACGAAGGAGGTTGAGGGGAGACCTGATAGAGGTATACAAAATTATGAGGGGCATAGACAGAGTGGATAGTCAGAGGCTTTTCCCCAGGGTAGAGGGGTCAATTACTAGGGGGCATAGGTTTAAGGTGAGAGGGGCAAGGTTTAGAATAGATGTACGAGGCAGCTTTTTACGCAGAGGGTAGTGGGTGCCTGGAACTCGCTACCGGAGGAGGTAGTGGAAGCAGGGACGATAGGGACATTTAAGGGGCATCTTGACAAATATATGAATAGGATGGGAATAGAAGGATACGGACCCAGGAAGTGTAGAAGATTGTAGTTTAGTCGGGCAGCATGGTCGGCACGGGCTTGGAGGGCCGAAGGGCCTGTTCCTGTGCTGTACATTTCTTTGTTCTTTGTTCTTTGTACATCCTTCCTAAAATAAGGAGACTAAAACGGCACACAATATTCGAGATGTCAGCTCAACAATGCCTTGTGAAACTGAAGCATATCATCCTTACTTTTGTGTTCAATTGCTTTTGTAATAAAGGATAGCATTCCATTAACCTTCTTAATTACATACTATATCTTATCCCAGTCACTGAGGAGCATCACCAAGGGCGTTGATACAATGGTGCAGAGCATGGGGAGCCGCCAGGGTTGGCAGAGCCAATTGATGCAAGGGCAGTCGGGACTTGAACCAGCTGCCCTTCCCAAGGTGAGCCCCAGGGCCCTATAGGCACACAACGGGAGGAGGGGGTGCTGGGTGCCAATCCAGACCCGCCCCATGGAATGGGGGTGTTGGCCACCAGCTCCCCCAAGTTCCAGCCCTCAGATGAGGCCGCATCGTGCAGCCAGCTCACGGGACAGGGCGGCATGGCTGTGCATGTGCCGTTGACAAGTGCGCCGGGGCTCTCAGGCCCCAGAGCTCCAGAGGATGCCTGCCAGGGGCATTGAAGGCTACAGGACGGGGTAAGCAGCTGGCTGCCTCTACCTCTGATGTGCATCCTGGAGACGTAGCGGTGGAGCAAGGAGCGCCAAGCACATTGAGGATCACTGAGGAGACCAGGAAAGGTGTGAGAGGGCGAGAAGCGATAGGTGGGGGGGAGGGAGGGGTGAAGGGGTGGTAGGGAGAGTGGGGAATTGTATTACACATTAAAAACCCTTGGCAACAATCAGAATGACGCCTGTCACTTTCCTCCACAAATGGCCGGACCTCCAAACCCTTGGCACATCTCTCCAGGTATCTCATCTTCCCTGTGGCACTCATCCACCCTGCGGCCAAGGACATGTCCCCAGAGCTGTGTCCCATCCCCTGGGTGTTTGGATGTTGACTGCTGTGTGTGTGGTGTTTACTCCCACAGTGTCCAGGCATCAAGGTGTGATTGAGATGCTCGACAATGACTCCCATATGCTACATGGTCTGCCCACTCACTTGGTTTGTGTGAAGTGCTCACTTAACCACGGTGCTGCAGTGGTTAGCACTGCTGCTCATGGTGCCGAGGACCCCGGGTTCGATCCCGACCCTGGATCATTGTCTGTGTGGAGTTTGCACATTCTCCCCTTGTTTGCATGGGTCTCAGCCCCACAACCCAAAGATGAGTAGGGCAGGTGGATTGGCCACGCTAAATTGCTCCTTAATTGGAAGAGAAAAGAATTGGGTACTCTAAATTTATTTTTTAAAAAGAGATAATCCATCCTGCTTGTGGTCCGGTGGAATAAATCCAGGTGATGGGAAGGTGAATTAACCTCTGCCCCAGTCTCATTTCCAGGTGGCAGATAGTTTTCGGTGGCCATCTATGATATTGCAAAACTATGACATAGAAATCCAACGGAAAATTCCGCTGGTGTGAAGGTACAGAGAATCAAACACTAGGGGATAAAAGTCTATCTATTGGATTGGCTTTTGTGAACTTAAAGACAGTGAAGGATTGTTGCTTTTCCGGTGTGATATTTTAGTTTAAGTGGGGAGAGTGTTGTGAACAATGGCTCCTTCAGAGGCTCAGAAGTTTTTTGGGGTGGACACGATGACATGTGATATCTTACGGACTGAGACGAAAAGCAGACTGTTAGATTTGGCAAGAACATTGCAGTTAACATTACCTGACAAAATGCGAAAAGGTGAGGTAATTATGGCGGTGGTTAAGCATTTAAAGTTGCCTGAGATAGAGTTTGACTCATTGGAAATGGCAAAAATTCAGTTGCAAATTAAACAAATGGAACATGAGAAAGAATTAAAACGGCTGGCATACGAGAGTGAGAGAGAGGAAAAAGAAAGAGAAAGAGAGAGAGAGGAAAAAGAAAGAGAGAGAAAAAAGAAAAGGCGAGAGAAGAAAGGAGAAAAGAATAGCCCCAGCAGAACAAAAAGAAAAAGAAAGGGAGATACAGATCAGGGAAAAAGATAAAGAGAGGGAGTTTGAACTTCAGAAAATGGCCATGAAACATGACAATCAGTTAAAATTGGCAGACGTAAAGGGAAACGTACAGTTGGATGATAGCGATGAGGATAGTGAGAAAGAGCGTCATAGTCGAAGGCTTGGTGGGAATCTATTTAAATATGTCCAAGCATTGCCAAGGTTTGACGAGAAGGAAGTGGAAACCTTTTTCATTTCATTTGAGAAGGTAGCTAAACAAATGAAATGGCCACAGGACATGTGGGTATTACTGATTCAAACAAAGCTGGTAGGTAGAGCTAGTGAAGTGTTTGCATCACTACCGGAGAAGGTATCTGGAACGTATGAGGAGGTGAAGAAATTCATCTTAAGTGCATATGAGATAGTGCCTGAAGCTTACAGACAAAGGTTTAGAAATTTAAGGAAAGAATTTGGTCAAACATACATGGAGTTTGAAAGGCTCAACCAGAGTAATTTTAATAGGTGGATAAGGGCTTTGAAAATAGACCAAACGTATGAAGCTCTCTGAGAAATTATACTTTTGGAGGAGTTTAAAAATTCAATTCCTGATGCAGTGAGAACTCATGTGGAAGAACAGCGGGTTAAAACTGCGAGGTTAGCAGCGGAAATGGCAGATGATTATGAATTAGTTGTTTCAGAGGTTTTCACTGTAATAAACTAGGCCATGTAAAGTCACAGTGTTGGTGGGGTCACTGTCTGTGCGGAGTCTCCATATCCTCCCCGTGTGTGCGTGGGTTTCCTCCGGGTGCTCCGGTTTCCTCCCACAGTCCAAATATGTGCAGGTTAGGTGGATTGGCCATGATAAATTGCCCTTAGTGTCCAAAATTGGCCTTACTGTTGGGTGGGATTGCTGGGTTGTGGGGATAGGGTGGAGGTGTTGACCTTGGGTAGGGTGCTCTTTCCAAGCACTCGATGGGCCATATGGCCTCCTTCTGCACTGTAAATTCTATGATTCTATGATTCTATGAAAAGCACTGGGAAGGCTGATGTGGTAAAACAGGATAAGACAGTAGGGTTTGTTAGAGTGGTAAAGGCAAGCCCAAGGGAAGCGAAGGAGGTGCAAACGGTTGTACAGTCTGTTCAAGAAGTAATTGTTAAGAAGGTGCCACATGTTTTTAAAGAATTTACTTGTGTGGGTAAAGTTTACTCATGTGTATCAGGAGGAGTAGGTAAAGAAGTCACAATTTTAAGAGATACAGTGGCTAGTCAATCTTTAATTGTAAGAGATGAGGAATTATGTAGTTTGAGAAGAATATTGCCAGAAAAGGTGTTGATATGTGGAATTCAGGGTGAGAGGAGAAGCGTTCCATTATATAAGGTAAGGTTGGAAAGTCCAGTGAAGAGTGGTTAAGTGGTAGTAGAAGTAATAGATAAACTATCTTGTCCAGGAATACAGTATATCTTGGGTAATGATATAGCTGGATCGCAGGTGGGAGTGATGTCTACTGTGGTTGATAAGCCATTGGAAAATCTATCAACTGAAGTGTTGAAGGACGAATATCCTGGGATTTTTCTGGATTGTGTAGTAACAAGGTCGCAAAGGCACAGGTTAAGACAACAGGAGAAATCAAAGAGTGAAGATGAAGTTGAAGTGCAATTATCAGAAACGATTTTTGATCAGATGTTTGAAAAAGAACAAGAACAGGTGGAGGATGAGGTGGACATTTTTAGTTCAGAAAAATTGGCGGAGTTACAACAGAAAGATGTAGAAATAAAACGGATGCATCAGAAAGCATACACGGAAGAGGAATCTGAGTGTATACCAGAGTGTTATTACCATAAAAATTATATCTTGATGAGAAAATGGAGACCTGTACATATGCAGGCGGATTAAAAGTGGACAGAAGTTCATCAAGTAGTATTGCCGGCAGGGTATAGAAAGGAGGTGTTGCGAGTTGCACATGAGGTACCAGTGGGAGGTCATTTGGGAATAAGAAAACTCAAGCTAAAATCCAGAAACATTTTTGTTGGCCTGGACTACATAAAGATGTAGTTAAATTTTGTCAATCATGTCACACCTGTCAAGTGATAGGGAAACCTGAAGCAATGATAAAACCAGCGCCCTTCATACCCATTCCAGCATTTGAGGAACCTTTAACAAGGGTCCCAATCGATTGTGTAGGACTGCTTCCTAAAACAAAAAATGGGAATCAATATCTTTTGACTATAATGGATGTGTCTACTAGGTTTCCAGAGGCCATTCCTGTACGTAATATTACAGGTAAAAGGATTGTGGAGGAGTTACTTAAATTCTTTACTAGATATGGACTACCCACAGAAATTCAATCGGATCAAGGAACAAATTTTACTTCAAAGTTATTCAAAGAAGTTATGGATAGCTTCGGAATAAAACAATTTAAATCAACTGCGTACCATCCAGAATTGCAGGGAGCATTAGAAAGGTGGCATCAGACATTAAAGACAATGTTGAGGGCGTATTGTCAAGATTATCCAGAGGATTGGGATAAAGGAATCCCATTCATATTGTTTGCAATTAGGGATGCACCTCATGAGACTACCAAATTTAGTCCTTTTGAACTAATTTTTGGTCATGAGGTAAGAGGACCACTTAAATTCATCAAGAAAAAATGGGTGGGTGAGAAATCAGAAATTACACTATTGGATTACGTGTCAAATTTTAGGGAACGATTAAATAGAGCAGGTGAATTGGCTAGACAACATTTGAAAGTTGCACAAAATGTGATGAAACGGGTAGCGGACAAGAAATCCAAAGTTCGCAGTTTTGCCAGTGGAGATAAAGTTTTTAGTGTTGTTACCAGTGGTAGGGGAGCCTTTAAAAGCTAGGTTTTGTGGACCGTATCAGATTGAAAGGAAATTAAGTGAGGTGAATTATGTGGTAAAAACACCAGATAGAAGGAAGACTCACGAGTGTGTCATGTGAATATGCTTAAAGGGTACATTGAAAGGGAAGGAGAGAAAAGGGAGGTTTTAATGATTCTAACGCAAAGTGACGAACCAAATCCAGATGACTGTGAATTTGACATACCTCAAATGAAATTGGAAAATGAGGATGTTCTTAAAAATTGGGATGAATTGTTAAGTTACCTTCCAGAGGAAAAACAAACTGACCTGAAAGAGTTATTGATATCACATGGGCAAGTTTGTAGAGATAAATTGGGAAGTACTAAAATGGCTATACATCCATATCGACTTAACCCTTTACAATTGGCACAGGTTAACAGAGAGATTGAGAGTATGCTGAAGAATGGCATAATTGAAGTGGGTTGCAGCCAATGGAGCTCACCCATAGTGATGGTACCTAAACCAGATGGTATCCAACGGTTGTATGTGGACTATAGAAAGGTGAATGCAGTTACAAGAACGGACTCTTATCCTGTCCCACCATTGAAGGATTCCATGGAGAAAGTGGGACAATCTGCTTTTATTTCCAACTTCCAGACATGGAAAGAACATTTAAAACATTGTGTGGAGTTCTTCGATCGACTTCAGGTGGCGGGTTTGGTGATGAACCTAGCCGAAAGTGAATTTGGAGAAGCCCGAATCACTTTCCTTGCGGAGTTTCCGTTATCCTCAAGACAAAGGGAAATAATGCGATTTCTTAGCATGAATGGCTTTGATCGAACAGTTCTGCAAAGGTTTTGTGGCGTGATTACTCCACTGATGGAATTGCTGACGAAACGTGCTGAAGAAACGTAAAAAAATTCAGTGGACAGCGGACTTTCAACAGGCATTTGACTGCCTGAAAGCTGTGATCACCAATGCTCCTGTATTGTAGAATTGCAAGGGACTCTGTGGTCAGATTGAACTAAGTTATCTGATTCTGAAGAGAAATGCCGAGGAGTAGAGGAGTGGATGGATCGTGCAGAGACTTTGTTCAAAGAGACTGTCAATCGAGAAGGATTTTGGTTGGAGGAAGAAGAACAAAGAAAAATGGACTATAATTATTATACCTGTTTGCATGTGCTGTTTTTAAAAAAAACGAAAAGGTATATTTACTGTGTACATTTCTTAGTGGATGGTGCAAAAGTGAAAAATGAAACCATCTTGAAGTTGAAGGTTTGTTTTTTTTTCTTGGGGGGAGGTGGCATGCGAGAGTGCCTTTAAGAACTGGATGTTTAAGCAATGTACCTTTAAGAAAACAGTGATGTCATAGAGTGGGTGGAGCTCAGCTCAGGTCAGCCATTTTGCAGGTTTTTAGTTTCAGTTTTAAAAAGTAGTGGGTGGGTGTTTGTCTGTGTTTTTGCAGTGAGCTGGATCTCTGCTATGAAAGACTATCTCTGGATCATTTGGGTGATTTAAAGTTAAGCCTTTAACCTGATGTGATTTTGTTTAAAGGTGTTAAGTCTCTTGGAAGTTTGAAGGAACAGTTTAAGGAGTCATTTACTGTTGCAATATTTTCTGAGTTATCTTTGAAGTAAGGCGTGTTAAGAGATCCAATGTTTATTTAACATGTTAAGTTGAGTTCATGGAATAAACAGTGTTTTGTGTTTAAAAACCCACATGTCCATAATTGTAATCCCACACCTAGGGAAAATGCTGTGTGCTAGGAAAAGCAACAAATCCATTAAAGGGAGAGGTTGGTTGAACTCCATGATACATTTTGGGGTTCTGAAAACGCCTCGCCCATAACAGTGCTCTTCGAGGCAAAGGATACAAGTGCATGTAACCAGAAAGGACTTGCAGCCTGTTATTTCCCCCCCAAAATGGAACTCTCTCTCTCTCTCAAATTATCTGGCATGAAACCCTGGAACACCACCCCCCTCACCCCTCCCCCGCCCCTGTGTAACTATAACATGTGGACTGCAGCAGTTCAAAAAGATGGCACACCACCACCTCCTCTCGGGCAATTAGTGATGGGCAATATAAGAACATAAGAACTAGGAACAGGAGTAGGCCATCTGGCCCCTCGAGCCTGCTCCGCCATTTAATGAGATCATGGCTGATCTTTGTGGACTCAGCTCCACTCTCCGGCCCGTACACCATATCCCCGAATCCCTTTATTCTTTAGAAAGGCATCTATCTTTTTCTTAAAAATGTTTAAAGAAGGAGCCTCTACTGCTTCACTGGGCAAGGAATTCCAGAGATTCACAACCCTTTGGGTGAAGAAGTTCCTCCGACACTCCGTCCTAAATCTACCTCCCCTTATTTTGAGGCTATGCCCCCTAGTTCTGCTTTCCCCGACCAGTGGAAACAACCTGCCCGCATCTATCCTATCTATTCCCTTCATAATTTTTTATGTCTCAATAAGATCTCCCCGCATCCTTCTAAACTCCAATGAGTACAGTCCCAATCTACTCAACCTCTTGTCATAATCTAATCCCCTCAACTCTGGGATCAACCTAGTGAATCTCCTCTGCACTCCCTCCAGTGCCAATATGTCCTTTCTCAGGTAAGGAGACCAAAACTGAACACAATACTCCAGATGCGGCCTCACCAACACCCTATACAATTGCAGCATAACCTCACTAGTCTTGAACTCCATCCCTCTAGCAATGAAAGACAAAACTCGATTAGCCTTCTTAATCACCTGTTGCACCTGCACACCAACTTTTTGCGACTCGTGCACCAGCACACCCAGGTCCCTCTGCACAGCAGCATGTTTTAACATCTTACCGTTTAAATAATAATCCATTCTGCTGTTATTCCTCCCAAAATGGATAGCCTCACACTTGCCAACATTGAATTCCATCTGCCAGACCCTAGCCCATTCACCTAACCTATCCAAATCCTTCTGCAGACTTACGGTATCCTCTGCACTTTTTGCTTTACCACTCATCTTAGTGTCGTCTGCAAACTTTGACACATTGCACTTGGTCCCCAACTCCAAATCGTCTATGTAAATTGTGAACAACTGCAGGCCCAACACTGATCCTTGAGGGACCCCACTAGTTACAGGTTGCCAACCAGAGAAACACCCATTTATCCCCACTCTCTGCTTTCTGTTAGTTAACCAATCCTCTACCCATGCTACCACTTTACCCTCAATGCCATGCCATGCATCTTTAGTTTATGCAGCAACCTTTTGTGTGGCACCTTGTCAAAAGCTTTCTGGAAATCCAGATATACCACATCCATTGGCTCCCCGTTATCTACTGCACTGGTAACGTCCTCAAAAAATTCTACCAAATTAGTCAGACACGACCTACTCTTTGTGAACCCATGCTGCGTCTGCCCAATAGGACAATTTCCCTCCAGGTGCCCCACTATTCCCTCCTTAATGATAGATTCCAGCATTTTCCCTACAACCGAAGTTAAGCTTACCGGCCTATAATTACCCGCTTTATGCCGACCTCCTTTTTTAAACAGTGGTGTCACGTTTGCTACTTTCCAATCCTCTGGGACCACCCCAGAGTCTAGTGAATTTTGATAAATTATCATTAGTGTGTTTACAATTTCCCTAGCCATCTCTTTGAACACTCTGGGATGCATCCCATCAGGGCCAGGAGACCTGTCTACCTTTAGCCCCATTAGCTTGCCCAATACTGCCTCCTTAGTGATTACAATCATCTCAAGGTCCTCACCTATCATATCTTTATTTCCATCAGTCACTGGCATGTTATTTGTGTCCTCCACTGTGAAGACTGACCCAAAAACCCTGTTCAGCTCCTCAGCCATTTCCCCGTCTCCTATTATTAAATCTCCCTTCTCATCTTCCAAAGGACCAATATTTACCTTAGCCACTCTTTTTTGTCTTATATATTTGAGAAGCTTTTACTATCTGCTTTTATGTTCTGAGCCAGTTTACTTTCATAGTCTACCTTACTCTTCTTTATGGCTTTTTTAGTAGCTTTCTGTTGTCCCCTAAAGACTTCCCAGTCCTCTAGTCTCCCACAAATTTTTGCCACTTTGTATGTTTTTTCCTTCAATTTGATACTCTCCCTCACCTCCTTAGATATCCACGGTCAATTTTTCCCCTTTCTACCGTCTTTCTTTTTTGTCGGTATGAACCTTTTCTGAACACTGTGAAAGATCGCTCGGAAGGTTCTCCACTGTTCCTCAACTGCTTCACCATGAAGTCTTTGCTCCCAGTCTACCTTAGCTAGTTCTTCTCTCATCCCATTGTAATCGCCTTTGTTTAAGCACAAAACACTAGTGTTTGATTTTACCTTGTCATCCTCCAACTGTATTTTAAATTCCACCATATTGTGGTCGCTCCTTCCAAGAGGATCCCGAACTATGAGATCATTAACCAATCCTGCATCATTACACAGGACCAGATCTAGGACCGCTTGTTCCCTTGTAGGTTCCATTACATACTGTTCCAGGAAATTATCCCGGGCACATTCTATAAACTCCTCCTCAAGGCTGCCTTTACCAACCTGGTTAAACCAATCGATATGCAGATTAAAATCTCCCATGATAACCGCTGTACCATTTCTACATGCATCCGTTATTTCTTTGCTTATTGCCTGCCCTACCATCCTGTTACTATTTGGTGGCCTATGGACTACTCCTAACGGTGACCTTTTTGCCTTACTATTCCTGATTTCCACCCAAATTGATTCAACCTTGTCCTCCATAGCACCAATATCATCCCTTACTATTGCCCGGATGACATCCTTAAACAACAAAGCTACACCACCGCCCTTACCGTCCATTCTATCCTTTCGTATAGTCTGATACCCTTGAATATTTAACTCCCAGTCGTGACCATCTTTTAACCATGTTTCAGTAATGGCCACTAAATCATAGTTTTCACGATGATTTGCGCCATCAACTCATTTACCTTATTTCGTATACTACGAGCATTCAGGTAAAGTACACTTATGCTGTTTTTTATGTCTTTGTTATGAATCCTAACACCTTGATCAGTAACTTTTCGCAATTTATTTTTCCTCTTACCCTTTCTCCTAATTTTCCTTGTCTTTGAACCCATATCTCTACATAATAACCTGTCACGTAACCTGCTGCCTTGATCTCCATTAACCATTATACTGTCCATCGCTTTACATTTCCCTTCCCCCCCAACTTGCTAGTTTAAAGTCCTTGTGACCAACCTATTTATCCTATTCGCTAGAACACTGGTCCCAGAATGGTTCAGGTGAAGACCGTCCCAATGGTACAGGTCCCTCCTGCCCCAGTACTGATGCCAATGCCCCATGAAATGGAATCCCTCTTTCCCGCACCACTCCATTAGCCACGTGTTAACTTCTCTAATTTTCTCAACCCTATGCCAATTGGCACATGGCTCGGGTAGTAATCCAGAGATTATGACCCTGGAGGACCTGTTCTTTAATTTAGTCCCTAGTGTTTGATAATCCCCAAACAGGTCCTCTTTCCTAGTCTTACCTATGTTGTTAGTCCTAACGTGGACCACAACAACTGGATCCTCCCCCTCCCTCTCCAAAATCCTTTCAAGCCGATCAGAGATGTCCCTCACCCTGGCACCGGGCAGGCAACATACCATGCGGGACTCTCGATCTGGCTTACAAAGGATGCCATCAATCCCCCTAATTATTGAATCCCCTACAACTACCACTTGTCTTTTTGCTCCCCCCTCTTGAATGGCTTCCTGTACCACGGTGCAGTGGTCAGTCAACGCATCCTCCCTACAGCCCTCTTCCTCATCCACACAGGGAGCAAGTACCTCATACCTGTTGGACAAGGTCAAGGGCTGAGGCGCCTCAACTCCTAAACTCATGATCCCCCTACCTGCCTCCCTTGCAGTCACACCACTCTGTCCCTAACCACTGTCCGAATTAACAGAACTTATTCTACCGGGCGTGACTGCCTCCTGAAACAAAGCGTCCAGGTAATGTTCCCCCTCCCTGATGTGCCGCAGTGCCAGCTCATCAATTCTGAGCCGAAGTTCCTCGAGCAGCCAACACTTGCTGCAGATGTGGTCACTGACGGTCTCAATGGGATCCACCAGTTCCATCATCATACAGCAACAGCCCATCACCTGTCCAGCCATGTTCAACTAGTTAATTAATTTAAATATTTTTAAAAAATATTTCTTTATAGAACCTCAAGGATAAACCCGAACACCAACAAAAACACAGCCCTCTCTGGCCACTCACCCGAACTCAGTCACTCACCTAAATTCAGATGCACTCTGTTCCAATCAGCACTCCGTGTCTAAAGGCACTCCTGACACACCTTTTGTGCACTCACCTCTCCCAGCACTGTCCCGGCTCTCTCCTCCCGCGCTTTTTAAATCTCCCGGCTCTCTCCTCCAGCGCTGTTTTCGCTGTCCCGGCTCTCTCCTCCCGCGCTTTTAAAATCTCCCGGCTCTCTCCTCCGGCGCTGTTTTCGCTGTCCCGGCTCTCTCCTCCCGCGCTTTTTAAATCTCCCGGCTCTCTCCTCCGGCGCTGTTTTCGCTGTCCCGACTCTCTCCTCCCACGCTTTTAAAATCTCCCGGCTCTCTCCTCCGGCACTGTTTTCGCTGTCCCGGCACTCTCCTCCCGCGCTTTTTAAATCTCCCGTCTCTCTCCTCCGGCGCTGTTTTCGCTGTCCCGGCTCTCTCCTCCCGCGCTTTTAAAATCTCCCGGCTCTCTCCTCCGGCTCTGTTTTCGCTGTCCCGGCTCTCTCCTCCCGCGCTTTTAAAATCTCCCGGCTCTCTCCTCCGGCACTGTTTTCGCTGTCCCGGCACTCTCCTCCCACGCTTTTTAAATCTCCCGGCTCTCTCCTCCGGCGCTGTTTTCGCTGTCCCGGCACTCTCCTCCCTCGCTTTTTAAATCTCCCGGCTCTCTCCTCCGGCGCTGTTTTCGCTGTCCCGGCACTCTCCTCCCTCGCTTTTTAAATCTCCCGGCTCTCTCCTCCGGCGCTGTTTTCGCTGGTTATAATCTGGTTTTCCATGTGCTGCACACTTCTCACGATCAAATCACAATTTTAAAAAGTTATATTAAAAGATTGAGATGCACTTTTATGCAAAAACAAAGCTTTCTGAGTGAACTGGGTTATTTCAAGTCATCAGATGAAGAATGAAGAGTACCTGAGATGGTATTGGGATTGTGTAGGTCATACCAGATAAGGACAGCAGATTTCCTTCTTGAAAGGACATTAGTGAACCAGATGAGTCATTATTAGACTTTTAATTCCAGATTTTTATTTATTGAATTCAAATTGCACCATCTGCCTTGGTGCAGAGCATCACCCTGGGTTTCTGGATTACTAGTGCAACGCGTAACCACTATACCACCACCACCCCTTTTGAACTCAAAGCTTAATGTCCACCATCTATCATCTTTGCTTGCTGTTGTTGTGCAGTTATGGAAATGGCCCGCCACAAAACTTCCTCAATTCTGGTGGGCAATGAGGGGGCATGGCAGGGAGGCCTGCAGCACGCTGTCTGGCCCTAGAGGATTTACAGTTTTATTTTTGTTATATAAGGGAATCACCATTATTAATCAATCGAAGTTCTCACTGCCACCCAGTTAGTCAGGAATTGTTTATTTCCAGTTGTTTATTTTTAACCTGGAAGTAGTTACTATAATGTAGTGTAACCTCAGGTTGTTAGGGGTCAAGATGCCCCAACAGGTTTCAAATTTATTAGTGTTCAGTCGCTCAGCAGCATCTGGTGCCAATCACAGGAACATGTGGTAGCTGGGCAATAACTGAATAAACACATCAAGTCATGACACCAGGAACTGAAGAGTCATGGGTTATGCTTTTCCCAGCATCCCTTAATGCCTTAGGTAAACCAGCAGTACCCATAATTCATCTGCCATTTGTCAGGGTTTCTGTGGAGGTCCCAGCCATTGAATGCCTGTTACTTGAGCCTTTACTGTTGGCATTACATTGTTGTTAGTTTATACTCAAGGGTCAAAGGGGGAGAGGAACAGAACAAGTGATAGCGTTATCTTCCGCTTCATAGAATCACAGAACAGATGATCATTCATCCTACCATGTCCCATGCTAGCTCTTTGCAACAGTAAATCAGAAAGACCCTCTCTCCCACCCAGCAATATTTGCCCCTTAAGATGCTCATTCAATTCTCTTTTGAAAGCCACAATTGAATCTGCCTCCACCATACTCTCAGGCAGTGCATTGCAGGTCCTAACCACTTGTTTTGTGTAAAAAGATTTGTTCTCATGTTGCCATTGCTTCATTTGCCAATCAATGGAGATGGTTGCTTAGTGGTAATGTCACCAGGGCAATGCTCTGGGGACATGGGCTCAAATCCCACCACAGCAGCTGATGGGAATAGTGACCATGAAACTATTGTCGATTGTTGTAAAACCCCTTCTGGTTCATTAATGTCCTTGAGAGAAGGAAATCGGCCGCCCTTACCGGGTCTGGCTTACATGTGACTCCGGACCCACATCAATGTGGTTGGCTCATGACTGCCCTCAGAAATGGCTGTGCAAAGCATTCAGTTCAAAGGCAATTAGGAATCAGCAACAAATATTGGTCTTGCCTGTGTCACCTACATCTTATGAAAGAATAAATTAATCACCTAGAATTTGTGTCCTCTTCTTCTCCACCCTTTTGCCAATGGAAACAGTTTTTCCTTATCTGGACTGTCCAGACCCGCTCATGGTTTTGAACATGGTGGCACATGGTGGGACCACTTGTTTTGAAGCTCTGCAGTCCTTTCTCCTTTTTCGTGAGCTTACCTTCACAGCAAATGCGGGGACAAGGTTAGATCCCACACTCCAGCCAGGCCCACTCCCCCACTAATGATCAATGTCTAGTTCTACACTAGGTAGAAATGACAGAATAACATAGAAAGTACAGCATTCAGGTTAACTGGTCTATGCTGGTGATTACGTTCTACCTGAACCTTCTCTTCAGCTCACTCTATGTACATCTCCTTCTATTCCCTTCTCCCTCATATTTTTATCAGCTTCCCCTTACAAGTAGCGAAACCATTCACCTCAACCACTTCCTGTGGTAGCAATCTCTACATTCCAACCATTGCATGGTCAAAGGGGTTTCTCCTGAATTCCCATCACTATCTTATATTTAACTATTTCACAACAGCACGAGACATGACCAAGAATCTAAATAACCATCTAAAAGTGCAAAAGTATCAGCATGAACCTGAAAAAATGTTTAGTCCAATCGTTAGTGTGGAGTGTATCTCTCTCTACGCATGTGAGAGTTGGGCTCTGAAGGAAGGCAATGTGAGGAGACTATGACAGCTTTTGAACAATGGGTAATCATGCAGGATTTCTAGAATCAAGTTGGATGGACAGAAAGACCAATGCGGGGGTTCGACCAAGAGTAGAATTTCAGGGGCAGCACGGTGGCTCAGTGGTTAGCACTGCTGCCTCACAATGCCGAGGACCCGGGATCGATCCCGGCCCGGGTCACTCCCAATGTGGAGTTTGCCCATTCTCCTCGTGTCTACGTGGGTCTCACCCCTGTCACCCAAAGATGTGCAGGGTAGGTGGATTGGCCACACTAAATTGCCCCTCAATTAGAAAAAAAAGAATTGGGTACTTTAAATTAAAAAAGAGAGCAGAATTTCAGAAATTAAAAAGGTTGCTAAGTACAGTAAGAGAGGAAAAGACAGCCAAGTACAGACATTGGAAACAAAGATTCCACAGCTTGCCCTAGCAACAATTGAAGGAGAAATTGAGGATTGAAAAAGAGGAAGAAAAACAATTAGATGGGCGAATAACATTGATGCGTGGACTGAGGGAGGATTGAAAAAAGCAGAGAAGAAGCAAGACAATGCCAACAGCCCAATAAGGTTATGATGACAATGAATGTACAGTCTTATATTTATGGCTGCCAGTTTTGGTCAGCCCCAACAATGGGAACATCACCTCTATGCAGACCCTATCAACCCCATCATAATCCTAAAGACCTCCTGTCATATTGTTGATTGGCCAGAGATTGGTTGGCAGTGCCCATGGATCAGTGCCCAGAATTTCATAAGGCAAGAGAAGAAAAAGGAAGATGGCAGGAATCCATCACAAATTCCCAATACAACTCACTGCTAATCCGCCCATAACTTGCAGATTTTCTCTCATCTGTCAAATTGCAATGTGGAATAAAATCCCTGTGGATGAAAGGACTGTTAATTCAAACCAGAAATTCCTGTGTGAACTTTAAAAGCAGAATCTGCCTCTAATTCCCATTCTCCAGACATCCTGGGAGGCCATTTACATTCTGCAAACAGAACAAGAAAATAAATAAATTCTAACCTGTCCAATCAAAGTATTTAATCACCCTGGCCTTCCTGAAAATGTTAAGCACAAGGGGAAAGAAATCGGACAGAATAGGATGTGCTGTCAAATATACAATGCAAACATAAATTAAACAAGACTAATTTACAACGCTGAATTTTAGTATACCCTGGCACTTGTAGCTTTGTGGGGCTTTAACCTAATTACGGAGCATTACATGAAACAGAATCATTAGGGCCTTAACCAGTCACCCTTTCTTGAAATTTCTCATCCAGTTTTGTAGGCATTAGAACTGGGTTATAAGTGTGTGTTAAAGTTTCAAATGGGCAGACTGCAGTGCTGAACAGGAAACAAGCTCAATTATTTGATGAGATGCAGACACTGGATATATGAGGAGATAGAGAAGGGAACAACATAATCCAGAACATGTCAATGCATTTTGGAAACTCGTTAAATCATTTCATTTTGAATTCCCGTTATTGAAACAACATACAAAACCATTTGAGAAAGGAACACATTAGATAAAAATGAACATGTGTACAGAAATAGAACAACTAACATTCACGTTATAAAGCACCTTATTGCATAATGTCGCACGTGAGCAAAACTGACAGTACTCTCACCTCTGAATCATGGGTTCAAGTAAGTCAGTCGGGGTAGATATCCCCGGTTGCCATCTTTCAGGTGAGACACTAAACCAAGGCCTTGGGCAGAATTCTCTGGCCGTTGTGATTCACTTTTCCTGACGGCAGCACCCCCCTCTCCCTCCTCCCCCACCCGTGGTTTCCCAGTGGCATGTGGTGCCTTCAATGGGAAATCCCATTGACCAGCGGCGGAGTAGAAGCCCGCTGCCAGCGAATGTCGTACCACTGAGAAATACAGGGCTGGGGAACCGGAGAATCCAACCCTCGAATGCAAAAGCTCCCAATAGTACAAATCAAAGAGGAATCTTGGAATTTACTGTGCAGAAGGAGGTCATTCGGCCCATCGAGTCTGCACCGGCCTTTGGAAGGAGCACCCTACTTGATCCCATATCTCCACCCTATCCCTGTAACCCAGTAACCCCACCTAACCGGCGGCATGGTAGCACAGTAGTTAGCTTCACAGCGCCAGGGACCCGGGTTCAATTCCCGGCTTGGGTCACTGTCTGTGCGGAGTCTGCACGTTCTCCCTGTGTCTGCGTGGGTTTCCTTTGGGTGCTCCGGTTTCCTCCCACAAGTCCCGAAAGACTTGTTAGGTAATTTGGACATTCTGAATTCTCCCTCAGTGTACCTGAACAGGCGCTGGAACGTGGCGACTAGGGGCTTTTCACAGTAACTTCATTGCAGTGTTAACTAAGCCTACTTGTGACAAGAAAGATGATTATTATTAACCTTTTGGACACTAAGGGGCAATTTAGCATGCCAATCCACCTAACCTGCACATCTTTGGACTGTGGAAAGAAAGCGGAGCACCCGGAGGAAATGCAGACACGGGGAGAAAGTGCAAACTCCATACAGACAGTCACCCAAGGCCGGAATTGAACCCGAGATCTTGGAGCTGTGTGACAGCAGTGCGAGTCACTGTGCCACCGTGCTGCCCTGAACAGTGGTGTTTTCCACAGTACCCTGACCAATATTCATCCCTCAGCCAACACAAACACACTTATGGGATCTTGTCATGCACAACTTGTCTACCATAAGTGCACCTTAAAGCATGACAGCAAAATACTCATGATGCCCTGAGGACCTGAAAAGGGTGCTGTGTAAAGACAAGAGTTCTTTATTCTGGTGGAACACTTCAAGAGCAATGCAGTCAAATTCAGTAGCTGTTCCATGGTGCACACTGCCATGTGATCAGTGCCTAGTTTGTTTGTCTTTGAGGGGGAATTGCTCACCGAGAGAACTCCTGCCCTTCTTCAAATTGGTCTGCAGGATTATGAATCCCTGCTGATTGCCACTGCGTACTTGGACAAGTCCATTATTTTCATTGTCCAAAAACTCAACTGTTGGTGAACTAGCAGCTTGTAGTCCACACAATGCTGTTCCTTGCCATTGTGAAGATAACTCCTAAAGGTGCATGTAAAACTTGGACATCCATTCAAAGCGAGGTGAAGACAAACATCTTTTCAACTTTCTAAATTCAAGAGGATACAAACTAAAGTTATGCAATCTGTCCTTGTAATTTAAACCTTTAAGCCACTTGTGTGTCAGCTATGACTCAGTTGCTAGCACTTCCATCTCTAAGTCACAATGTTTTGGGTTTAAATGCCACCTCAGGGCTAGACTGCACAAATCAAGACTAAGGCCTCAGTGCAACACTGTCAGAAATCTGCCCTTTGGATAAGGCATTAAATTGAGGCCCTGTCTGCTCTCTCAAGTGATGTAAAATATCCCATGACACTATTTCAAAGAAGACCAGGGAAGTTCTCCCTCATGTCCTGGCCGATATTTATCCCTCAATTAAGATTGTTTGGTCACTACCACAGTGCTGTTTGTGGGAGCTTGCTGTGCTCAAATTAGTGATTGTGTGTCCTACAATATGAAGTTCACTTCAAAACTGTTTCATTGGCTGTAAAGCACTTTGAAACTTCCGGTGGTCACGGAAAGTGCTTGAAATGCAAATCGTTCTTTTCACAATACTTCATGCAGAGACAGTAAGGATGTTGTATGTCGCTTAGGCCTACTGAGCTCCAGCTCACTGCACTGTGCTTGAACTCTTCACATGCTCCTACATGTGCCAGGTTACATTTCTTCAATTTAACAGGACTGTTTAGCACAGGGGCTAAATCACTGGCTTTGAAAGCAGACCAAGGCAGGCTAGCAGCACGGTTTGATTCCCGTCACAGCCTCCCCGAACAGGCGCCGGAATGTGGCGACTAGGGGCTTTTCACAGTAACTTCATTTGAAGCCTACTTGTGACAATAAGCGATTTTCATTCATTTTCATTCAAAAGGCCTTGGCAATAACAACAACTTATATTCATATAGTACCTTTAAGGTAATAAAATGTCCCAGGTGCTTCATTGAAGCAATTGTAAAACAAAATATGGCACTGAGCCACCAGAGGGGATATTAGGTCAGGTGACCAAAAGCTTGGTCAAATAGATACATTTTGAGAAGTGCCTTAGAGGAGGAAAGCACGCTAGCAAGGCGGAGAGGTTGCGGGAGAGAATTCCAGAGCATGGGACGTAGACAACAGTTGAAAACACAGTCATCAATGACAAGGCGATTAAAATTCGCTGCTCCAGCTGCCAATCCCGGCCTGAACCTGGCGCCGCGGGGTCCGCGCATGAGCAGTTGGGCCGGCACCAACTAGCGCATGCGCAGTGGCCATTCTTCCCCGCGCCGGCCCCGACGCCAAATGGCACAGGGCTACATGAGCCGGCGCGGAGGAAAGGAGGCCTGGGGGGCAGAGAGGCCGGCCCGCCGATCGGTGGGCCCCGATCGCGGGTCAGGCCATTACGGAGCTCCCCCCCCCGGGGTCGGACCCCACCTCCCCCCCCCCACAGGCCACCCCCGGACCCTTCAACGCCGAGGTCCCACCGGCTCAGAGGATGCTAGAACGGCGCCGGCGGGACTCGGCTTTTTGATGACGGGCGCTCGGCCCATCCGGGCCGGAGAATTGGCGCGCCGGCCCATGCCAGCCCGGGCTGGAGAGTCGGCACATACCCTGACCGGCGCCGCGCCGACCACGCTGGCACCTGCGTCCCGGCCTTGGGGCGCGATTCGGGCGGTCCCACGCCGATTCTCCGACCAGGCGGGGGGTCGGAGAATTCCGCCCGATATTCCTTGAAGCATGTAAGCTGGGTTGCTACTTCAGAGAAAAAATGATCCAAATGTTTTTGCGGTTTGTTTTCTGATCCCAGACTCCCCCCCCCCTCAATATCGTACCACCATGGGAGGAATGAGAAGCCCATCCAGGAGCGCCTTGCTCAGGAGTGGACCCCCTGTGGATACACTCAGAGCACCAGCTCTCTGAAACCCACTCCCCAGAGATGCGGTATGGTCCCTTGGCAGGTGTCACCAGCTTCAGGAGAGCAGTGATTAGCGTACGCCGCAAAAAACAGAGAAGAAGCTGGCAACTGCAGCTTCCAGATAGAGTCACATGGCCCATTATCAAAGCTGAAGTGATATTCTACTCTAAATGGAACAGTTTGCATTTTGGCAACAACTACCGTGCATGCAGTCCAAATAATTAAATGGCAATCATTTAGTTGGAAAACAAATATATCATTGTGTCAATGGTGCTTGTTCTTTTACCAATCACAAACCAACCACAAATAATCTATGACAGCAAATTAAATGATCTCTCGGGGTGCGGTTAAATGAATGTCTTCCCCAATGGTAAAACTGTGGAAGAATAAACATCTCCAGAGCTTTTCGTCTCAAGACTATTTTCCTTAAACCAACTGCAACCCTTTCTGGTATGAAGATTGCAATCTGAACAGATTTAGCTATTGGCCCAAATAGTGATAACACTGAAGATGGTTGGACAGGTAAAGAAGCTGGTCAAGAAAACATATGGGATATATGCCTTTATCACCTGAGATATGAGAGCTGGGAGGTCATGCTGGATCTGTATAAAGTCCGCCCTTCAGATCCTCCGATTTCCTCCCACAGTCCAAAGATGTGCAGGTTAGGTAGATTGGCCATGCTAAATTGTCCCTTAGTGTTCAAAGGTTAGGTGGGATTACAGTCTGCAGGGGAGTGGACCTAGGTAGGGTGCTCTTTCAGAAGGTTGGTGCAGACGCGATGGGCCAAATGGCCTCCTGCTGCACTGTAGGGATTCTATGGATTCAATGATTGGATAGGCTGGGGCTGTTTTCTTTGGGGATGCGGGTGTGACTGGAGTGTAAACAATTATCAGGGGTCTCGATACAGTGGAAATGAAGGCCTATTGGTTCAGGGGTTCACAACTGGGGGAATTTTCTTTTCATTATTCCTCCATGCGATGTGAGCAACACTGGCAAGGCTGGTATTGTGTTGACCATCCCTAATTGTCCTCAAACTGAGAGCAGTTAAGGGTCAACCATATTTCTGTGGATCTCAGTCACATGTAGGCCAAGTCAGGTAAGGAAGGCAGATACCCTCCCTTAAAGGACATTAGTGAACCAGATAGGTTTTAAAAAGAAAATTAATTGTTACTAAGGCCACCATTACTGAAACTAACTTTATATTCCAGGTGTATTAATTGAATTTAAATTTAATCAGCCATCATGGTATTTGAATCTAGGGCGAGATTCCCCGACCCCCCGCCGGCTCGGAGAATCGCCGGGGGCTGGAGTGAATCCCGCCCCCGCCGGTTGCCGAATTCTCCGGCACCGGATATTTGGATATTTGGTGGGGGCGGGAATCGCGCCGTGCCGGTTGGTGGCACCCCCCCCCCCGATTCTCCGGCCCGGATGGGCCGAAGTCCCGCTGCTAGAATGCCTGTCCTGCCGGCGTAGATTAAACAACCTACCTTACCGGCGGGACAAGGCGGTGTGGGCGGGCTCCGGGGTCCTGGGGGGGGGGGGGGGTGCGCGGCGATCTGGCCTGGCTCGCGATCGGGGCCCACCGGGCGGGCCTGTGCCGTGGGGGCACTCTTCTCCTTCCGCCTTCGCCACGGTCTCCACCATTGCGGAGGCGGAAGAGACTCCCTCCACAGCGCATGCGCGGGGATGCTGTGAGCGGCCGCTAACGCTCCCGCGCATGCACCGCCCGGAGATATCATTTCCGCGCCAGCTGGCGGGGCACCAAAGGCCTTTTCCGCCAGCTGGCAGGGCGGAAATTAGTCCGGCGCGGGCCTAGCCCCTTAAGGTTGGGGCTCGGCCCCCCAAGATGCGGAGGATTCCGCACCATTGGAGCGGCGCGATGCCCGACTGATATGCGCCGTTTTGGGCGCCGGTCGGTGGACATCGCGCCGATACCGGAGAATTTCGCCCCTGATTCTGGATCACTGATCTATTGACAATGTCACAAACCCACCATACTTAAGATCGAAAGTAGAAGATTTAGTGCAGATTGAGAGGAAATGCTTTCACCCAGAAGATGGTGGGCGTATGGCACTCAATGCCTGAAAGGATGATAGAGGAAGAAACTCTCATCATATTTAAAAGGTACTCAGTAATGTGCTTAACGTTGTTTAACCTACAAGGCTACAGACCAAGAACTGGAAAGCGGATAGGCTGGATGGCTATTTGCTGCCTGGTGTGCTGAATGACTTCCTTTCATGCTGTAAATTCTAATGATCCTCCAATCACAGACACAAATGATTTTGACCAAGCAGATTGCAGAGTGTACATTTTCAGTGCCGCTCATGTTCTAGTCTAGTTTGCCTCTGTTCCCCATTGCCCAAACTGGGCAGCATTCCAATCCACAGAGCTGGAGAAAAATTTCCTAATGATGGGAGGAGAAAGAACAAAGTTCTCCAGCCCTAATCGGCTCCTCTTCATCGTGGATGTCCAATCCTTCAATACCTCCATTCCCCACCGCAATGGTCTGAGGGCTCTCCGTTTCTTCCTCCAGAGGCCTGAACAATGTTTTTCCACCACCACTCCCATCTGTCTGGCTGAACTTGTCCTCTCACTGAACAGTTTCTCCTTTAACTTGTCTCACTTCCTCCAAACCAAAGCAGTGGTGGCTATGGATGCCCGTGTGGGTCCCAGTTTCCTTGCCTCTTTATGGGATATGTGGAACATTCTCTGTTCCAGTCCTAATCTGGCTCTCTCCCACAACTCTTTTTTCGGTACATCAATTACTGTTTCGGTGACACTTCATGTTCCCGTCTGGACCTGGAAAAATGTATTGATGTATAATTTTGCTTCCAATTTTCACTCCTCTATCACCTTCACATAGTGCATCTCCGATGCTTCCCTCCCCTTCCTTGACCTCTCTATCTCCAATTCTGTCCACTAGTATCCATTCCGAGCCCACCGACTCCCACAGATACCTTGACTACAGCTCTTCACACCCCACATCCTGCAAGGACTCTATCCCATTCTCCCAGTTCCGTCGCTTCCATCTATTCTGGTGATGCTACTTTCCAAAAAGATGCTGCTGACATCTCTTCATTCTTCCTTAACCGTGGTTTCTCAGTGAGAGGACAGTGCTCTCAACCGTGTCCAATGCATCTCCCGTACCTCTGCTCTCACCCTTTCACCTCTCTCCTAGAACCAGGAGAGGGTTCCCCTTGTCCTCACTTTTCATCCCACCAGTCTCCGCATTCAAAGAATCATCCTCCGCCAGCTCCGCCAAATCCAGCATGATGCCATCACCAAACACATCTTCCCCCTGTCAGCATTCTGCAGGGACCATTCCCTCCAGGATACTCTGGTCCACTCCTCCATCACCCTGAACACCTCACCCTCTACCCACGGCACCTTTCCATGCAATCGCAGAAGGTGCAACACCTGTCCCTTTACCTCCTCCCTGCTCACCATCCCAGGGCCTGAACACTCTTTTCAGGTAAGGCAGCGCTTCACGTGCACCTCCTTCAATCTGGTCTATTGCATTCATCGCTACCAATGCAGGCTATTCTACATTGGAAAGACTAAACGCAGATTGGGAGACCACTTTGCAGAACACACTCACTCCATCCGCAAGCAGGACCCAGGCCTTCCTGTTGTTTGCCATTTCAACTCACCGTTCTGCTCTCATGTCCACATGTCCGTCCTTGGCCTACTGCAATGTTCCAGTGAAGCCCAGCGCAAACTGGAGGAACATCACCTCATCTTCTGATTAGGCAGGTTACAGCCTTCCGAACTTAACATTAAATTCAACAACTTCAGACTGTGAACTCTCTCCTCCACCTTCACCACATTCTTATTTCTATCAATTTATTTTCATTTCCCCGATCGATTCATTTCTCCCGCACCATTGTTTCCCCTCCTGCTAACTCACCCCACTAAGGCCATCTGTTCCCTGTTGCAGGTTGACTTTTGACACACTGCTTATCGTTGTTCTGCCATTAACACATTCTGGTATCTCTTAATGTACCACTATCAGCACCCTTCTGACTCATCATCACCACCATTTTCATTCCCTTTGTCTTTTTTTCCATGACATCTTTGTCAATCTCCACATATCGCTGAACCTCTTTCCAGCTGCAACTCCCCCACAACAGTATAAATCTGATCCTATTTCCAATTCTCTCCAGCTTTGACAAAGATCATCCAGACTCGGAATGTTAGCTCCCTTCTCTCACCACAGATGCTGCAGACCTGCTGCAATTGTCCAGCCTTTTCTGTTTTTGTTTCAGATTCCAGCATTCACGACAATTTGATTTTATCTTAGTGTTCTTCTTTTACATTGGGTTCAATACTATTTTCTGAATGTATTTTTTAAATGTTTTTATTTATGTAATTAACACTAACAACTTGAAGTTATATAATACTTTTATATTTCAACATACTGCACAGGAATGGTTATCAAGCAAAAGTTAACACCCAGTTTGAGGACTTCTGGTGGCTGCATGTAGAGGGGAAGTCGCACGTTGGGGGGCTCCCGCTTGAGGTATATTTTTGGGAGGTTTAGGCCGGGATTCTCCGATCCCGCGGCCAAGTTCTGGCGCCGGCGTCAAAAGCGGCGTGAGTAGGGCAGCACGGTGGCACAGTGGTTAGCATTGTTGCCTACGGCACTGAGGACCCGGGTTCGAATCCGGGCCCTGGGTCACTGTCCGTGTGGAGTTTGCACATTCTCACCGTGTCTGCGTGTGTTTCGCCCCCCACAACCCGAAAGATGTGTAGTATAGGTGGATTGGCCAAGCTAAATTGCCCGTTAATTGGAAAAAATAATTGGGTACTCTAATTTTTTTTTTTTTAAAGCGGCTTGAGCGACTTCGGCGTCAGAGGGCTTCCAGGCCCAGGCATCCACCCTTTCCTAGGCGGCTAGTAAGGCACTGGAGTGGTGTCACCTGCTCCGGTGCATGAAAGCGGCATGCCACGACCAGCGTGGGTTCACGCGTGCGCGCGACGGCCAGCGTGGGTCCGCGCATGCGTGCCACAGCCAGCGCGGGTCCGTGTATGCGCATGGGTTGCTGTCTCTGTGCCAGCCACCGGGCAATATGGCAGAGCCCTACAGGGGCCCGGTGCGGAGGAACATAGGCCTCCCACGGAATTAACCCGCCCGCCGATCGGTAGGCCCCGATCACGGGCCTTGCCACCAAGGAGGCCCCCCCCGGAGTCGGATACCCCGTCCCCCCACCAGGACGGCCCCCGCAGCCAGAACTCCGAGGTCCCGCCAGGTAGGACCATACATAACCCACGCCGGTGGGACTCGGCCGAACTCGGCAGGCACTCGGCCCGTCGAGGCGTGGCCGCTTTCAATGGCCCCCGGCCATGCTGCAGTGACCCCACGGCGCGATTGGCTCCAATTCTCCAGCTGGCGGAGAATTGGCAGCCCGGCGTCGGAGCGGCGTGGCGCAATTCTCGCTCCCCCACCCCCCCACCCCCTTCCCCCAGCGATTCTCCGACCCGGCGCGGGATCGGAGAATCCCGGCCTTAAAGTCTGATCCCGGGGGTGTTTTGGAGGATTGAAGAAATGGAGATAAAAAGTCGTCAAAAGTGCCAAAAGGACTGCAAAAACCAGTTGTGAAGATGGGAGGAAGCGAGGGCTCGCCATCGAGAGGGCCAGCAAAGGTGCTGGAAGACGCACATGGAGGAAGGAGATGGTAGTCACACTGAAATCATTGGTGGAGGAGGCAATTGCCCCGGTGAGTGTAGCTGTGGCAAAGACATTGGCCAAAGTGAAAGAGCAGGGTGAGAAGACGAAGGAAGTGGAGGAGGCCATGTCGCAGCACAGTGACCAGTTCACCTCGATGGGGGACGAGCTTTAGAGGTGGTGGGGGCTAACAAAGGGCTTCCAGCAAAGCTGGAAGATTTGGAGAACCGCTCGAGGGGGCACAATTTGAGGATTGTGAGCTTGCCCGAAGGGGTAGAGGGCCTGAGGCCAACGAGTACTTCGCCAAGATGCTGACGGAGTTGATGAGGGAGAGTGAGGAGCCATCCCGGTATGAACTGGACCGAGCTTATCGGTCGCTAAGGCCGCAGCCAAAATTAAATGAACCACCAAGAGCAGTAATCATCTGCTTCCATAGATACCACACGAAGAAGAGGGTGCTAAGCTGGGTGAAGCAGAAGCGGGAGGTGCGGTGGGCTGGTGCTGGAGTTCGGATATACCAGGACTTGACGGTGGAGTTGGCAAAGAGACAAGCGGCGTTTGGCTGAGTATAGACGGCACTGTACAATAGTGGGGTGCGATTTGGTGCGGTGTATCCAGCGAAGCTGAGGGTGATGTGCAACACCAAAGATTTTTATTTTGAGACAGTGGAGGCGGCTGAGGCGTTCGTGAAGGCAGAAATCTTGGGATAGAAGTGAGGAGTGGAGCTGGAAGAGAGATCGTGGATTGTGATTGGGGAGCTGGAAAATGTATAAATGTTATAATTTTCTGTTCATTGACCTGTATTGTAACTTACTTGACTTCACATTGTTATAGAGTTTAAGTTTTTGTTTGGTTTGATTGGCATTCTTTATTGCAATGGTTATATGTTATTTCACTGAGTTGTATGGGTTGGATTGGTTTTTATGGGACTGTGTGGGAGGGGACGGAGTGCCTTGGGGGGTGGGCCTTCACTAGCTAACTAAAGTCGGCTAGTGAACGGAGGTGAGGTGGGGGGGGAGGGGCAGCATACATTGAAGCTTGGTGAGCAGGTTCCGATGGGCCTACGAGGCGAGCAAGAGTGGGGGGGGGAAGGGAGCGATGCTGGGTGAGGTTTTTTTGAGAGAAAGTGCAAGGGGGGATTCTGGGAAGGGGGTTGATGTTTACAATGGATACGAGCAGGTCAGGTTCTTGGGGCAGGGCCGGTGGTATGATGATGGTGGATAAGAAGGGAGGGGGTGGGGGGTGGGGGGGGTGAGAGACATCCAGCTAGAATAGTCATGTGGAACGTGAGGGGGTTGGGAGGCCCAGTCAAGAGGTCAAGGGTACTTGCGCATCTTAAAAGCTTGAAGGCCGATCTAGCAATGCTGCAGGAGACTCACTTGAGGGTGAAGGACCAGGTGAGACTTTAAAAGGGCTGGGTTAGCCAGTTGTTTCATTCTGGATTTGACAGAAGGGCTCGAGGGGTAGCAGTAATGGTCAGCAAAAGGGTACGCTTCCAGATAGAGAAGGTGGTTGCAGATGAGGAGGATAGGTATGTGATTGTGACAGGGGCACTGGAGGGGAGTTAGTGGCGCTGGTAAGTCTGTATGGTCCTAATTGGGAGGTAGTAGGATTCATGAAGAAGGTGTGTGGGGCCACCCCCACTTGGACTCACACGAACTGATAGTGGAGGATGACTGGAACTTAGTGCAGGAGCCAAGGTTGGACAGATGACTGCCGCGCTCGCTGGTCCTGTCAGGGGGGACGAAGGCGTTGGCTGGGCTAATGGTGAAATGGGAGAGGTGGACCCTTGGAGGTTTCTGCACCCGAGAGAACGAGAGTACTCGTTTTTCTCTGCGGTCCACAGGGTATACTTGTGGAGCGACGTTTTTGTGGTGGGGAAGGGCTGCTGGCTGGGGTTAAGGAGTCGGAGTACTCGGCAATTGAAATATCAGATCATGCTCCGCATTGGGTGGATATGGTACTGGAAAAAGGGGTAGTACAGAGGCTGGGGTGGAAATGAGATGTGGCACTGTTGGGGGTCTGAGGGTTCTGTGATAAAATTGATAGCATGGTAGCATTGTGGTTAGCACAATTGCTTCACAGCTCCAGGGTCCCAGGTTCGATTCCCGGCTTGGGTCACTGTCTGTGCGGAGTCTGCACGTTCTCCCCGTGTGTGCGTGGGTTTCTTCCGGGTGCTCCGGTTTCCTCCCACAGTTCAAAGATGTGCAGTTTAGGTGGATTGGCTATGCTAAATTGCCCTTAGTGTCCAAAATTGCCCTTAGTGTTGGGTGAGGTTACTGGGTTATGGGGATAGGGTGGAGGTATGGGCTTGGGTAGGGTGCTCTTTCTAAGAGCCGGTGCAGACTCGATGGGCCGAATGGCCTCCTGCTGCACTGTAAATTCTATGAAATAAAGTAATTGAGGAATATGCGGGTTTTAACTGCACAGGGGAGGTGTCGAAGGTAGTTGTCTGGGAGGCTCTAAAGGCGGTGGTGAGGGGTGAGGTGATCTTGTTTAAGGCTAGGGTGGACAAAGAGGAGAAGTTGGAGCGTCAAAAGGTAATAGATGAGATGTTGGAGGTAGGTAGGAGTATGCAGAAGATGGGGAACCAGCAAAGTTGGAAAAGAAGCAGGAACTACAGGCGAGCTTCGACCAACTATCTACCAGGAAGGCGGTGTGCCAATTGAGGCGAGCAAGGGGTGCAGTTTACGCGCCTGGAGAGAAGGCGGGGCATATGTTAGCAGGTCAGCTTCGGAGGGAGGCGGCGGCAAGATAAATTTTCCAGGTGCGGGACAAGGCAGGGAAGCTGTTGGTGGATTAGATTAATAAGATCTTCGAGGAATTTTATGAGAGGTTGTATAGGTCAGAGCCACCTGGGGAAGGACGGGAGATGCAGGGATTTCTCGGGCTGGAGTACCCGAGGTTAGGTGCTGGGGGCAGGGCTACATTGGAGGGGGTGATAGTGGAGCAGGAGATAAAAGATGTGATTGGGAGGATGCATTCGGGGAAGGTGGCAGGGCTGGATGGGGTTCCGGTAGAATATTATAAATAATTCAAGGATAAGCTGGCACTGCTGATGGTGGGGATGTTTGAGGAATCGATAGGGAAAGGGGTGTGACCACAAACTTTGGGGCAGGCATTTATTTCCTTGTTGCTTCAGAAGGATAAGGATCCAACGGAGTGTGGGTCATATAGGCCCATATCTCTTTTAAGTGTGTTGGCGAAGGTACTGGCAGGTCGGCTGGACAGTGCCTCCCGAAGGTGATAGGTGAGGATTAGGTGGGTTTTGTGAGAGGGAGGCAGCTCTTTTCAAACATTAGGAGGGTATTGAACGTGGTTATGGCACCGGCGGAGGGGAAGGAAACAGAGGTGGTTGTGGCATTGGACGCCGAGAAAGCGTTTGACCGGGTAGAATGGGGGTACTTGATAGCAGTTCTGGAGCGGTTTGGGATTGGAACACGATTTGTGGACTGGGTAAAGGTACTGTATAAGGAGCCGAGGGCGAATGTCCACACAAACAATGTCAGTTCGAGATATTTTCCACCGTGGCACTAGGCAGGGATGTCCTATGTCCCCCCGCTGTTGCACTCATGATTGAGCCATTGGCCATCGCATTAAGAAGGTCGGGGGTATAGAGAGGGATAGTGCGGGGGGAGGGGGGTGGGGGGGGGGGGTGATGGTAGAGCATAGGATGTCCTTATATGTGGATGATTTGCTGTTATACAAAACCGAGTGTGTCGATAGGGGGAATATTGGAGCTGCTTAAGGTGTTTGGGTCTTTCTTGGGGTACAAATTAAATCTAGACAAGAGTGAGTATTTTGTGGTGTCTCGGCCAGGGGTGTGGGCAGGGGTGGGGGTGCTGCCATTCCATAGGGCAGGGACTGACTTTAGATATCTGGGGTGCAGTTTGCTCAGGATTGGGGAGGGCACCGGAGGTACAACATTTCTAGTTTGGTGGGGAGAGCGAAAGCTGATCTGGCAAGGTGGGATGGTCTCCCTCTATCACTGGCGGGTTGGGTACAGGCGGTTAAAATGAATGTGTTGCCCCCATTTTTGTTTATTTTTCAATGCCTGCCAATCTTCCTGCCAAAGGCATTTTTCAGAGAGACTGAAGGAATGATTACCTCGTTCATATGGGGAGGGAAGGTGGCCAGAGTTAGAAAGATGCTGCTACAGTGGGGAAGGCAGTCAGGGAGGTTGGGTCAGAGAGGTGGATTCCCAGTGGGTCAGAATGGAGGAGAGTTTGTGCAGGGGGTCGGGATTGAAGGCGCTAGCAACAGCGCCGCTCTCGATGGCCCCGGGGAAATACTCAGGGAGTCCGGTAGTTATAACATCGTTGAGAATTTGGAGGCAGTTTCGCCAGCACTTCAGGTTAGGGGCAGGGTCATTGGAAATGCCGATTCAGGGGAACCACAGATTTAAGCCAGGGAAGTGGGATGGAAATTTTCGGAAATGGGAGGAGAAGGGGATTAAGACATAAAAAATTTGATTCTTGGGAGTCGGTTTGCAGGATTGAAGGAGTTGGGAGTGAAGTATGGGCTGGAGCAGGATAAAAGGTTTAGATACAGGCAGGTTCGAGATTTTGCCAGGAAGGAGATACCGAGCTTCCCGTTGGAGCCACATTGCTGGAGGAGATGCTGAAGACAGGGGGACTGGAGGAGGGGGTAGTGTAAGCAGTTTAATGGCTATTTTGGAAGAGGAGAAGGCACCGCTGGAAGGGATCAAAGCAAAGTGGGAGGAAGAGTTGGGAGAGGAGTTCTGGCGTGAGGTGCTCCGGAGAGTGAACGTCTCCACCTCGTGCACGAGGTTGGGGCTGATACAGCTGAAGGTGGTGTATAGAGCACACCTTACATGGGTGAGGATGAGCCGGCTCTTTGAGGGGGCCCCACAAACCACGTTGATATGTTTTGGTCCTGTCCAAAGCTGGAGGGTTACTGGAAGGAGGTTTTTAGGGTAATCTCTAAAGTGGTGCACGTGAAACTGGACCCGGGCCCTCTGGAGGCCATATTCGGGGTGTCGGACCAGCCGGGGTTGGAAGTGGGTGTGGAGGCAGATGTTGTAGCCTTCCCCTTGTTGATTGCCTAAAGGTGGATCCTGTTGGGGTGGAGGTCAACCTCTCCACTCTATGTCATGGTGTGGCAGGGGGACCTGCTGGAATTCTTAAATCTTGAGAAGGTAAAGTTTGAAGTGAGGGGAAGGATGGCGGGGTTCTAGAATTCATGGGCATTATTCATTGTGCACTTTCAAGAATTGGATGATATCGAACATTAGGGGAGGTGGGTTGGGGGGTTGGGGAGGGCTGCGTATGTTGATGGTGACTGTGGGTGATTCCTGATTCCTTTTTTATTTGATGTTCGTGTTGACATGTGGGTTGTTGTTTGGGGGTTGGTGGGAGGATGGGATTGCGGTTGTTGATGAGGGGATTGACATTGCATTTGTACCTGTTGTTGTTTGTTGGTGGGTGTAAATTTTAAAGAAAATGTGAAAAAGGAGGAGAATAAAAAATATTTAAAAACAAATATTAACACCCAGTTCATGCAAGGGATTTTGAGGCAATTTCACGAAATCGATCTTTGAACTTTCCCCAAATGGCTAAGTCAATAAAAACACTGCCTGGTGTCACATTAACACTATGGATAATTCTATCTCTTTTTTGAAAACAAACATATTATTTATCTCACTGATGCTTTTGGGATTTATCTCTGTGCAGAATAGATTTCTACATTAGAGTTGCACTTCAAAGTAACTCATTGTACGTGAAATGTTCTAAGATACATTAATGATGTGATCTTGAGCTATTTAAATGCATATAGCTGTATGTATCCTGTGCTGGACCAATTGATCCCTGCCAGGGTTACTGCTTTGTGGAACAGAAACTATCTTTAAAACTCCAGAACTAAGGTGAGGAGGAACAGCACCAACCCAGTTTCCCGCTCCTGGCCACAAAACCCCTGTAATTCCTGCCATGCAGGCACTGGTGACAAAATGGTCAGGCTTAGCGGTGATGTCCCTTTAGTGGATTATCCCATATTGAGAATGGCCACCAGGTCAAAGTACTTGAGGGCAGCTGGCAGATTATGGATCACTGGCTCAGAAGGTGATGGGCAAGATATTTCAAGAACTGGGGAGCTGTATAAGACTATTTGGCCCAGACCTTTTATGCGGAGAATGATCTATTTATATCCATTTCTAACTATGCAAACGCTGAGGTAATTACTTAGTCTCACTGTGAATTGGCCCATGAGGTTCGAAGACGCAGACAGCCAAATAACTGTTTCAAATGAGCATTCAACTGCTATTAGCAAATATTAGATTAATGACCAGCCCGGGGCCACTGTGATACTCTGTGCCTGCTCTGTAGGGCTTTATGTTTAAGTTATACGTTAAACGAAAGAGAGTTAATTCCTTTAAAGAACAATCAGAAATTTCACTGATGCTGCTTCTGGTATTATCTGGGAAGAGCGGCTGTGGGAATGTCACAGCCATCACCAGTGGATTAGTTTTGTCACCACGTTTGTTCTTCCTGGGTGTATGAGAATTGTCTTGTGGTGCAAACAATGGTGTGGTTGCTTGATTAAATCAGTGCAAGAATTAGAAGTCAAGGATTAGAAATCATCCAAATCTTCCACAGGCTGATTGCTGTTAGAGATCAGGCGTGTAAGGATATGACAGAATATCACTGTGACGCACGCTGTAGTCAAATAGTTCATTGATACACACTGTCTGGAAGCGCACCACACCATGGGCCTATTGATGCCCTTAAGGACCATATCCCAATACTGCCGGTATTTTACTGGTGTTGGGGGAGGCCCATGACGTGGAGGAACTGCTCGGGCTTATGTTGGACAAGGCATGAAGCGTCCTCCTTTGCAGGTCTCCTGGGATCATCTAAGCCACACTTCCACAAAGATCATCCCACTCTTTTAATCCTCCCCATGGCCTCCTGAATTGGGTCCCCCAATCCCCCTCACTGGGGACAGGTCAGCAGGCCGCAGCGTAGCCCCTGACCCTGGACTCATCTGGCCTTTCAAGGTGTGGTGAGATTGGCTGTATTACCAGCAGTGACCACCGTTCCCAGTGACATTTTTGATACAATAGAGCTGCAAACCATCGACTGGCTGGCAACTCGCAACTTCCCACTGAGAGAAGGGTGGAAGTCTTGCCATAGAGCAATTAATGCCTCTCCGGGGGACACAACAGGCATTGATCGTGATGAATCAGCCATGATCGTGATGAATGGCGGAGCAGGCTCGAAGGGCCAAAATGCCTCCTCCTGCTCCTATCTTCTATGTATGTAACAGCCTATAGATTTCAGCCCCAGAACACAAAATCTAGAGCACCACTCCCAGTGTGCATTGCTGGAAGTGCCATCTTTAAGATGAGATGTTAAGCAAAAGCCTGGGGTGGAATTCTCCATCGGCGGGATCCTCCGCTTTGCCAGCAGCGCATTCATGCCCGTGGATTTCCTGACGGTGTGGGGGTGCGCACAATGGCAAACCCCACCGCCGGTTGCCGGGATGGAGGATCCCGTTGCCGGCGGGGGTGCACCGCACCAGAAAACGAGTCTGATCTCAGCTGGATGTAAAAGATCCCATGACACCATTTCAAAGAAGAACAGGGGAGTTCTACCAGTGCCCAGTATATATCCCTCAACCAACATCACCGAAACAAATCATCCGGTCATTATCACATTGCCGTCAGTGGGAACTTGCTGTGTGTAAATTGGCTCATTACAACAGTGACTACATTTCAAAAGTACTTCATTTGTTGTAAATTGCCTTGTGAGGCTGTGGATTCATCTACCATGAAAATGAAAATCGCTTATTGTCACAAGTTGGCTTCAAATGAAGCTACTGTGAAAAGCCCCTAGTCGCCACATTCTGGCACCTGTTCGGGGAGGCTGATACGGGAATTGAACCGTGCTGCTGGCCTGCCTGGGTCTGCTTTCAAAGCCAGCGATTGAGTAGAGTCGTGTTGAGCTTTTCAGCCGTGGCGCTGATGCATTTATGATCATCGTATCCGAATAACTCAGCCATGTCTGAGTAGTATTCTTCGATAAACAAATCATCTTTTTTTGTATTCTCTTTCTATATACAAATCTCCCCTTTTAAACAATTAATACCAATGTTAAAATACCATCAGAAAAATACAGTAATGTAAGCTAACTCCTTCGGAAGAAGGGGACACAAAGATGTGGTGAGGGAAGAAAAGGTATAATTAATTAAATGGCGGAAGGGGTTGGTCCAGTCTCTAATGATCTTATGACAGAAACTTGCATGGTTTTAATTTGGGGGGTGGAGGCTGATGGTGTTGGGGTAGGTCACCTGATTTATGCTAACTGAATACTAGGGTATCAAACATTTTGCATTGGTGGATTGATCAATCCCGATGCAGTGTCTGCCATGAAGCAGTGCAGTAAGTATATTCATTGACTCCAATATGTTGCACTACAGGGGACATCCTCAGTGAAGTCTCTATAGAAACAATTCATCCTGCAACAGAAGCACCAGTGTTTGCTCTCATATATTTGCCAAGTCCTCCCATAACCCCTTGATCAAACAGAAGAGTTATCAGTCGCCAGTTCCCCTCAGACCTTCTGTGGACTATCTTTTTGTGTTGATATAGAAATGCAGTAATTATCTGCCTAAGGGCCTGTCCTTTCCTCATTTCTTCACGTCTCGCAGTCTTAAGCTCTCTTCACTTGCTGGTAAGAGCCTCCCATTTTCAACTTCAACAAACAATGAGCAGTGTGAGTAGGGAAAAGATTTTATGAGGTGGTTTCCTGTTGCCCTCTAATGTGTTCAAAAGAAACACCAGTCCCCTTCCTGAAGTATCCTTCACCTGTAAGCACCTCCAAGTCCCTCAAGCTTCTAGCTCTACTGCTGGTTCCACACCATTGGTCGTGGCTCCTAACCCTGAGCATGGGGCCCTTACCTGGGCCTGGGGTCGACTCACAAAAAGGACAGTGATGACCAGCCCCTACTACCCTAGATAGACGTAAAAATATTCAATGTAAAAGTACAATGTTTTACTCTCCCCTCCCACTACCCATTCACCCTGTGATGTCAAATAATCTGTAGATATTTACCATCCGATTAATGTACCGGGCAGGCGAGACCCCTCTGGAATTATATCTCAGTGTCGGGGTTGGTGAACAGGGTGAAGAAGAGGTGGGAAATGAAATGAAAATGAAATGAAATGAAAATCGCTTATTACCACAAGTAGGCTTCAAATGAAGTTACTCTGAAAAGTCCCTAGTCACCGCATTCCGGCGCCTGTTTGGGGAGGCTGGTATGGGAATTGAACCGTGCTGCTGGCCTGCCTTGGTCTGCTTTGAAAGCCAGCTATTTAGCCCTGTGCTAAACCAGCCTCTAGGAAGAAGAGAGAATTATAAAAACATAAGGATATTGCAGCGTTACGAAGACTATCGAGTGATGACTATGGAGAGAGAGGGGTAAAATTACAGTGCACTCGTTAATCCTTCTTAGCCTACTACAGTAATCCTGCCGAGCAGTGTTTGTGTCATTTGTCATGGTTTGCATCAATATCTTCACTCCTCCCTCTGCCTTCCTCTCTTTGTAATAAAATCAAAGCTCACTTTTAAGAAATAGAAGCTAGTTTCGAATGCCCATGAGTGGAATATGTGTTTTCTGGGCTACTTCCCCTGTCCTGATTGATTTATTGTCCACCGCACAAAACCATATCCTGTTTTCTTTACTTTTCGGGAGTCTCTGCGGGTTTTTAAAACAATGAGCGTCCGGTGTGTTAGTCCATTCTGCAGACCGCCATCTTTTCCACAAGACTGATGGTGATTAAGGATCTGAGTTTCCATTGAAATCCACTGACCCTGGAATCACAGGTTCATAGAGCATTCTTCACACACCCCCAGGATTTCCTCAAACACTTCGCAATGAATAATTCCTTTTGAATTCACTGTTGTAGTTCTGGCAAACGTGGAAACTAAGTTTCACACAGCAAGATTCCAGAAACGCGGAATAGAAGAAAAATAGATTCATATCTGCTAAGGATATGGGGAAGAAAGTATATCAGTGAGATGTTAAGATTGACAATGGGCTGGCACAGGGCTGATGAGCAGAATGGCCTCTTTATGTCTTTGTTCTGGGCCCTAAGTTCTGGAATCTCTTTCCGACATCTTTCCATCTAGCCTTCCTTCTTTAAGATGTTCCTTAAAACCTACCCCCTTGACCAATCCTTCGGCCATCCACCTTAAACTCTCATGTGGCTTGGTGTCATATAGTGGCTTTACAATCCTCCTATGAAGCACCTTGGGATGTCTGTCAAAGGCACCGTATAAATGGGCAGCATGGTGGTGCAGTAGTTAGCATTGCTGCCTCTCAGCGCCGAGGTCCCAGGTTCGATCCCAGCCCTGGGACACTGCCTGTGTGGAGCTTGCATATTCTCCCCGCGTCTGCGTGGGTTTTGCCCCCATATCACAAAGATGTGCATGGTAGGTGGATTGGACACGTTAAATTGCACCCTAATTGGAAAAAATGAATTGGGTACTCTAAATTTAATTTTAAAAAGGCACCGTTTAAATGCAGGTGGTTGTAGTTGCTGCTTCAGTGGATTTCAGGTACATGTCATCTCCTCGATTGCTTGAATGCTAATTGTTACTTAGTCCCACGAAGGATTTAAACTGGATTTTTGAGTAAATAAATGCAAGGCAGCCAAGCGGCGAGCAGTGCATCTAGTCCCAGCTGGGACTGTCTGAGGATGCCAGTCCCCTTCCTAGCCGGCTTTTATCGGTCCGTTTTAATGAGCCCCCCTGCTAGGCCTCCGCCCCTCAGCGCGGGAGCTCATATTCCACGACTCCCACAGAGAGATCATCGGGTCGTCCCCGTGGGTCTTATTACAGTCATGTTTATCCAATTTTTTTTTCTCCTTTACCTTCTCCCAGTGTAAATATATATAATGGCGATACATTAAAGTAGCAATATAACATGACACAGCTCAGTCGACAGCTATCTCTGGGGTTTTCATAGATTCCCTTACTTCACAACCGGTGACATTACAACAAAGCGATCAGTTCAAGCTCAATGTCCCGCACCTTATTCTCTGCAGTTACAGACTAACATGCTCCAGATACAGTGTGACAAGAACTGTTGACTGAATTGTTTTACTGTCAAATATTGAACATTTGAAAAGTCCACATGGTGAAAATCTATTGAATGTAAGTCCATTGGGCCCAAGGCCCAAGAGGACCCGAGAAACATCAGTTTTACACTTGTAATGCAGGAGCTAAGAAATTAAAGCTGTCCTCTTATTCAATACTTCACTGAACATCCCCAAGTACATCCCCAAGTAACTAACATTATTCAAAGTCTATTAAGGGAATAACAGGTTCTCAGGAATGTATTATATGGACAATAAAAGACATTGAGATTGTATTCTACAGAAACGAACAGATATTAGCATGAATTGTGCAAAAATAACAGGTACTGGCTGTACATTGTACAGACAATAACATGCCCTGGAGGGGAATATGCTGGAAACAACAGGGATTGGAGAGAAGATGATACAGGGAATAGCGAGTATTGAGAGTATTAAATAGGAAATAACAGATATCGAGAAAGGCTTTACAGGGAATAACGAGAGTGATTGCCAGGTTACTAAGCGATAATCTGCATTATGTTACCAGAAAGTAAAACAGGATATAAAATAATACTTCCACAACACATTTTCAGACATCATCATTGTGTATGAATGAGTATTTGAGCATCTGGAGGTTACCCTGTCCTGATTAGAAATACCGCTCCAAATGTATAATACCTTCAGAGCAGTTTCCCGTGGAGGTGAGAAGGATGTGGTGCATCCTCTGCACAACATCTGGTCTGGCTCTTTCTCTGGATTACATCCCCTCCAACACTGCACCCACCCCCCACCCACACCCACGTCCACCAACAACAGAAACCACAGTCCAAAGGTGAAGTTTTGCAGAGGCTGACAGTGAAAGGCGGGCTATTTGGCTGCGGGAGAATCACAGCAGTAGCTAATCCTGCGTTCACTTGATTTCTGTGCCTTTTCAACTTTGACATGATAAGAAGATACTTGGCTGATTTTCCCAATCACATCTCTCACAGACATTCCCAATTCCAGAGAAGGGGTTATTTTGTGCTTCTACTGGCTGAGTTCGAACCAAGCATCAAATCTGGGACTCTTGTGGAGAAGTGTACTTTTATCACCAAAGGGGGAAGTAGTTGTGCAAGCAAAACTTACAATAAATAATTGAAAAAGAACTGCAGATGAAGAAGATTTTATAATTTTACAGGGTACAGTGTGGACAAACAGAGGGTTATATGCCTATCCTTCCTCACACTTGTTTGATATCATATCATTATACCTAATCGACAGACTCCCACCGACAAATGCTGTGTTGGTACGAATAACTACTTAAAATAAAGGGCTGTTTTCATATTTGGTTCAACAATATTCTGGCACAAATTGGCAAAAATTCTGAGAGCCATTTGCACGTCATCGCTCTTTCCAAACTGAACCACAAGCCTGGAGCCATGTGTATTTGTTATTCTTTCACAGAATGTGGGCATTGCTGGGTAGGCCAGCATTTATTGCCCATCCCTAATTGCTCTTGAGAAGGTGGTGCAGAGCCACTTTCTTGAACTGCTGAAGTCCATGTAGCGTAGATGCACCCACAGTGCTGTTAGGGAGGGAATTCCAGGATTTTGACCCAGCGACACTGAAGGAACGGTGACATATTTCCAAATCAGGGTGGTGTGTGGCTTGGAGGGGAACTTGCAGGTGGTGGTGTTCCCATGTATCTGCTGCCCTTGTCCTTCATATGCTAGCGGTCACATGTTTAGAAGGTGCTGTCGAAGGAGCCTTGGCGGGTTGCTGCAGTGCATCTTGTACATGGTACACACTGCTGCCATAGTGTGGAGGGACTGGATGTTTAAGGTGGTTGATTAAGTGTCGATCAAATGGCTGCTTTATGGCACTGAGCTTCTTGAATGTTGTTGGCACTGCACTCATCCAGGCAAGAGGGGATTATTCTATCACACTCCTGACTTGTGCCTTATGCAAGTCTATGGCACTTCATATGAATTATTATCTGTACCAATAATCATGAGTGGACACCAGGGGCGGGATTCTCCGATATTGGCGCGATGTCCGCCGACCGGCTCCAAAAACGGCGCGAATCAGTCCGGCATCGCGCCGCCCCAAAGGTGCAGAAGTCTCCGCATCTTGAGTGGCCGAGCTCTCACCTTGATTTCCGCCCTGCCAGCTGGCGGGAAAGGCCTTTGGTGCCCTGCCAGCTGGCACGGAAATGACTTTGCCGGGCGGCGCATGCGCGGGAGCGTCAGCGGCCGCTCACGGCATCCCCGCGCATGCGCAGTGGAGGGGGTCTCTTCCGCCTCCGCCATGGTGGAGACCATGGTGAAGGCGGAAGGAAAAGAATGCCCCCACGGCACAGGCCCGCCCGCGGATCGGTGGGCCCCGATCGCGGGCCAGGCCACCGTGGGGGCACCCCCCGGGACCAGATCGTCCCGCGCCCCTCCCCCAGGACAGCCGTGTCCCGCCGTCCCAAAGGAGATTCAATCCACGCCAGCTGGCATGGGTTGACAGCGACGGGACTTCGGCCCACCGCGGGCCGGAGAATCGCCGGGGGGGGGCCCGCCAATCGGTGCAGCGCGATTCCCGCCCCCGCCGAATATCCGGTGCCGGAGAATTCAGCAACCGGCAGGGGCGGGATTCACGCCAGCCCCCGGCGATTCTCCGACCCCATGCACTGGTCCAGTGCACAAGAAATCACAAGCAGCCAGCTAAAGGCTGGTTAAATATCAGACTGAAAAGGAACAATGGAAAATCAGTATGTAAATAGGTCTATCCAATCAACATCAAGTTATGAAGAGGATAGCACCCCTTGTAACAGTTTGAGATTAAAGATTGGGGAACCTGAGGTTGTGTTGGTAAAGAATCAAGAAAAACAAACAACCATCTGCTATTTCCTCCAGCATATTTTTCTATAAACTAGAATATAGGGCTGGATTCTCTGCAGCCCCACTCCAAAACTGCGGCCGGCGTGGGGGCGGAGAATCCACTTTCATGCTGTAATCGGGCCCGGCGCCGGTTCGGCGATTCTCCGGGACCCGAAAATCGGTGTGAACGCCGTGTACGCCGCGCGGCTGGGGGCCCATTGGCAGAGCAAAACATCTGCTCCCGACCGGCCGAGTTCCCGACGGCGTGGAACTAACCACCTATTGCCGGTCAGGAAGCTGGCTTGGCGGCTGCAGGCTCAGTCATTATAGGCGGATGGGAATTAAATCCGCTCAGTTTGACCTCAGGCACACGGCCGATCAGGGGGGTCTCGTTTTTCCGTCTGTCTCCGTGGTCCGCGTCTGCCATGGAGCTCGGCGTGGCCGCTGCCGTGCACATACACAGACTCCAAACCGGAAGTGCGGGGGCTCGTATCCGCAGCTAAAGCTGCGAGATTTACTCCAGGTCCCTGTTAATCCCTGCAGGGCACTGAATTAGCTCAACTTGTTTCTCGGAATTTCTGGAGTAAGTTTGGGAGAATCTAGCCCGTAATCATGTGATTTTCGTTATGGCAAATGGGTGAGGTAATTCCCCTCAATACCCATCAAGCAGATCCGAAGTTATTCCTGGCTGCGAAGCTCCCGCTTATACAACGTTCAAGGCTTCAATTTCCAGTTTGTTTTGCTAGCCAAGCTCACTTTGGGTGCAGGTTACAATTAGTCTCCCCGTCTTCACTTGAGTTTATTAAGAGGAAGGATTCACACATCGGCACAATTTATAGGCCTCATCGTGCCCAGTATTGGGACAAGGCCATTAAATCGCATGCAAAACGCCTTGCTAGATTTAACGGAGCCTCGTGAGAAGTTGCGATCTGGGTCTTGCTCTCACTGGGCGAGATCCATAGCAGCATATTTATACATTCACGGAGTTCACGCGACGTCCGGGACCTCACGGCCGCACCTGTGAGAGTTTGCCAGGGTGCCGTTTAGTACTAGGTTCCACAAACACTGAGTGGTTGGGACAGGGCAGGGTGGCAATCTAGGACCCCTTCTAGCACCCTGGCAGTGCCACCCGGGCACCCTGAAAGTACCAGCCTGGCACAGCCAGGGTGCGCAGGTGGCTCAGCCAGGCTGGCAGGGACACTGCCAGGGACTGAGCCCGGGGGGCCTCACCAGGTGGAGGGGGTGGGAGGGGAGCTCCAGGGGCCTCCCCGTGATTGGAGGTGGGGGGCCTAAAAGATCGGAACAGCCAGACTAAATGGCGGCCCAATCTGCGAGGAGCCTTCCCGGTGAACTCCCTGGGGAGGGGAGCCGATTTGGGGACATTGTCTTTTCGCTTGGCCAGATCTAGCTTTCGTTATCTGGGTGGCCCACAACTGGGCCTCGCTTCATGGACTCAATTTTGCTGGCCTAGTGAATGGAGCTAAGTCCGACTTGAAGAAGTGGGATACCCTCCCATTTTCCAGAATGGTGCTTCGAAAATGTATTCCTTCTTCCTCAACCGTGATTTCCCACCTACAGTTGTTGACAGGGCCCTCAACAGTGTGCCGTCCATATCCCGCCCCACTATCCTCTCCCCTTCCCCTCCCTCTCAGAACAAGGATAGAGTCCCCCTCGTTCTCATATTTCACCCCGCCAGCCCCCATATGCAAGGCATAATCCTCCACCATTTTCGCCAACTCCAGCGTGATGCCACCACCAAACACATCTTCCCTTCACTCCCTCGGCAGCATTCCGCAGAGACCGTTCCCTCCAAGATAATCTAGTCCACTCATCCACCATACCCTGTCCCATCACCCATGCACCTTCCCAAGCAATCGCAGAAGGTGTAACACCTGCCCCTTTACCTCTTCCATGCTTAATATCCCAGGCCCAAAACACTCATTCCAGGTTAAGCAGGGTTTCACTTGCACCTCTTTCAATTTTAGCTCTGACAAAGAATCATCTGGACTCAAAACATGAGCTCTTTTCTCTCCCTACAGATGCTGCCAGACCTGCTGAGATTTTCCAGCATTTCCTCTTTGGTTACCCTCCCACTATCCTTGCCGGGCAGGGACCAGTCGGTAAAAATGAATGTTCTCCTGAGGTTTTTATTTTTGTTCTGGTCATGTCCTAAACGTATAAGCTTTTGGGTCTCCTTCTTCAACACTATGTCAAGGATTCTTGGGATTGAGCTGGAGTTGTGCCCGCTGGATCCATTATTGGGGTCTCAGACTCGCAGAGCTGCAGATGGGGGGTGAGGGTAGATGCTCTTGCCTTTGCCTCGTTAATAGCCCAGAGGCGAGTTCTGCTTGGGTGGAAGACTCTGATTCTGCCCAATGCTTCATCCTGGTTGAATGACCTTCTGGAGTTTTTGTACTTCGAGAGGTCAAGCACATCATGAGAGGTCGGCAGAAGGGTTCTTCCCGAGATGGCAGCCTTTCATTTTCTATTTCAGGAAGCTGGTCAGCGTTGGGGAGGTGGTCTCTGGTTAGGTTTTGTTTGCTTTTTGGAAGGTGGGGTTGGATGGTTTGTTTAAGTTTGGCGTTGTATTTGTTATGTGTTGTGGTTTAACTGTGTTACAATGGAAATTTAAATCCCCTTTAGCACTCAACCCCAGCATACACACCCAAGCCCCAAGGAACCATCATTGCAAATGAAAGTCCCAACTCTTCCCTTGTCCAAATGTACAGCGTCGACTCATTTAGTACATACACCAACACGCAGTGAAAAAATAAAGTTACACGAGGCTACATCGGTACACGACCCACTCTCAGTCCCATTTCTCAATTCTGCCACAGTCCTTCTGCCTTCGCAAACTCCTCCACCTCTTCCGCCAACCCAAAATAAAAGTCCTTGGATTTGTGGGTCACCCTCAACTTAGCTGGATATACTATGCCGCACTGCACCTTGCTGATGTACAGTGCCTTCTTCACCCGGCTGAAGGCAGCCCGCCTCCTCGCCAGCTCCACCGTAAAGTCCTGGTATATGCGTACACCAGCTCCAGCCCACTGCACCACCCGCTTCTGCTTTGCCCAGCACAGGATCTTCTCTTTCACGCTGTACCTACGGAAAGACACAGTTACTACTCTTGGCGGCTCACTCGCCTTTGGTATCGGCCTCCACGACCGATGAGCCCGATCCAGTTCGTATAGAGAGGGATCGTCCCCCTCCCCCAATAGCTCCGCCAACATCGTGGCAAAATACTCTGTCAGCCTCGGGCCTTCCACCCCTTCGGGCAGACCCACGATCCTCAGATTCTGCCGCCTGGATCTTTCCAGGTCTTCCATTTTGGCTCGCAGATCCTTATTGGTCTCTGTCACCTTCCGCAGCTCCTTCCCCCACTGTGCTGCGATAGTACCTCTTCCACTTCCTTCAGTGTCTCACCTTGCTCCCGCACCTCCGCTGCTGTGCTTGATACCGCCGCCCTCACCGAGGCAATCGCCTCCTCCACCAAAACTTTCAATACCGCCCCCATCTCCTTCTTCATCGCTTCCATGTGCTTTGTGAACTGTTATTCAAGTTCCACAACCATCTCTTTGGTAATTTCTTCTGCTGTGAGCGATGCGGCCTCCCCTGGTGCTCCAGCCTCCGCTTTCCTTACAGTTCCTGCGCTGACCTTTCCACTCAGCGGCGGACTTTCATTAACCCTCTTTTTCACAGCCGTTTTTTCCCCAAGCTTGGACATTTCTCCTCCCTGTGCCTTCTTACAGCTTTTTCAGCCTCCGTTGCCCCTGGGACCGGGCGTTAAAACCCCAAAATTTCTATTCCCGAGCGGGAGCCCTCCAGTGTGCGGCTGCCTCCCGCCCGCCGTCACCGGAAGTCCCCACACTTTAATATAATAAGCCAATATTTTTTCTCCGGTGTCTGCAGCCAGTTAAACATCTAAGCCTCTGAGAATCGGAAGCTTGGCAGCATTCATGAGGGTTTTTCGAAAGGCTGTTTTCTATTGGCTCTCACAAATTCTTGCACAGGTTTTTGAGAGTTTTAATGGTAATTTTTAGGTTTTTCTTTAAACTGAATTCCAATTCCCTAACTGTCATGTTGAGATTCCAACTCACATTCTCTGGAGTTCAAATCCAGTTTTCAAAATTGCTCTTCTGATGACATAACTATTACCATGGCACCGTATCAACTCTCAGATATCTGGTGGTGTTACAGTTCACTCAGGGAGTCTGAGTTGCTGTAGCAACATGCACTTTTTACATGAATCTTTGAGGTTGGGGTGCTATGGATAGTGATGGCCGAGGCTTCAACATTCTGTACATCACCAGGGATCTCTCCCACTCTCAGTGTCAGCCACTGACGAGTGCTGGAAGGATTTTCAGGTTGATATTCGATCTGTTTGGCCACATTATGAATGCACCTTCCTTGGACATCAAGTGCCAGGGACTCGAACCTAGAGCTACTGGCTCAGAGGCAGGGACAGTACTCACTGCACCACATGACCCCCTCACTAATATTGTAACCAGTGTAAAATCCATCTGTCAGGATTCTTTGCTCTAAACAGAAATTGCTGCAACATTCATTTTTTTAAAAAAGTGCTACAATGTAAACTAAATGTCCATCTCTGCCTACACATGCTCGATATTTTTGACAATTATCTGCCTTTAAGGGTTACACCCAAGTATAAGCACAGATCAAATACAAAGGTCTAAATGAAGGAAGTAAACTGCCCGTTAACAGGGCGGAAAGGACTGCAGAGTAGAGGAAATGGGCTATTAGGAGCAATGAACGTGCGTGGAAGAAACAAGGATTTTCGAAAAGAATGAAGAAAAGGGTGGAGCTGAGAAATCCATTGACTGGAGCAAAGTGTGAAGAGCCTTTTGTGCTTCAATACACTCCATGCTTGAAGGACAAGCTTTCCCTTCCTGGTATAGCAGTTAACCCATTGAGAACTACATTCCTGTTTCCGACTTCTTAAAATACATAGATTTAGAAGGAAGCCACATGGAGCTGCACATTCCTAATTCCTTCAGTGATCAGGATTGCACTCAACAGTCCTGGTTTAAGCAGACAACTCCCATTTCCTGCCCAAGCCCTCCAAGAGGCAACCTCAAAAAGTCTTTTTTGTTTCATTTCGCGCTGAAGACCGCCACGTTCTTAACTCTAAAAGTAGAGTTTGAGAACTGAGCAGACAAACCTAATAATGTCGACTGCTTCCGCTGGTTAGTTTCTGGAAGGCAGAATCATAGAATCATAGAATTTACAGTGCAGAAGGAGGCCATTCGGCCCATCGAGTCTGCACCGGTTATTGGAAAGAGCACCCTCCCCAAGGTCCACACCTCCACCCTATCCCCATAACCCAGTAACCCCACCCAACACAAAGGGCAATTTTGTACACTATGGGCAATTTAGCATGGCCAATCCACCTAACCCGCACATCTTTGGACTATGGGAGGAAACCGGAGCACCCGGAGGAAACCCACGCACACACGGGGAGGATGTGCAGACTCCGCACAGACAGTGACCCAAGCCGGGAATCGAACCTGGGACCGTAGAACTGTGAAGCAATTGTGCTATCCACAATGCTACCGTGCTGCCCTTAAACTAAGCTGTTGTAAGGCTTCTTACTGTTCCCACCGCTAGAAGAAGCCACTCATTTTCGCCCGAGTCATGTGTACCACCTTTTTTTTATCATATTAAAAAAAAAATTTAGAGTACCCAATTATTTATTTTCCAATTAAGGGGCAATTTAGAGCAGCCAATCCACCTAGCCTGCACATCTTTGGGTTGTGGGGGTGAAACCTATGCAGATACAGGGAGAATGTACAAACTCCACATGGACAATGACCCAGGGCCGGGATTCAAACGCAGGTCCCCAACGCCGTAGGCACCAATGCTAACCACTGTGCCACGTGCCGCCCAGGTGACTGGTTCTCTACATGGGGGCATGTACAGAGCAACAATATCAGGGTGCCATTCTACAGGGAAGTGGCAATTCCGCAGCTCCCCATTGCTGCTTTATTTTAGGTCTAGTGTAAGACTACAAGGAGAGATCTGCTCAGGAAAGGCCTATATGTTTATTACAGGCTTCCTTGCCTGATCAAGAGACCAAGAAGATGCCTCACAGCAAGCGGCACATTCGCTGACGCTGGTCCATTCAGTTTCAATTTAATATCAATTGAAAATTAAATAGATAACATGCAGAGCCAAATGTCATGCGCCCAGTAGCATATGGAGGGGCAGCATTAAACCAAGGATATAGCAACTGCGGAAGATAGTCAAGTGGTCCACAAGCTCAACTGCACCCCCCACCTTTCCAAAATACTTGATTGGCTGTAAAGTGTTTTGGAACATACTGGGCAAAAAGAACCGATCCGATATTCTCTGGAGTTTACACAAATGAAAGGTGATTGAACCATGTTACATTATTGACAAGGTAGATATTGAGAGGCTGTTTCCCCTCGTTGGGGAATATTGAAATTGGCTTCATAGTCTTAGTGAGCCCTTTTAGGGCTGAGGAAAGTTTCTTCGCTCAGACAGTTGTGAATCTTTGGAATTCTCCGCCCTCACCCCCCACACACGGTTGACATACCTTTGGATATGGAGGGAGTTAGGGATGATACAGTATTGGAACTGGGTGGGAAAGGGGAGCTAAGGCTAAAATTCAACGGGAATTTCACTGAAAAGTGAAGCCAGTACGAGGGACCATGTGACCTACTTCTGCTCCTGCCGTGCTCTTGTGAGGTTTCAAAGGGCACTCTATAAATGCAAGCCTTTCTTTCCTGCAGCGCTCAACTCACTAATAATTTGTCTCGTTCTACAAATGCAGTTGAGTGTTTTCAGTGTGTTCTGTTTTTATTTCAGCTCCACTTGTGTTTCTTTTTTTTAGAATCATAGAATTCCTACAGTGTAGAAGGAGGCCATTCGGCCCATCAAGTCTGCACTGACCCTCTGAAAGAACACCGTCTCCAGCCTCACTCTCCCGCCCCATCCCCAACACCCCATCTAAGGGGCCATTTAGCATGGCCAATCCACCTATCCTGCACATATTTGGACTGTGGGTGGAAACCGGAGTACCTTTAGGAAACCCAGGCAGACACGGGGCGAATGTGCAGACTCCACAGACAGTCACCCATAGTCAGAACTGAACCCGGATCCCTGGCGCTGTGAGGCAGCAGTGCTAACATGCCATCATGCCGTTCCTTTTCCTGTTCGTTACATTGTCCTGATTGAATTCAGTCGGCCTAGAAATTTAGGCTGGGGGTGGTTTCAGGACTGTTACCACATGGGTGGATAACCCCTAAGTCAGAACAGTGAAATGGTTAAGTGTCCACATTATTGTTATGAAAATAATAATGTGAACATAGTTTTCATTTTTTCACGTGAACCTAGGCTTCAAGATAGACAGAAACCTTGGTCGGACTGCTCCAGACCAATTCCATCAGTGGAGCTTGGTTCCATTTGTAAATATTCGCCCATTTGGCAAAGTTGAGACAATCTCTGTAAAGTGATTAGCACATCAAAATAGCATAAAAACATAGAAATTTACAACCAGAAGATACCAGTCAGCCCGTCATTTCTATGCCAGTTGACATGGTAGCCATCCAGCCTAATCCCACTTTCCAGCTCTTGATCTGTAGCCTCTAGGTTTCAGAACTTCATGTGCATATCCAACTATTTTTTAAACATGATGAGGGTTTCTGCCCCTACCACCCTTTCGAGCAGTGAGTTCCAGGCCCTTCTACTCGCTGGGCAAAAAACATATTCTCTCAAACTCTCTCCAGACCTCCAGTCTCTCAATTTAAATCTGTGCCCTCTGGTTATGGATCTCTTAACTAAGAGCCCACTCTATTTAAACATCATTTTATGCACTTCAATTACCTCCTCTCAGCCTCCACTGTACTAAATGTTCCTCATAACTGAAATTCTTCAGTCTAGGCAAAATCCTCGTAAATCCAAATGACCCAGAAAGTAATTCTGGATCTGGAAAGGCTAAAATGTGTCATGGCTGCTTTAACTACCCAGTCTCCCTTTCACACCAGTCAAGCTGCTGCAGGAGAAGGAGAAGGAAGTATTGACTAGTTAAAATGGTGTTAAGATTGCCTTGGCATAAACACTTGAAAGCGAGTTAGTCGGATCAATGAATTCAATTTTCATCCTCTATATGGTTATACAATGTTTCAAATGTCTTTTCATAACTCACACAATCTCCCAGAGGGTGGTCACAAACTGAGAACTATAAAATCACACGTCTCCCTCTGATAGGGTTTGACTTTTCATAACAGTTGTACCATGCCTTACAACAGAGTGATGTCGACACTTAATTAAAGATACCTCAGCAATGTGGTAATGATGATAAAATGTTCAAACACACGGAAACTCAGTGCTAATTATGTTAAATTGTCCACTATTTGGTGGTAAACATCAGACAAATTAATTAACATGTAGACTGCAGTAAGTGGGAATTGTCTTATCTGGTGGACAGTGAGATGTAGGGCACGATTTAATGCGCGGTACGGGAGCCAGCACTGTTCCTTCACAGCTCTAGGGCCCAGGTGCGATTCCTGGCTTGGGTCACTGTCTGTGTGGAGTCTGCACGTTCTCCCCGTGTCTGCGAGGGTTCCTCCCGGGTGCTCCTGTTTCCTCCCACAAGTCCCAAAAGAATTCTGAATTCTCCCTCAGTGTACCCGAACAGGCGCCAGAGTGTGGCGACTAGCGGCTTTTCACAGTAACTTCATTGCAGTGTTAATGTAAGCCTACTTGTGACACTAATAAAGATAATTATAAACTAAATGGGAACAAAGTCCCATAGCGAGCGCATTTCGCCACGTGTTTCCCAGCGCTCACAGTGCCGAGAAACACACTATTAAATGTCACTCGGGTTAGTTAGGGGGCCTCAGCAGGGAATGCGTGGTCGAGGCTGCACATTACCCCGCTTTCTGCACCAAGGATCTCCGCTCGCTGGAACTCCTCACTGTAGTGAGACATCGGGACACCACTTTTAAATGGCGTCCCGATCTCTGGAATCTTTCTCGCAGTGCTGAGAAAACACATGGCTATTCAATGTGACTAGCTTTGAATAAGGGGCCTGAATGGGGAACTCGCAGCCGAGGCTGTAGTTAGCCTCGTTTTTTACAATGAGGAGCTCCGCTCGCTGGAACTCCCCGTTGAAGCGAGAGATCGAGACCCACAAAAAAAAAATCCCAGGCCTCCCCGCAGCCCAAAGGGCATGCAGCTGGGCGCCTCCGATCCTCTTGGAGACCCCCACAAGTGCCGTTCCGTCTGGTCCCCATTTGTACCAAACGGTGTTCGCCCGAGGTCCCCGAGGTGAAGGGATTAAATCCTAAAGCCTCAGATACCTTGGAAATCTGCACATTCGAGTAAAGCTTACTGCCTCACTCTAATATGCAGATTTTCCAAAACCTGATCCTGCCCATTATGGGCGGGATTCCCCTTGTAATGTCTGGCGAGAATGCGTTGAATCCAGGAGCGAGGTCTCCCGGCTTTCACCGGCCACGTTGCGCCTTAGCGAGATGTTTTTCCGGCGCAGCGTGGCCGGACGATCGCGCTCTTTGTTCCCATTTAGTTGAATCGAGCCCTAAGTGTGGGCTAAACCGGTGAGAAACTCCCCAGGGCCCAATAAAGTGACTAAGCGTCGTTAGATTGCGGTGGAGACTTGCTGGCAGAGTCGATGGGAAACTCCCAGCAAAACCCGCCACAAGGTTTCTGTTAAATCGTGCCCATTATGCTAAAGGTGTAATATAAATACAAGAATTGCTGCAGTGAGATACATGGCCACTGTGTTTATCTACCAGGTCACTGGGGGAATTTGAAGAGGTCAGACTGTAAAAGGTGATCAGAGAGAATATAATGTAAACAATCAAATGTAGCCTGGTTGCAAGACATGGGGCAGAATAGAGAGGGTTCAAAATGATCATTACTTCCGTTCAAAACCTCACCATAAAACCTGGTGACAGAGTCATTGCATGGTAATTCTTTTCACATCCTCTGGGCCAGGAGCAGAATAATCATCCAGGACACCTCGGGCTCTTATTACAATTAGGGAAGAATAAATTAAGTTTCCTCCAGTGGGGCTGCTTCTTCCATCGCAAATCTCAGATGGCAATAGTGCCTGACACGTTTCATTTAAACACCACTTCTAGTCTGTAATTCGGCCGTATAAAATTCTCTTCAGGACCAATTGTGGGCAGCACAGTAGCACAAGTGGATAGCACTGTGGCTTCACAGCGCCAGGGTCCCAGGTTCGATTCCCCGCTGGGTCACTCTCTGTGCGGAGTCTGCACGTTCTCCCCGTATCTGCGTGGGTTTCCTCCGGGTGCTCCGATTTCCTCCCACAGTCCAAAGACGTGCAGGTTAGGTGGATTGGCCATGCTAAATTGCCCTTAGTGTCCAAAAAGGTTAGGTTGGGTTATTGGGTTACGGGGATGGGGTGGAAGTGAGGGCTTAAGTGGGTCGGTGCAGACTCAATGGGCCGAATGGCCTCTTTCTGCACTGTATGTTCTATGTTCTAATTCCTATTGGCAGAATCAAATAGATTCTAATATAGATCAGGAGAGGAAGACCGGTTTAAATCATTCCCTGCATTTAACTACTCCCCATCTAAAATTTGAGAATATTGTAGAAATTATCCGATTAAAAGGGTCTAAGTTTAATGCCTCCAATGATTCAATGTATACCTTTTCACACGGTGGAGCCTGGACCAAGGACCAAGCTACCCACAAGGTAATTAGTTTTGTTCTGTATTGCTTGACATCCTCACCTGCTATTTCTGTTTTTGTGTACATTTATCTTTACTACTGTGAGAGCCTCACCCTGGAGGTCATCGACAGCTTCACATACCTTGGATCAACAATTACCTTGATGTCGAAATCAGCACCAGAATTGCCAAGGTGACAGCTTTCACGTCAAAGTTGAGAAGTCAAGTGTGAACAAGCGGCAACCAAAAATTCAAAGCCACTCGTGCATCAAGCTTGTGTTCTCAGCAGCCTTCTTTACTGTAACACGACACGGACAACTTAAGTAAGCCGGAAAAATTGGAAAAAATAGCTGGACAGCTTCCACCTCCCCTGTTCCAGGCAAATGCAGGGCATCTTAGAACTTGGATAGAACGTGGAACAGTACAGCACAGTACAGGCCGTTTGGCCCATGATGTTGTGCCAACCATTTATCCTAATCTAAGATCAACCTAACCTGCACCCCTTCAATTTACTGCTGTCCATGTGCCTGTCCAAGAGTCGCTTAAATGTCCCTAATGACTCTGACTCCACCACCTCCGCTGGCAGTGCATTCCACACACCCACCACTCTCTGTGTAAATAACCTCCCTCTGACATCTCCCCTATACCTTCCTTCAATCACTTTAAAATTATGTCACCTCGTGACAGCCATTTCCACCCTGACAGAGTGCCGAATATGGAAGTACTGCGTACAGGGGTCCCCAGCATGTTTTCCCTCTTAGTCAGTTGGATGATTCATGTAATCCGAATAGATGACGGCCACATTCCCAAAGACATGCTCGACGGCGGGTTTGCTATCAGCACAAGACCAACAAATCGCCCACGTCTGTGATGCAAGATGTCTGAAAGTAAGACTTCAAGTTGACCAGAATTTCAGTCAATGCATCGGAAGTCTTTGCTGCTGGTCAGAGTGCCTGGAGACCAGCAGTCAGGAAGGGTATGGAAAGATCAGAGGACAAAACCAGGTGTGGAAATGAAAGTCTGCCGATAGGAAAAAATATCAGTCCACCTCAGGCCAACGTTACTCACCTGTGCCAGCTGCAGAAGAGATTGCCACTCACAAATAAGCGTCTGTACTAGACGATATCCAATACAGGCGTGACATAATTCTGACACAGTCCATTGTCTTCTGAAATGGATGGATGGATGCAGTGGATCAGGTGACCTCACTGATATCATCCATGTTACTGGCTGTGGCTTAGCAATTTGCCAAACTTCCCTTGACAATTGCTTCCAAACCCTTGGCCTCTATACTACCTGAGGTACCCTCAATAATGACGCTTAGAGATTAAACTGTAAAGAAGGCTTTATTAGACTAATAACTATGCTACAGCTATGGACGAGAGCTGACTGCTATATAGACCATGAGGCAGGCCTTTATGTATGGCTCCCAGATGGGCGGAGCCAGAGGCGGAGTCCCCAGGGTTCCAAGCCCGGTCTTAAAGGGGACATCACCTTACATGATGATAAGGCAGTAACCGTTCATCACACTACCTAAAAGGACAAGGGCAGCAGAACATGGGACCACCACCTCTTACAAGTTCCCCTCCAAGCCACACACCATTCTGAATTGGGACTATATCACTGTTGCTTCACAGTGGCTGCGTCAAAAGCCTGGGTCTCACTCCCCAACAGCATTGCACGTGTTAGGCTTGCAGTGGTTCAAGAAGGCAGTTCATCCCCACTTTCACAAGGGCAATTAGGAATGGGCAACAAATGCTGGCCTAACCAGCAACACTCACATACCCCGAAAGAATAAATGAAAATGCACTGCCAGCACTGGTGGAGTCAGAGTCATCAGGGACATTTAAGCGACTCTCGGACAGGCACATGGACAGCAGTAAATTGAAGGGGTGTAGGTTAGGTTGATCTTAGATTTTTTATTTAGAAACAATCTCACCTCAAGTTCTGCTCCAGGGACCAAAGCACAAAAGCTAGAATAACAAAGTCTGGTGTTAAGAGAGTGCAGCACTGTCAGGGGTGCCGTCTATAACATAGAACAAAAAGTGCAGAAGGAGACCATTCGGCCCATCGAGTCTGCACTGACCCACTTAAGCCCTCACTTCCATCCTATCCCCGTAACCCAACAACCTTTTGGTCATAAAGGGCAATTTATCATGGCCAATCCAGCTAACCTGCACATCTTTGGACTGTGTGAGGAAACCGGAGCACCCGGAGGACACACGCAGACACAGGGAGAACATTCAGACTCCACACAGACAGTGACCCAGCGGGGAATTGAACCTGGGACCCTGGCGCTGTGTAGACACAGTGCTATCCACTTGTGCTACAGTGCTGCTCAGCAAACCAGAAAAAACATTCAACTAAAGCAAATCTCTCGTCTCAGATAGATGTTAAATATCCCACGGCATTATTTTGACGAAGAGCAGAGGAATTATCCCTGGTGCCCTGGCTAATATTTAGCCCTCGTCTAATAGCCTATTAATGTCCCAATATCTCATGAGTTCAGAGTCAAATCTTGTCTGAAAATTGCTGTTTATAGCTTGGCCACCATTTTGATTCTCAGGGGCACCCATCTTACCTTGGCACTGAACCTACTGCACCAGCCTGAGACTGAGATGCTGTTTGACACAAAGAAGCATTTTCTTCACGTGTGCTTGGCACAGAATCAAAGGGCTTCTTTGTTCCAACATGGTCCCAGTGATGCTGTAAAACTGTCAACTGCTCTCAGTCTGCCAGTGTTTAATAGGCTTCTGTTCAACATCATTTAACAGGCAAGTGAATTTCCGTTTGTAACGCACACAAAAAGAGGTTCGATAAGAACCACCTGGGCTCTCAGTAAGTTAATCACATTTAAAAGCCACACATTTTCTTTAATAGCCAAGCTCCCCTTTCAAACCGCTGACAGACCCCTTTAAAGTGGCCATCACATCTGGTTTTATTTGTTGGCAGCAATTAATAGTAATGGAGCAAGTTAACTGGTGGGACTAATCATCAGCTTATCCGGCAGTCACAATGTCCCTGTGATAAGGGTGGCTGTATAAATCCAGTAACTGTAAGCACATTACAGACATGCGCGTTGATGGAGTGTGAGACATTGGTAATGAGATCAATGGTCTGGTGCCCTAAGTAATACAAATACCTACCTCGTTGCTCATTAAAGATCTTAAATAAGTAATGAAAAAAATGTATAGCTGCTTGCAACAGTTTGAGGATAATAGAATGATATTGGAATGATCATCAGCCTCAAAGACTAGGAGGTTTCAGGGTAGAAGCCTGGTCTATGCTGGAACATAGGAACAGAAGCAAGCGATTCAGATTTCCACCATTCAATGAGATTTCAGATCATTGTCAAAAGGATTGGTGGGGAGGTGAGAAGAATTTATTTAGATGAGTGGGTTGTTATAATCGCAAATACACTGACTGAAAGGGTGTTGGAAGGAGATTCAATTGTAACTTACAAAAGGGAATTGGATAAACACTTGAAAATGAAACATTTGCAGGGATACAGGGAAAAAACAATGCAGTGGTGCATTTTTCTTCATTCATGGGATGTGGGTATCACTGGTTAGGTCAGCATGTTTAACCCATCCCTAAATGCCTTGAGAAGATGGTGGTGAGTTACCTTCTTGAACAGCTGCAGTCCATGTGGTGTTCATACACACAGTGCTGTTCGGGAGGGAGTTTTAGAATTTTGACCCAGCGACATTGAAGGAATGGTGATATATTTCCAAGACAGACTTGGAGGGGAACTTCCAGGTGTCTGTTGTCCTTGACCTTCTAGATGGTAGTGGTCATTGGTTTGGAAGGTGCTATCTAAGGAGTCTTGGTGAGTTTCTGCAGTGCATCTTGTAGATGGTATACACGGCTGCCACTGTACATCGGTGGTGTTGAATGTTTGTGGGTGGGATGCCAATCAAGTGGGCTGTTTTGTCCTCGATGGTGTGGAGCCTCTTGAGTGTTGTTGGAGCTGTGTTCATTCAGGCAAGTGGGGAGTATTCCATTATTCCAGTTAAATCCTGTAAACGGTATACCGACATTGGGGAGTCAGGAGGTGAGTTATTCGCCACAGGATTCCTTGCCTCTAATCTGCTCGTGTAGCCACAGTATTTATATGTCTAGTCCAGCTCAGCTTCTGGTCAATGGTAACTCCAAAGATGTTGACCATGGAGGATTCAGTGTTGGTGATACCCTGAATGTCATGGGGAGATGATTAGATTTTCTCTTGTTGGGGATGGTCATTGCTTGGTGCTCATGAGGCATGAATGTTACTTCCAATTTGTCAAGCTGGAATATTATGCAGCTCCTGATTCAGTTCCTGAGGAGTCACAAATGTGCAATTGTCAGTGAACTTCCCCACATCTGACCTTATGTTGGAAGGAAGATCACTGATGAAGCAGCTGAAGATGGTTAGGCTTAGGACACTACCCTGAGGAGCTCCTGCAGTGATACCCTGGAACTGGTGATTGACCTCCAACAACTGCAACACAGTAGCACAGTACCATAGTGGTTAGCACAGTTGCTTCATAGCTCCAGGGTCCCAGGTTTGATTCTGGCTTGGGTCACTGTCTGTGCGGAGTCTGCACGTTCTCCCCGTGTCTGCGTGAGTTTCCTCTGGGTGCATCGGTTTCCTCCCACAGTCCAAAGATATGCAGGTTAGTTGGATTGGCCATGATAAATTGCCCTTAGTGTCCACAAAAGGTGAGTTGTGGTTACTGGGTTACAGGGATAGGGTGGAGGCATGGGCTTAAGTAGGGTGCTCGTTCCAAGAGCTGGTGCAGACCCGATGGGCTGAATGGCCTCCTTCTGCACTGTAAATTCTATGATTGTATGAATCTTCCTTTATGCCAGGTATGGCTCCCATCAGCAGAGTGTATCCCGCCTGATTCCCATTAACTCCAATTTTTCTAGGGCTTCTTGATGCCACACCCAGTCAAATGCTGCCTTGATGTCAAGGGAAGTCACTCTCACCTCAGCTCTGGAGTTCAGCTTTTTTGTCTATTTTTGAACCATGGCTGTAATGAGGTCAGGAGTTGAGTAACCCTGGCAGAACCCAAACTGAGCATCAGTGAGCAAGTTATTGTTGAGTAAGTGCCGCTTGATAGCGCTTTTGATAACCCCTTCCATCACTTTACTGTTGTTCAAGAGTAGACTGATGCATCACTAATTGGCCGGGTTGGTTTTGTCCTGCTTTTGTGTACAGGACACATCTGGGCAATTTTCCACACTTCTGGGTAGGTGCCAGTGTTGTCGCAGAACTGGAACAGTTTGGCGAGGGGCGCAGCAAGTTCAAGAGCACAAGTCTTCAATACCGTTGCCAGAATACTGTCAGGGTCTATAGCCTTTGCAGGATCTAAAGATCTAATTGCATAGATCTTTGAAAGTGCTTACACAGACACAATTGGCAGAATGGCCTCAATCTACCCTGTATTGATAGTATATGAAAAAGAAATTGAGATAAAATGCCCTTTTCTGATCTACCATAGTGTGCAAGTTGTCATGGGATGTGCCGAAGATAAGAAACAGATTGGGCGACCATGGGCTCTTTTGATTAACAAGATATCTGCCATCTGCTTGTCCACTGTAAATAACATAACCTTACAACACCCTATTGCCAATGAGCTGATCTGATAGCCTATTTTGCTTGTGTCACCACGAGGAACTCCAACCTACAATGTCTGCGAAACTCTGCTCCAGGAGAAAGCAGAGGCAGCTGTGGCTCCTGGCAAATCACCAGCACCAAGCCCAATCAATTCACAACCACCTGCTCTCAGAATGAAACCTCATATTGAGAGCTAAGGAACCTAATCTCAGGATCCGGCTTGAAACTCGTTCAGCCCTGACTTCAACTGACCCTCTTCCACTATTCTTCTTAATCCGTTCATGGGATATGAGCATGACTGGCAATGTCAATATTTATTGCTCCATAAGACCATTAGACAAAGGAGCAGAATTAGGCCATTCGGCCCATCGATTCTACTCCACCATTCAATCAGGGTAATATTTTTCTCATCCCCATTCTCCTGCCTTTTCCCCATAACCCCTGATCCCCTTATTAATGAAGAACCAATCTATCTCTGTCTTAAAGACACTCAGTAATTTGGTCTCCACAGCCTTATGCGGCAAAGAACATAGAACATAGAACATAGAAAATACAGCACGGAACAGGCCCTTCGGCCCACGATGTTGTGCCGAACCTTTGTCCTAGATTAATCATAGATTATCATTGACACAGATTCACCACCCTCTGGCTGAAGCAATTCCTTCTCATCTCTGTTTTAAAGGAACGTCCTTTTAGCCTGAGATTGTGTCCTCATGTTCTAGTTTCTCGTACTAGTAGAAATATCCTATCCACATCCATTTATTGCCCTTGAGAAGGTGGTGGTGAGTCAGTGCGAAGATTGAAAGTCACCTTTACAAGGACTTCGCTACCAGTATTATCATGAACAGATGCAGTTGCAAAAGGCAGATTGGTGAGGGTGAAATCAAGGCTTGGGAGGGCCAAAAGGCCTGTTCCAATGCTGCATTTTTCTTTGATCTTTGTATAGTTTCTTGCTTTCTGTTTCCCTCCTTCCTTGAACAGTGATGTTTACTTTGTGGTTTCCCAATCCACTGGGACCTTTCCAGAATCTAGGTAATTTTGGAAGATTACGACCAGTGTATCCACTATTTCTGCAGCAAGTTCTTTTAAGACCCTAGGATGTAGGCCATCAGGTACAGCAGACTTGTCAACATTTAATCCCATTCGTTTTCCGAGTACTTTTTCTCTAGTTGTCATGATTAATTCTTCACTTCCTTTTGTCCGTTGATTTTCTAATATTCCTGCCTGATTTCTGTGTCTTCTACCATGAAAACAGATACAAAGTCCTTGGTCAAAGTCTCTGCCATTTCCTCATTCCCCATTATTAATTCCCCAGTGTCACCCTGTGAGGGATCAATGGTTACTTTAGCTACTCTCTTCCTTTTTATGCACTTGTAGAAGATTTTAGTTGGCTCTTTTAAGTTTATTCCAAGCTGCAGGTAATTTTGCTTAGAAATGATGTTGCACAACAAAATGAAGTGCCACCATTGTATTGAAGCACAGCAGCAAAATATGCTTACTACCTCTCAAGAAACTGAACTTACAGGCACATTCTCAGCAATTTAAAGAGATAAAGAGAAGATTGGTATGGGAAGGAAAGATAGAAGACCAGATTAACACTGGGGTAGTAGAGGTGTGGATTTGGTTGGAATCTCCAACAGGCAACAGGAGTTTTCAGACTCCTCTTCTGCACTAGAGGAGGTCTCATGGGGTAGTGGGTAGTGACCCTGCCTCAGGACCTGATGGTAACGGAGTGTGTTCATATTGTTGCCAAACAAGTTGATCATCGGCCGTTAAGTTTTTCCAATATGTCCACGGCAGGCAGTAAGAGCATGAGATTCTCCTGGTCAGCCATATTTGATGGCAGAGTGCAGCCCCTCAAGCTACAACCACAGCAACTTGTTCCAGGAAAATCTAGCCATGGAATGGGGCCTCTGCTCAATGCGTCAAGATGCAGGAAGCTTCTCAGTGTTCTCTAAAGTGGATCCTCTCTTCTTTATGAAATATCTTAACTATTAGTGAGCTAAGGATTTGGCAAAACTGAGCCCTTGCTGCTTTCAGAACTAAAGAGATATAGCTTGGTTAACACGGAGGAAAGATAATTGGACACTTCCTGTGCGATGACCTCCATTAGGAGCAACATCATCCTTTTATTTCCTCCTTCAAAAAGGTTGTTTCCATAGTAATTGAGCAGTAGCCTTTACCTATCGCCAGGAGTCACAAAAAATATTAAAATTTAGGGACGGTGAAAGGAGGCCCAGTCTTAATTCTTTTCTCTTTTGCACCATACTTAGTATTTTTTTCTGGAAATACTGCCATGCCACACAGTTTTGTTCCTGACTTCAGCTAATCTTTCTGCCATTTTACTGCACCAGACTACAATTTCCGATCAGCGGATATTATTATTTTTTTCTCCTCTTCTCACTTCTGCTTGAATTTGATCTACTGCTGCAGATAATTATTTAGAAAAGGCCATGCGAAAGGATGGCCTCCTGTTCTTTCTCCATACTGTAATCTTCATTCGTTGATACATCATTTTTGAAATATTACAGCCTAGCCTCGCAATTGACTTTAGAAATACACAAATGGTTTGACATATGAATTTCTAGGTATCGAAATTTCAAAAGCATTTGTTTTGTAGGGTTCAATGTTCTCCCTCTCTTCTCTGCAACAAAACAGTTATACTATGGCCAGAAAAGAGCTGACTGAAGGCTTCCTGAAAGACAAGTCTCCGAGAGCCACATCTGCTGATTTGAGTGATGAGTAGACACAGGCAGAGAAGTCAATGTCTGGCCTCCCGGTGGCCCATCAGAACAACAAGCCTTGGCTTAGTGGGTCAGTGAGTCAGATGTGGGCTCCAGTTCCACTCCAGAGACCTAAGCACATAATCCCAGTTGACACTTCAGTGCAGTGCTGAGAGTTTGGTGTACCTCTGGAGGTCTAATTTTTCAGATCAAATGTTGAGTCAAGTCGGAGCATGAAAACTCACACAAAGAAATTCAGATGAGGTCTCCTTGGTGTCTTCGCCAATATTTATCCTCCAGCCAATGCGATTCAAACAGATATCTCTTCATTTATTGTGTGGTTTTTTTGAGGGGTCCTGCTGAGGGAGTGAATGTTTGTGGATGGGAAGCCAATTAAGCGGGCTGCTTTGTCCTCGATGCTGTCGAGCTTCTTGAATGTTAGTGGAGCTTCACTCACTGAGGCAAGTGGAGAGTATTCCATCACACTCCTGGCTTGCACCTTGTGGATGGTGGACAGGCTTTACGGAGACAGGAGGTGAGTAAGTCATCGCAGGATTCCTAGTCTCTGACCTGCTCTTGTAGCTACTGTATTTATATGGCGAGTCAGCTTCTGGTCAATGGTAACCCCCAGATTGTTTATAGTGGAGGACTCAGTGATGGTAATGCCCTTGAATGTCATGGGGTGATGATTAGATTCTTTCTTGTTGTGGATGGCCATTGCCTGGCATTTGTGGATGTGAATGTTACTTGCCACTTACCAGCCCAAGCCTGAATATGAATTATCCAGGTAGTGCTGCATTTGTATGTGGACTGCTTCAGTACCTGAAGAGTCACAAATGGTGCTGGATATTGTGACTACTAAAAGACTGGCTGGTTCAAGGCACAAATAATTAAATGAGAACAGTGGCAACTGCAAGGAAAATTCCAAACAATTTCTAAAATGCGGGGAGATACAGGGTTACTCCAGTTGTCTGATCATAACTCACTTGAAATAAGGCACTGCTTTCAAAATCCAACCTTACTCTTAAATGTAATCAGCCCAGATGTTGGATGTGTCACTTTAAGCAAGCAGGTGGGTTCAGATTTTGCCTGTGTTTCTATGATGGGCTTGTGAAGGTATGCCCACAGTGCTGTGAGGTAGGAAGTTCCAGGATATCTCCCCAGCAACCATGAAGGACTGGTTGCTATGTGTTCAGGTCAGAAGGGTATGTGACTTGAAGGGGAACTTGAAGGCGCTCTCATGCATCTGCGGCACATATCTTATTAGATTGCAGAGAATGCAGGTTTGGGTGTTTGGGAGGTCCTCTCGTAAAAGCCTCGGTGCATTGCTGCCATTCATCCTGTAGCTAGTACACACTGCAACCATGATGTGCTATTGATGAGATGTTTAATGTCAACCACTTACAGTGACATGAGGCAATGTCAGTGATAGCCACAATTCGAGTGACCTAACATCATGCAAACTTCTCAATGCCAACCATCCTGGGCACAACTGCGGGCTGTTGTTTTGCCATTCTTGCGGTGCTTCTTCACCACCATAGTGCTAGTCTAACTCTGGAGTGAGGTCCTGACTTAACATGGAGCACTACTCCTGTGGAAGTACCAAACCTGTATGGAAACCATGCTTTGGGAATCCAAAGGACCTCCATGAGTTTGGGGATGCTTTACTCATGCTTTCAAAACAAGTAAAGTACAACGACTGGCGTAAAGTTCCATCCAAATAGAAACATTTGCACGTGCAGCACTCTCGTGATTCCAAGTAATAGTTTGGTTATTACTGTGACTGATGCAGTGAATCCAGCCCACAATGTTAACAGCAGCCAAAGTCTTGTCACAGTATCGCTGTCTTTGAACACTCCTGCTTGCTCAGCAATGCAACTGGGCAGAAGTAATCATGTGCCGAATATGTGCCTGAATGAGACTGAATCTCATGAGATTACTTCCCACTTCACATCAGCCATAATTATTAGGTTCAGTTCTGTTCTGTTAAAGATAAAAGGAAATGGGAAGAGGGGAGCTGGACATCTTTCGACCCACTTTATACACTGATGATTTCAGATGGCGTTTGCAACCCAATCTGTGAAATTAACTGCATGGCAGCTAATGTAGTCTGATGTCTGGAAGTAGCTTCAGGGCGAAGTCTTATTAACACAACTTCGACATGCTGTAAAAAGCAAATTGACAGTGGGAAGTGATAGAGTCCAGGCTGTAAGCAGCTGGACAAAGTGCGGTTAAAAACCCTCCTCACAGTGGATATTTCTCCTTCATTCAATTACCTTTTCACTTTTTTTTATTTCGCTGTAAACAAGATGAGTGAAGATCAATTAGGGCCTTGGAAGGAAACATGGTACTTAACTACAATAATGCATTCAGTAAAATAAAGGGGTTACCATGGAAATGCCACCTTAATCCTAATCATTGGTGTCTATTTCTTCTTTGCCAGCCCCAATAAAGACTTTGATGTCAAGAGGTTTATTGAACCTACTTCTCCAGTATTCTGCTCTTGCCTTTCACCTCGGGAGGTCAATAGAGGTCAGAATGTGTAGTAATGGATTTCATTTACTTCTCCTGACTACCCACAGCTTTCTTGTTTAGTCTATAAAGCACAGGGCGGAGGCTATTTTGAAATTCAAAGAAAGACAAAAAAAATCATTATGACTAGAAGATCAAATATACCCACCGCGCGATTCAACCATATAAAAGTGCACCGTGTTCCTTTCTTGATAGATAGTTAATGATTAACAGTGTTTATATCTTTCCAGAAGCCATTTTGTACAATATCTGGGGTGCTGTGAAGGTGAGGGAGAGTTAGGGAGATGGGGTGGGTGGGGGGGAGGAGGGGAGGTTGATGGGTCGGGGTGGGGTGCAAACAGTGCCAGTGACAAATCTTTCAGTCAACTTGGAAAAGGCACTGTTGGCTACTAAAGGGTCAGATTGAACATCAAAGAGCTTGGTTTTCATTAGCATTCAAAAAACAGGAGATGAGAGAGAGAGAGAGAGAGAGAGGCAGAGAATTTCAGGGAGGGAAGACCAGAGTTTAGGGCTTTGGCGGCTGACGACACAACTGCTGATGGTCAGCAGTTCCAGAAAATTCTGAGTGACCAGCTTGGGCATCCAAAGGCTGCTTTATCCCCCCACCCCCCCACCAATTCTCTCTGCCTCACCAGGTGGAGGTATCAGGCCGAGGTGTGCGAGACAGCCGATGAATTTTCAACCCAGGTGGAGCTAATTTAAGAGTTAAAGTCAAGAGTCTAGAATTGATCAAGTTATCACTAAAGACAACAATTTTACGGTCACCTAATTAACCACATATTTCCAAGCAGATTTCTCTCGGCTCAATGTGAATGGGAATAGGCACTGTTTTATAGGGTGTTACAATAAAGTGTGACAAGGGCGGAAGGCCTAACAGGAAGTAATTGCAATACTTGAGGAAACTACACAGATGATTGATCAACAGATAACTAAAATTGAAGAAACCATTGCCGAACACAATATAAATCACAGCAGGTCCTTTCCCAAGTTTGTATCAAATATATAAACGTACACAATGGAGCAGGACATTTTGTACTTCAAAAGCATACTGTTTTATAATCAAAGAAGAAAACCCATTTGATCTTTTGTTCAAAAATTGTAAGGGTAACTTATGAGGCGGCAGTGCCACCAAAAGAGCCCCTCCACGCATTGACAACATGGCGGGAATGATGACGTGTACTTTTTCCATGGGTGCCTGGGTGCAATATCGATAAGTGAGACTCCTTACAAGCCACACAGACTCATAAGCATTCACTCAACATTGGCAGCCATACCTGGCCTGGGTCTGGGCCCTAAGCTGCCCCACCAACTCTCCCTCATCCTTTAAGACACTCCTAAAAATCTATCCCTCTGATCAAGTTTGTGGTCACCTGTGCTCCTGTGTCCAGCCTTGACTTTGTGCTGTTTCATTAGCAGTCAGTTATTGTTATCTATGGTCTAGTATGTAAGCGTTGTGATCCTGGACGTACAGATAAGACTGGAGGCCACACTATTAACAAACTCCGGGTGTGATTTACCGGCCTCGTCCCGCCGGAATAGGGATGGGACGCAGCCGGTAGATCCCGCGAGATTCCCAATGGCCATTACATTGGTATCTGGACATGGTGGCACGCTGGCATTGCTGATGCCACCCAGGCACCTTGGCACTGCCAGCCTGGTACCCTGGTATCTCGCGGGACAGATTGACTGTCGAGAATTCCGGAAGAGACCTCTCGCGGGATCTACTGGCCAGGTCCCAGTTCCGGCAGGACACAGCGGTAAATCACGCTCTATATATTTACACAATCAAAAGTTAACACTTTATATTTCATCTCCCCCAAAGTTACTAATTCAATAAGTACTATTTACGATATTCAACACCACCCTGCAAAGTCTTTGTCTTCATCTCTGGTTTACAGAGATAAGCAATGCGTTGGTTTCGCCAATCTCCCAACTTTGTTTGGGGTTTTCTCAGAGGTTGCAAAGAATGCAGGTTCTACATGTTCTCTCGCGAATTCTGTAGCTTATGAATCCTCAGAACGTACTGGTTTGTCTTCCTGATTATCTGGCTAGTTAATCCATTCAATTGATGGTCTTCCATACATTCTCACTATCCCATTCTCTGTTTCAACCAGATCTTGGCCTTTGTGTCTTTCCCTGCCTTCTCTATTCTGGGGCGAAATTCTCCGGTATCGGCGCGATATTCGCCGACTGGCGCCCAAAACGGCGCAAATCAGTCGGGCATCGCGCCGCCCCAAAGGTGCGGAATGCTCCGCATCTTAGGGGGCCGAGCCCCAACCTTAAGGGGCTAGGCCCGCGCCGGACTAATTTCCGCCCCGCCAGCTGGCGGAAAAGGCCTTTGGTGCCCCGCCAGCTGGGGCGGAAATGACTGTGGGGGCACCCCCCACGGCCAGATCGCCCTGCGCCCCCCCAGGACCCCGGAGCCTGCCCGTGCCGCCTTGTCCTGCCGGTAAGGTAGGTGGTTTAATCCACGCCGGCGGGACAGGCATTCTAGCAGCGGGACTTCGGCCCATCCGGGCCGGAGAATCGCGGGGGGGGGGGGGGGGGGGCCGCCAACCGGCGCGGTGCGATTCCCGCCCCCGCCGAATATCCGGTGCCGGAGAATTCGGCAACCGCCGGGGGCGGGATTCACGCCAGCCCCTGGCGATTCTCCAACCCGGTGGGGGGTCGGAGAATCTCGCCCCTGGTCTCTAATCCACGTTGGTTAAGTTGTTTGGGGTTCTGGTAACTTAGAATCCATAGAATTCCTACAGTGCATAAAGAGGCAATTTGGCTCTTCAAGTCTACATCAACCGTCCGATAGAGCGCTTCACCCAGGCCCACTCCCCCTCTCTATCCCAGTAACCCAATAAACCCACCTAATCTGCACATCTTTGGACATTAAAGGGCAATTTAGCATGGCCAATCCACCTAACCTGCACATCTTTGAACTGTGGGAGGAAATCGGAGCACTCGGAAGAAGCCCACGCAGACAAGGGGAGAACGTGCAAACTACACACAAACAGTCATCCAGGCCGGAATCGAACCCGGATCCTTCGTGCTGTGAGGCAGCAGTGCTAACCAATTGTGCCACCCTTGTGCACTCTTTGTTAATGACTGTAATCCGTTGTCCGATTTGCATGATACTCACCCTTCTTCTCCCTTACTCTCTCAGTGTCAGACTTTCTAGACACGGATGAGCATATGTGGAAGAACAGGAGGTTGTGTGAATCATCTTCTTCCCATCAGTAATTCTGAAGGAGCTAATCCATTCTGTAGTGGTGTGGAATGGTAGTTCAACTAAGCAATGTTGATAACATTATTTTTCAACAAAGCTTTGATTGTTCTGACTTCTCTCTCCGTCTCACCATTTGTTTGTGGGTAACTGGTTGTGTGGACAAATCCACAATCCTCTGTAAATTTCTTGAACCCTTCATTCACAAACGGGACCACTGTCTGAAATGGCAAGACCTGGAATACCATGTTTGGTAAAAAAAATGTATTTTACTTAAGCAGTGATTGACCCTGAAGACAATTAACCTCAATCCATCCTTGATGTCAAGGGCAGTCATTCTCACATCATCTCTGGAGTTCATCTCTTTTGACCACAATTCAGTAAGTTTTAAAGTACTGGTGGACAAGGATAAGAGTGGTCCGAGGATGAATGTGCTAAATTGGGGGAAGGCTAATTATAACAATATTAGGCGGGAACTGAAGAACATAGATTGGGGGCGGATGTTTGAGGGCAAATCAACATCTGACATGTGGGAGGCTTTCAAGTGTCAGTTGAAAGGAATACAGGACCGGCATGTTCCTGTGAGGAAGGAAGATAAATACGGCAATTTTCGGGAACCTTGGATGACGAGTGATATTGTAGGCCTCGTCAAAAAGAAAAAGGAGGCATTTGTCAGGGCTAAGAGGCTGGGAACAGACGAAGCCTGTGTGGCATATAAGGAAAGTAGGAAGGAACTTAAGCAAGGAGTCAGGAGGGCTAGAAGGGGTCACGAAAAGTCATTAGCAAATAGGGTTAAGGAAAATCCCAAGGCTTTTTACACGTACATAAAAAGCAAGAGGGTAGCCAGGGAAAGGGTTGGCCCACTGAAGGATAGGCAAGGGAATCTATGTGTGGAGCCAGAGGAAATGGGCGAGGTACTAAATGAATACTTTGCATCAGTATTCACCAAAGAGAAGGAATTGGTAGATGTTGAGTCTGGAGAAGGGGGTGTAGATAGCCTGGGTCACATTGTGATCCAAAAAGACGAGGTGTTGGGTGTCTTAAAAAATATTAAGGTAGATAAGTCCCCAGGGCCTGATGGGATCTACCCCAGAATACTGAAGGAGGCTGGAGAGGAAATTGCTGAGGCCTTGACAGAAATCTTTGGATCCTCGCTGTCTTCAGGGGATGTCCCGGAGGACTGGAGAATAGCCAATGTTGTTCCTCTGTTTAAGAAGGGTAGCAAGGATAATCCCGGGAACTACAGGCCGGTGAGCCTTACTTCAGTGGTAGGGAAATTACTGGAGAGAATTCTTAGAGACAGGATCTACTCCCATTTGGAAGCAAATGGACGTATTAGTGAGAGGCAGCACGGTTTTGTGAAGGGGAGGTCGTGTCTCACTAACTTGATAGAGTTTTTCGAGGAGGTCACTAAGATGATTGATGCAGGTAGGGCAGTAGATGTTGTCTATATGGACTTCAGTAAGGCCTTTGACAAGGTCCCTCATGGTAGACTAGTACAAAAGGTGAAGTCACACGGGATCAGGGGTGAACTGGCAAGGTGGATACAGAACTGGCTAGGCCATAGAAGGCAGAGGGTAGCAATGGAGGGATGCTTTTCTAATTGGAGGGCTGTGACCAGTGGTGTTCCACAGGGATCAGTGCTGGGACCTTTGCTCTTTGTAGTATATATAAATGATTTGGAGGAAAATGTAACTGGTCTGATTAGTAAGTTTGCAGACGACACAAAGGTTGGTGGAATTGCGGATAGCGATGAGGACTGTCTGAGGATACAGCAGGATTTAGATTGTCTGGAGACTTGGGCGGAGAGATGGCAGATGGAGTTTAATCCGGACAAATGTGAGGTAATGCATTTTGGAAGGTCTAATGCAGGTAGGGAATATACAGTGAATGGTAGAACCCTCAAGAGTATTGAAAGTCAAAGAGATCTAGGAGTACAGGTCCACAGGTCATTGAAAGGGGCAACACAGGTGGAGAAGGTAGTCAAGAAGGCATACGGCATGCTTGCCTTCATTGGCCGGGGCATTGAGTATAAGAATTGGCAAGTCATGTTGCAGCTGTATAGAACCTTAGTTAGGCCACACTTGGAGTATAGTGTTCAATTCTGGTCGCCACACTACCAGAAGGATGTGGAGGCTTTAGAGAGGGTGCAGAAGAGATTTACCAGAATGTTGCCTGGTATGGAGGGCATTAGCTATGAGGAGAGGTTGAATAAACTCGGTTTGTTCTCACTGGAACGAAGGAGATTGAGGGGCGACCTGATAGAGGTATACAAAATTATGAGGGGCATAGACAGAGTGGATAGTCAGAGGCTTTTCCCCAGGGTAGAGGGGTCAATTACTAGGGGGCATAGGTTTAAGGTGAGAGGGGCAAGGTTTAGAGTAGATGTACGAGGCAAGTTTTTTACGCAGAGGGTAGTGGGTACCTGGAACTCGCTACCGGAGGAGGTAGTGGAAGCAGGGACGATAGGGACATTTAAGGGGCATCTTGACAAATATATGAATAGGATGGGAATAGAAGGATACGGACCCAGGAAGTGTAGAAGATTGTAGTTTAGTCGGGCAGTATGGTCGGCACGGGCTTGGAGGGCCGAAGGGCCTGTTCCTGTGCTGTACAGTTCTTTGTTCTTTGTTCTTTGTCCATGTTTTGAACCAAGGCTGTAATGAGGTCAGAAGCTGAGTGACCCTGGCGGAACCCAAACTGAGCGTCAGTGAGCAGGTTATTGTTATGTAAGTGCCACCTGATAGCACTTTTGATGATTCCTTCCATCACTTTGTTGATGATTGAGAGTAGACAGATAGGGAATTTACTGGGTTGGATTTGTCCAGCTCTTTGGGAACAGGACATACCTGGGCAATTTTCCACATTGCCGGGTAGTTTCCAGTGTTGCAGCTGTACTGGAACAGTTTGGCTAGAGATGCAGTAAGTTCTGGAGCGCAAGTCTCCAGTACTACTGCCAGAATAATGTCATGCCCCATAGCCTTTGCAGTATCCAGCGTCGTCAGCCCTTTCTTGATTTAACGTGGGGTGAATAGAATTGGATGAATACTGGAATCTGAATTTGAGGACCTCGTGAGAAGGCTGAGATAGATCATCCACTCAGCTCTTCTAGAAGAAGATTATTGAGAATAATTCAGCCTCGTATTTTGCACTGGTGTGCTGGGCTCCTCCATCATTGAGGATGGGGATATTTGTGGAGCCTCCTCCTCTACTTGTGACAATAAGCAATTTTTATTTCAATTCATTTCATTTCCTCCAGTGAGCTGTTTAATTGTCCACCACCATTCACAACTGGATATGGCAGGACTGCGGAGCTTATTTTTTTAATATAAATTTACAGTACCCAATTTTTTTTTCCAATTAAGGGGCAATTTAACGTGGTCAATCTACCTACCCTGTACATCTTTGGGTTTGTGGGGATGAGACCCTTACAGACACAGGGAGAATGTGTAAACTCCACACAGACAGTGACCCGGAGCCGGGATCAAACCCAGCTCCTCGGTGCCGTGAGGCAGCAGTGCTAACCTCTGCACCACCGTGCCACTCCTAGGACTGATCCATTGGTTGTGGGATTGCTGAGTTCTGTCTATTGCTTGCAATCTCTTTATTTGGCATGCAAGTAGTCCTGTGTTGTAGCTTCACCAGGTTGATATCTTTTCAGTCTACCCGGTGCTGCTCCTAGCATGCCGTCCTGCACTCTTCATTCAACTAGGGTTGATTCTTTGGCTTGGTGGTAATGATAGAATGGGTGATATGTTGGGTCATGAGGTTACAGATTGTGGCTGAGTACAATTCTGCTGAAGACCGACAGAGCCTCATGGATGCCCAGTCTTGAGTTTCTAGATCTGTTCTGAATCTATTCCATTTAGCATGTGATAGTGCCACACAAAAGAAGGAGAGTATGCTCAATGTGAAGATGGGACTTTGTCTCCACAAGGACAGTGCAGTAATCACTCCGACCGATACTGTCATGAACAGATGCATGTGCAGCAGGCAGGTTAGCGAGGATGAGGTCAAGTATGTTTTCCCGCTTGTTGGTTCCCTCACCACCTGTTGCAGACCCTGTCTAGCAGCTAGACTGGACTGGCAGATAAGGCTGGAGGAATTATTTGTAATCATGCTATCTTATATCACTGATGATGTAGACTATGGGGGCGATTCTCCCAAATGGAGCTCAAGTGTTCGCGCCGTCGTGAATGCCGTCGCGTTTCACAACGGTGCGAACCGGGCCGGGGAATGACCGATTCTGTCCCCCACAGGGGGCCAGCACGGCGCTGGAGCGGTTCACGCCGCTCCAGCCTCCCTTCCCAGTGCCAAATGGGCATCACGCCAACCCGCACATGCGCAGTTGGGCCGCACCAACCCGCCCATGCGCGGGGGACTTCTTCCGCGCACCGGCACCGACTCAACATGGTGTCGGTGTTCAGGGGCCGGCCATGCAGGGAAGTAGGCCCAGGGGGGGGGGGGGGGTGGAGAGAGAGGCCGGCTCGCCGATCGGTGGACCCCATCGGAGGCCCCACCGGTGAAGGATCGCTTTTCCCCGCCCCACAGGCTGCCCCCCGACCGTTTGCGCAGAGTTCCCGCCGGCAGCGACCAAGGGTGAACGGCGCCGGCGGGACTCTGTCGTATCCGCGCGGCTGCTCGGCCCATCCGGGCTGGAGATTCGTGGCCCCGCCGATTCCAGCGGCCCACGGCCGGCGGCGTGCCAACGCAAATGGCGCCGATTCTCCGCACCTTGGAGAATCGCGCACCGGTGTCGGGGCGTCGTGGCGCGGTTGCGGCGATTCTCCGGCCCGGCTCAGAGAATCTCTTCCCCTAAATTTACATATTCAGTGTTAACCCTTACCTTATACAACAGGCAGGCTCATGCATTGTAACTGTAGAGTACAAGGAACACCTTGAACCAGGGCTTGAAATACAATGGGATCCTGTACCTAACATTACAAATGTGTAATTAAACTGTATAAGCAACAACAATTTGCACTCATCATCCAATGGCTGTCCCTTCATTCAAGGATAGCATCGACTCAGTGTCCTGCATTTCTGTCATGTATCCTTGTTTCTGTCATGTGATTGAACAGGCCGATTCTCAGCCAATGATTCATGGGGCAGGACATCATTACGGGGCAGTGGGATCTGGAGTATAGGGATTTGCTTCCTTTTATTTCCTTCTGTGTCGCCGCTCTGCCTCATCATTGAGACATCGTGACTCAAAGTGTGCTGCAGCTCGATGGACAAGCTGTCGCCATTCTGAATGATTGGTAACAAACTCCTCCCAATCATTAATGCCAAAGTTGATGTCTTTTACAGAGAGTTTTAAAGTGAAGTGAAGTAAAGTAAAGGGGGTGCAGAAGAGATTTACCAGAATGTTGCCTGGTATGGAGGGCATTAGCTATGAGGAGAGGTTGAATAAACTTGGTTTGTTCTCACTGGAACGAAGGAGGTTGAGGGGTGACCTGATAGAGGTCTACAAAATTATGAGGGGCATAGACAGAGACTTTTTCCCAGGGTAGAGGGGTCAATTACTAGGGGGCATAGGTTTAAGGTGCGAGGGGCAAGGTTTAGAGGAGATGTACGAGGCAAGTTTTTTACACAGAGGGTAGTGGGTGCCTGGAACTTGCTGCTGGAGGTAGTGGTGGAAGCAGGGACGATAGTGACATTTAAGGGGCATCTTGACAAATACATGAATAGGATGGGAATAGAGGGATACGGACCCCGGAAGTGTAGAAGATTTTAGTTTAGACGGGCAGCATGGTCGCGCAGGCTTGGAGGGCCGAAGGGCCTGTTCCTGTGCTGCACTTTTCTTTGTTCTTTGTAATCTTCTGGAATTTGACCATTTGAGAGTTGAGAAAACAAGGGACAGTTTTCGGCCGTCTGGACACAGTGACCAGTCCATTGAAGTTGATTCTGAAGAGGTTTTGCCTGAATGCTTGTGGAGCTGGCTTCAGGATGGACAGTAGCGTTTGTTCAACGGTCCTCTCATTGAATCCAGTGAACGTGGCGGAGACATTGCGGATGGACCTTCTATGTTGCTGATACAGAATCCAGGCCTCACTGCAGTACAGGAGTGTGCCGATAACAAATGCTCTATCCCCGAGCAATTCTGTTGACTTGTTTGTCAAACACTCGCTGCTATAATTTGCTGAAGGCTGTGCTGGTGCAGCTGATCGGGTGCTGGATCTCTGAGTAAACACTCACCTTTTTGAGAGAGGTGGCTGCCAAGGTATGGGAAGTGCCAAACAGACTCGAGTATCTTGCATTTATATTGCACCCTTAACATGGTAAAATGTCCCAAGGTACTTCACAGGCTCATAATCTGACAAAAACGGCACCAAGACAGGTAGGTGACCAAAATGTAAAGTTTCAGGAACAAATCAAAGGAGAGTGGTATAGAGAGGCAAAGAGGATTAGGGGAGGAATCCCAGAGCTTATGACCCAGACACCAGAACGTACGGCCGCCAATGGCGAAGTTATTAAAATTGAGGGTGCGCAGGACACCAGAATTGGAGAGATGCAGAAATCGCAGAAGGTTCTAAAGCTGGAAGAAGGTACAGAGATGGGGAGACTGGATGAATTTGAAAATGAGGTCAAGAATTTTAAAATAACAAATGTGCACCTAAACAGTGTAGCAGAGGAAAATCTAATCCAGTGGTGTGGCTAGCACTGCTGCCTCACAGCACCTAGGACCCGAGTTCAATTCCAGCCTTGGGTGACTGTCTGTGAGGAGTCTGCACATTTCAGTGTCTGCATGGGTTTCCTCAGGGTTTCCTCCCACAGTCCAAAGATGTGCAGGTTAAGTGGATTGGACATGATAAACTACCCCTGGTGTCCAAAAAAGATGTGTAGGTTTGGTTAAGGGGTTATTGGGGTAGGGCAGGGGAGTGTTCTTGGGTGCTCTTTCACAGGGTAGGTGCAAATTTGATGGGCCGAATAGCCTACTGTACTGTAAGGGATTCTGCGATTCTGTGATAAAGAACGTGAATGGATAATACAATTCCGGAAAGTCAAGGAAACTGGTGGACGGGTTAGCAAAATACCTTTGGAGTCCAAAATGGAATTCCATTTTGTCAGAATTTACGCAAAAAATTTACATGAGCTCAACTTTGGAAATTAAGATGACTTTGGCCTTGGTTCAAAACTTCAATTTAAAATACCTGATTAAGTGCCAGAATAAGCACATAAGAAACAGGAGCAGGAGTAGACCATTCAGCGCCTTGAACCTGTTCCAATATTCTGTACGCTTATGGCTGATCATCCACTCTTCTGCCCACTTCCCACATACTGCGATTCGCTGAGAGATCAAAAATCTAGCGATCTTAGCCTTTAATACAGTCAACAATGTAGCATCCATGGGTGGCAAGGTGGGGCAGTGATCAGCCTCACGGCACCAAGGACCCGGGTTCAATCCCGACCCCGTGTCTCTGTCCATCTGCAGTATGCACATTCTCCCCTTGTCTGCGTGGGTCTCACCTCAATGTTGTGCATGGTAGGTGGATTGGCCACATTAAATTGCAGTGTGGCAGCATGGTAGCACAAGTGCATAGTACTGTGACTTCACAGCGCCAGGGTCCCTGGTTCGATTCCCCACTGGGTCACTCTCTGTGCGGAGTCTGCATGTTCTCCCCGTGTGTGCGTGGGTTTCCTCCGGGTGCTCCGATTTCCTCCCACAGTCCAAAGACGTGCAGGTTAGGTGGATTGGCCATGATACTTTGTGACCAAAAAGGTTAGGAAGAGTTATTGGGTTACGGGGATAGGGTGGAAGTGAGGGCTTAAGTGGGTCGGTGCAGACCCGATTGGCCGAATGGCCTCCTTCTGCACTGTATGTTGTATGTTCTAAATTGCCTTCCCTAGCTCATGTGGCATTGAAGCTAGGTATAGCAGTCTCACCATTACCCTGTGTAAGATCGAGCCCAATTGCAACTGGGCAACGCAACACCCAACTAATGTATCATCAGAGCTGCTATCATGGGGTTTGTGATTCCAAGTGGTGAGTCCACAGGACAGGGGCTGTTTAACACAGGGCTAAATCGCTGGCTTTGAAAGCAGACCAAGGCAGGCCAGCAGCACGGTTCAATTCCCGTAACAGCCTCCCCGAACAGGCGCCGGAATGTGGCGACTAGGGGCTTTTCACAGTAACTTCATTTGAAGCCTACTTGTGATAATAAGCGCTTTTCATTTCATTTTCATTTTCATTTCAAGAGGAGAAATCTGAACTCAGCAGCATAATTCTAATTAATTGAATCACTTACGCTTCAGTTGCCTCTCAGGATGCCCAGACCAGCTTGGGGTGCTGAGATGTATAATCTTGATCCAAGCACAAACAGTTCCCAGCGACTTGCTCAGCACATACAGTACAATCAGCACAGCAGGGTCTGCCAGTCATCCTTCACACACTATCTTTGTTACAGATTCTACATAAGAAAGGGGTCTGGGAACACACTGTTGTAAGAATTGACAGAAGCCCTGATCCAAGTGGAATATTTCTTGGCAACTGTTTTGGAATGCAGAAAATGTTGAAAATACAGTCTGTCAGCAAAGTGGAAAGTCAGTTCAGTTTGTGGGTTTGGACCCATCACTTTCCACTAAAAAAAAGAAATCAATTCACAGACATTTGTACCGATTAACACTCTGGGCGCAATCAAACAACCACTGCGGTTCAATGCTGTGATAGAAGCCGGGAGACCCTGCTTCTGGAATCTCTCCGGCTTGCAACATGGCGATGTAAATCCCGGCCATTGTGGGAAAAGGGGATAATATTTTGACAAATCTGCATATTAGAGCGAGACAGCTAGTCTCACTGTATATGCAATTACCCGAGGCGTTGGGATCTATCCCCTTCACAGCAGAAACCTCGGGCGAGCGCTGTTCAGTACTGGGCTTCACAAACGAGGACACTCACGGGGGTCTCCCAGGGGATCGGATGCCCCCCCCGGTGGGTGCTAGCCTGGCACTACCAAGGTGCCTATGTGGCACTGCCAGCTGGCAGGAGCGCTGCCAAGGTACCGGATTGATACTGCCATGGTGCCAAGCTGGCACTTTCCGTGTGGTGGTGATTGTGCTGGGGGTGCCCTGCGTGGGTGCTGGGGGGTGCGGGGGTGCTGGGGACCACCTCATAATAGGTTGGGGCTTGTGGGGGTCGAGTCAGGAGCTCCAGAGATTGGGATGCCACCAATCTCTCGCTACACAGGAATTCCTCAGTGCAAAAAATGGGGCTGTGTGGGGCCTCAGCAATGCTTTCCATGCTCAGGCCCCCTATCTAAATAGAGAGGTGTTTCTCAGCACTATGAGCATCGGGAAACACGTGGCTAAATGAGCTCGCTAAGGGACTTTAATTAAATCGTGCTCGCTCTCTCTTCTGACAAGAGTCAGTAAACCTGCCTTTTACCTGCAACCTTTCCCTTCCCTCATTTCAAACAGTTAAGAAAGAAAAAAAGGACTTGTGTTTCTATAACATCTTTCATGACTGCAGAGCAGCCCAAAATGTTCAGGGCAAATGAAGTACTTTTTTTAAATGAGAGGTCCAATTCATCCCAAGTATGAGTAAACGTACTGACCAATTACCGGATGCCTGAGGCCCAGTGGAACTCATGGGAGGAGAGGAATTGAAGGCTCTCCTTCACTCACTGAGGAGCCGGAGAGCAAACATCACGGGCAAGATTTTAATTTGTTCAAAACTTACAGTTAAAATCTAGTCCCTACACTTTCATGCACAGTGACCTGCTTCTGTTGGGCTCCTTGATGACTTTAACTGGGTTATCTTTCTTGCAGCTAAGCTTGATACTGTGTGCCTGCTTTTTTCTCTTTCATCATCAAACCAATTCTCAATCAGGAGTTCGAATTGGACAGAGGGCGTGCACCAGCGTGAAAGAATATATGGCTCAGCAGGAACTTAGTTAAGGAACGCCTAGGCCTCTTTCAAGATTTATATAAAGTGTAACCTACATTACAAGCACTGGTTGTGACACCATAGCCAATGTTGCTTTGAAACTCAGGAAGAGATCTTCCGGCTGTTCACGCCGGCGGGATCTTCCGGTTTCCCGGTGGCATTGGGGCGATTCAATGGGAAAGCCCATTGACAGCAGCGGGAGTAGAAGATCCTGCCACTGTCCAACAGCGGGCTTCCTCCTGTCACCGGGAAATATGCCATGGGGAAGCCAGAGAATCTCGCCCCTGTACTGTGCTGAGGGAGGATTCTAATGCACTGAGTGTCCCCGGATTACTTCTACCAGCTATTGTTCCGCACAGAAAATGGATATTACTTCAAAGAAGGTTCACTTCTTGATTTCCAACTTCATCAACAGCAGCAAATTTGACTTTTTGCCCCCAGCATCATCCAATACCCACTGAACATTTATGCCACAGGCCCCATCAAGTCACATAAGCATCTCAAAACTAACAACCACAACCAGGCTACTCTTTACAATGATGCCAATATTTGCTTCTCTTCCTTTGGAGTTAATTTTCTTCTCACCGTACAAGATTACACATTCCATCAATAAAGAGTAATTGAAGGTAATCAAGCACATCAAAGCACTGGGCCATGTTGAGTTTACGCTGTCATATGATGGCACTACGATGCTCTCCTGATAACATCTCTCCTCCATCACCACCCAAGCCCGACAAGATAATAACCAGTTTCTCCTGACATTGTATTTATTGGCATGCATGACCACAGTGAAGGTGACAGCAGAGACTGTTACTTGATGGTATCTTTATTGCAGTGCCCAGCAATGAAGGAGTAAGAAAGCAAATGAGAAAGAGAAACAGTGAGAGGGAAAAACATATCCACCTATCTCTGTATCACTTACTTGTAAACATTTATTGGGTGCAATCGTGTCCAGTTATTCTGACTGCCATTCCCCAGAATCCAAGCACTGGATATGGTGGGACGAATGCTGCACACAGCCTAAGACAGGGGGCAAGATTCTCCACTCCCGCGCCGGTTGGGAGAATCACCTGGGCCGCCAAAATTTCCCGGGACGCCGGTCCGATGCCCTCCCGCGATTCTCCCAAGCGGCGGGAACGGCCCCATCGAGTTCCGCGGGCCGCAGGCCGGAGAATCGACGGAGACACCCAAAATGGCCATTCTCCGGCAGCCCCGCTATTTCTCATAGAATTTACAGTGCAGAAGGAGGCCATGCGGCCCAACGAGTCTGCACCGGCTCTTGGAAAGAGCACCCAAGGTCAACACCCCCACCCAATCCCCATAACCCAGTAACCCCAGGCCCGGATGGGCCGAGCGGCCAGGCCAAAACGGCGGGTTCCCCCCGGCGCCGTCCACACCTGGTCACTGCCGTCGGGAACAGCGCGGGAACGCTGGGGGAGCGGCCTGCGGGGGGGGGAGGGGGGATCCTGCACCGGGGGGTACCTCAAATGTGGCATGGCCCGCGATTGGTGCCCACCGATCGTCAGGCCGTCCTCTCTGAAGGAGGAGCTCCTTCCTTCCGCGGCCCCGCAAGATCCCCGCATGCGTGGGTGACGTCAGTTATGTGGCGCCAACCGCGTCATATATGCGGCGCCGCCTTTACGCGGCGACAAGGCCTGGCGCGTGTAGATGATGCGGCCCCGATCCTAGCCCATTGTCGGAGCCTGAATTGGTCGGGATCGGGGCCGTTTCACACCGTCGTGAACCTCGACGGCGTTCACGACGGCGTGGGCATTTCGGCGCAGGAGTGGAGAATCCCGCCCAGGGTATTTAAAACTGGGGGTTGTGGACCAGTGCTGGGAGCAGCTTGTAAACGATGCAGTCTACCTGCCAGAAGCGGCGACAGAAAGCAGGTCATGGGCCAGGCACTTACACTGACGTCATGCACCTTGTGCATCCATGCTTTTGGTGCAAAATCATGAAGGAGAGATTCCTCCGTTTTCTAGCTGCGAGCAAGCAAGGCAACAGGACTGTAATGAACTGAAGATGGATCATTTTGTTAAAGGGAAGAGAGGGCCAGAGATACAAACAGTCCAGAATCTCACAACTGAATCGTCTGGAGAGAGCTGCCTAGGAGAGTCCATGGCAGGACAGGGAAATGCTAGTGTGAGCTGTATACAGAGCTCTAGGACCTCTGGTGAACAGCCTACTAAGACAAAGCTGAAATCGGGAACAAAGCAGTATAAAAATGATTTCTTGAGGTATGGCTTTGTTAATTGTGCCAATGCAAAATCAGGATGTAAAGCCAATATGTGTTATATGCAGGAAAGTACTGGCAAACTTCAAAGGCATTTGAAAACTAAGCATGGCGAAGGGCCGCTGCCGACCAGCGCGAGTTGACGCATGCGCAGGACTGCCGGCGTGTTTTGGCACATGCGCAGGGGGTTTCTTCGCTGCGCCGGCCATCGCGGAGCCTTACAGAGTCCGGCGCAGAGGGAAAGAGTGCCCCCACGGTACAGGCCCACCCGCAGATCGGTGGGCCCTGATCGCGGGCCAGGCCACAGTGGGGCCCCCCCCCCCCGGGGCCGGATCCCCCCCCCCTTCCCCGCGCCACCCCCCTCCCGAGGACCCCACCAGACGGCCGACAAGCCAGGTCCCACCCGGATGGACCATGTTCCATTTCACGCCAGCTGGACTGACCAAAAACGGGCGGCTGCCCGGCCCAAAATCGGGCGGCTGCCCGGCCCATCGGGGCCCGGAGAACTGCCGTGAGGGCCGCTGCCAACGGCGATTCTCCGACCCGGCAGGGGGTGCGGAGATTCCCGCCCCTTGATTTTTTTCAAAGGATGCAGCGAGATCTTAAAACATCATCTGAGGTCTTTAGCAGAAATGTAGCATTGAATGACAAAGCAAGTGAGATCGTGAGGACCAGGCAGGCTCACCTGTCGCATTAAAGGTAAGCAAAAATGGTGTGTCGCGAAGGTCATCTGGGATGGGTTGCAACGGTCGGCCGGTGTGGATCTCGAAGATTGGCCGGTGTGGGTCACGCAGATTGGCTGGAGTGGGTCCCGAAGGTTGGCCAATTGGTAAAAGTGGGTCCCGGGAAAAAAAGTTTTAAAAACATGATCCTAAAACATGATCCACCTTAGTAGGGTGAAATGGTCAAACCTTTTGACCTTTCAACCTATAGTATTCATTGATGCCTATAGTAGTGTTGTTGCTGATGGTATCAATTATTCATACTGATGTAACTCAAAATCTGGCATTACGATTAGCACCCAAGTCTCTCATAAGCATGTGCATTTAGAAAGTGCCTTTGATGTAGCAAAACATCCCTACGAACTACACAAGAGAGTTATCAAACATTCTTTATTATCGAGCCACATAAGGAAATATTAAGACAGCTGAATGCTTGGTCAGAACCGTAGGTTTTAAGGAACATCTTAAAAGATATACAGTGGCAGCAGTGTGGACCATCAACATCATGCATTGCAACAACTCACCTCATAAGTCAAGGACAGCAGATGCCTGGGAACACCATCACCTGCAAGTCCTCTCCAAGCCACACACCGTCCTGATTTGCAAATATATCGCCGTCAAAATCTCTCACTAACAGCACTGTGGTTGTACCTATACCAAATGGATTGCAGCGGTTCAAGGTATTGGCTCCCCAACAGCTTCTCAGGGGCAATAAGAGATGGGCAATAAATGATGACCTAGCCAGCGATGCAACATACCATAAATTAATATTTAAAAAGGACAGAGTGACAGAGAGATTCAGGGAGGTAATGTCACAGCTCAGGGCCAAGGCAATTGAATTCAGAGCCGCCGCCAATGGCGGAGCAATTAAAATTGGGTCGGAATTTGTGGAGAAAACAGGCGGTTTCAGAGTTATGTAGGGGGAATGAAGGGATTTAAAAACAAGGATGAGACTCATTGTGGTTGAAATACCTAATGGCACTAACAATGCGGCCATGAAAACCATGTAACATGGCTTCCTGGAGCAGGTAATCTTAATCTGCTTGGGTCCCAAAGGCAGTGTTTGTCTTGCAGGAACCCCAAGCAAAGGTGTGTTTGGGGATCATATAGTTTACAAGGTAAACATATCACCATATCTGCTCAGCAGGAACCTCATGTCACTGCATAGTCGTACTCCCTGATCACTACAGACGTAGTCTTACAACACCAGGTTAAAGTCCAACAGGTTTGTTTCAAATCACCAGCTTTTGGAGCACTGCTCCTTCCCTAGGCGAATTGATTTGCCTGGGGAAGGAGCAGTGCTCCGAAAGCTGGTGATTTGAAACAAACCTGTTGGACTTTAACCTGGTGTTGTAAGACTTCTTACTGTGCTCACCCCAGTCCAACGCCGGCATCTCCACATCATCACTGCAGAGGTAGTCAAGCTCTGACCTCAGTTTTGCACTATAATGTTTTAAAATTAGTGAGAGTTGGAAACCCTCTGCATCGATCAACACTACAGCTATTGTGCAAAATGCAGCTTTTAAAAAGGGGCTTCAATGAGCCAAACTCATAAAGAAGATCTTGAACTGTAATTTTTTTTCTGAACAGTCCTTCTATTTATTAATCCCAGATCAGAAAAAAAAGATGAAAGCAAAAGTTTGAATGGATTTTAAGAGAAGTATAGTTGAAATAGCTCCAGTTCATTATTTCCATCTTTACAAACAGTCTACTGGCCAAACTTACTTGACAAGATCTGTAGGCGAAGCTAATTAAATACAAGAATGGGACCATTGAGCAGAGAAAGCTACGGTTTACAATCAGTAAGGGACTTGATAAGAGTAAATAAAAAGAAACAGCCTCCACTAGCAGGACAGGCAGTCACCAAAGGTTAGAGGCTTGAAGACAATTGGTAAAATAACTAGAAGTGAATTGAAGAGAATTTCTTTCCAGGTCAGTTAATTGTTTCCAGGAATATGGGGCGAAATTCTCCGTTATCGGCGGAAAGTCCGCCGATCGGCGCAAAAAACGGCGCAAATCCCACTTGCGTCACGTCATAAAAATGGGCCGATAGTCTGCGGCCCGAAATGGGCTAGCAGCGACGTAACGGGATCCGCGCTTGCGCAGTGGTTCACGCCGTGCAGCGTCATACGCGCTGCACGGCGTGACGGCTCATAAGGCCGCGCAGCTCCCCCCCACCCGACCGGAACAGCCGACCGCAACACCCGACTTGATGGCTGGCCGTCGCTCAGCCCCGAGGTTCGAGTCACGCGATGTGGAGGCGCTCCTGGACGCGGTGGAGCAGAGGAGGGACGCCCTGTATCCCGGGCACGGCCGCAGAGTTGCCCCACGCCACAGCCGGCGTCTGTGGAGGGAGGTGGCAGAGGCTGTCACCGCTGTGGCCCTAACACCACGGACAGGCACCCAGTGCCACAAGAAGGTGAACGACCTCGTCAGAGCAGGCAGGGTGAGCCTCCCCCATATCCCCCCTCCCCCATATCCCCCATATCCCCCCTCCCCCATATCCCCTCCCCCATATCCCCCCTCCCCATATCCCCCATATCCGCCATATCCCCCCCTCCCCCATATCCCCCCTCCCCCATATCCCCCCTCCCCCATATCCCCCCCATATCCCCCCTCCCCATATCCCCCATATCCCCCCTCCCCCATATCCCCCCTCCCCCATATCCCCCATATCCCCCCTCCCCCATATCCCCCCTCCCCTATATCCCCCATATCCCCCTCCCCATATCCCCCCCTCCCCCATATCCCCCATATCCCCCCTCCCCATATCCCCCATATCCCCCCTCCCCCATATCCCCCCTCCCCCATATCCCCCATATCCCCCCCTCCCCCATATCCCCCCTCCCCCATATCCCCCCTCCCCCATATCCCCCCTCCCCCATATCCCCCATATCCCCCCTCCCCCATATCCCCCCTCCCCCATATCCCCCCTCCCCCATATCTCCCATATCCCCCCTCCCCCATATCCCCCCCTCCCCCATATCCCCCCTCCCCCATATCCCCCATATCCCCAAGTGAATCGAGCCCTAACCTTAACCTCTGCAATGCACGCGCAACCGATGGCGTGCATTCATATACCTGCCTAACACTGTTGCCTTTTACCCCTGCCACCACCCCCCCCCCCACAGGAGAAGCGCGCACACAACAATAGGGAGCATGTGAGTACTGGAGGAGGGCCCGCTGATGAGAGGCCACTGACCGTACACGAGGAAAGGGCCCTGGAACTGGCTGGCGGACCTGAGGACCGGGAGGTTGCTGATGCAGAGGTTGGGGCCCCACGAGCAAGTGAGCCACCAACAGCCCGTCCCCATATCCCCCCTCCCCTATATCCCCCTCCCCCGTATCACCTGATCACTGCCTGATGTCTAACCATGCATGCTTCATTGTGTATCGCAGGACCAAACGTCCAGGCACCCATCCCCGCAGATGCAGACCGCCCGCAGGATGCCCCTCGGAGACCACAGGAGACGGAGAGACCCGCACCCTCCAGCATGCGACGCCCGCAGGATGCCCCTCGGAGACCACAGGAGACGGAGAGACCCGCACCCTCCAGCATGCGACGCCCGCAGGATGCCCCTCGGAGACCACGGGAGACGGAGAGACCCGGACCCTCCAGCATGCGACGCCCGCAGGATGCCCCTCGAACACCACGGGAGACGGAGAGACCCGGACCCTCCAGCATGCGACGCCCGCAGGATGCCCCTCGCACACCACGGGAGACGGAGAGACCTGGAGCAACAGGGAGACGACACCCCCGTCCCGTGCGGGAGCGACCACCCAGCGATGAGGGGGGCAGCCACAGGCCCCCGTCACATCCGAGCCAGGACACCCCTACCCGGGACACCACTACCCAGGACACCCCTACCCGGGACAGCACTACCCGGGACAGCACTACCCGGGACAGCACTACCCAGGACAGCACTACCCGGGACAGCACTACCCGGGACAGCACTACCCAGGACACCCCTACCCGGGAAGACGAAATACTGGACAGTGACTCAGAGTGGATGGGTGGAGACGAACCCCCACCCCAAAGTGCCATGGACTCAGAGTGGGATGAAGAGCACGACACAACGCCACTGCTGTCACCAACACCCTCCACCATCGCAGAAACACTCACCACGGTTGGGCACTTTAGTGATGAGGCGTCTGGTACACTCACTGGTGCGCACAACACAGCCGTCCCGGTACAGCAGGTGGAGGTAGGAGCAGCAGAGGGACCGGGCAGTCGGAGGGCAGCCCAGGCCAAGCGAACATCTGCCGCCCAGATGGATCCCGGGTTCCTGCAGTTACCACACCCACACATAGATCCGATGCAACCACCGACACGGAGACGAGCGAATAGGGTGACGGGTGGCTTGCGGCGGCTGCGGTCGCAGGTGGAGGAGTCCACCCGCGTCCAGGAGCTGGGAGTGGTCCCGGTCATGCGTGCCACCCAGGCTGACACCGCACGGGTGGCGTCCGCGGTGGAGGCAATGGGTGCGACGGTGTCAGACATGGGGAACGGTTTGCGAGTGCTGGGGCCTTCCGTGCAGGCGGCGTCTGTGGCCCAGGTAATGGCTGCCCTCTCACAGGAGGCCATGAGCCAGTGCCAGCGCCAGATGGCAGAGGCGCTCAACGCCATAGCCCAGTCTCAGCAGGCCATGGCCCAGTCTCAGCAGGCCATGGCCCAGTCTCAGCAGGCCATAGCCCAGTCTCTGCAGGCCATGGCCCAGTCTCTGCAGGCCATGGCCCAGTCTCAGCAGGCCATCGCTGAGGGCATCGGCGCCAGTGGCCATGTGCGAGCTGGCGTCGCACTGTCGCAGACAGGGTTCGACAACCCCCTGGGCTCCATGGCTGCAAACCTGCAGACCCCTGTCGATACCAGCACGGGCCTCCAGGACTGGCAACGCCAGATGTCGGGGGGGCGTCGGATGGCCAGTCCGTTCGCATCTCCCACCCATGTAGAGGCCTGGGGGCCATCGGGCACCCCGAGGGAGGAGGAGGTGGTGTGGTCCGTCCCGGCTCCCTCTGTAGGGGAGGTCCCGGTACACCGCGACACCTCGGACTCCCCCCCTTCCGTCCCAGGTGCATCGGGTGGGCAACGGGCAGGACAGGCTGGCAGCTCGCCATCCCAGTCGCCCGGGCCGCAGCCTGGCCCATCTAGGCCAGGACGCCCCAGGAAACGGCCGCCAAAGGGATCCAGTGTCAGAGGGCAGGAATCACAGGAGTCCACCTCCAGTTCTGCTGTACCGTCTGGGGAACCACGTAGACGTAGTCAAAGGGCCCGCAAGGCCAAACAATTAGACACTGAGTAAGTTGGCACGGGTGCAGGGCACAGATGAGTTTTAGGGGCTAGGGCACGTGCATGAACTCCTTTGGTTATTAAAGTCAATGTTACACCTACCGAAGCTGCCTTTGTGCTCTGTCCAAAGTGTGCGGGCGTGTCATGTACGTTGAGCGCAAGTGTGTGTGTGACGGGTGACCTTACCTCAGCCCCAGGTGAGTCTGCCCCCTTCCCCCTGGGCCGCCATCAACATCCCCCGGGCAGAGGACGGGACCGTGCGCTGCAGTGTCACAGCCGCATGCAGGGATGGTCCGGGTGGATGGTGGTACTGTGGCCATGGGTCAGACATAGTCCAACGATGTAGAGCCAGGAGCTCATCGGAGGCGGGTTGTCATCATCCTCCATGGCCTGCGATAGACACGCGTCCACCCGCAACTGGGTGAGCCCGGTCCGTTGTGCCGCCGGTGGATCGGCAATTGGGGGTGGGGGGGTGGTGTGCATGCGGGTGGGGTGTGTGGGGTTGGGGAGGGGGGTGAGGGTGCTGGGTGGGTGGATGGGTGGGGGGTGTGGGTGGTCGGCTGTTGTCATGGTGTGCGGTCTGTGGCCATACTACCCGATTCCCACGCCCATCTAGTCAGTGAAGCGGGCGTCTATCAGTCTGTCCCGTGTCCGCTGGGCCAGCCGGTAACGGTGGACAGCCACCCGCCTGTGTCTACCCCGTCTGCCCTGACCATTGCCCCCATCCCCCTCATCTGGGGAGGACTGGGCCTCTTCCTGCTGCTCCTCCACTCCGCCCTCCTCTGCCTGCGGCACATCGCCCCTCTGCTGGGCTATGTTGTGCAGGACGCAGCACACCGCAATGATGCGGCCGACCCTATCTGACCGATACTGGAGGGCGCCCCCAGAGAGGTCCAGGCACCTGAAACGCATCTTCAGCACGCCAAAGCACCTCTCGATCACTCCCCTTGTCGCTACATGGGCATCATTGTAGCGATTCTCCGCCTCATTGCGTGGCCTCCGTATAGGCGTCATCAGCCACGATCGCAATGGGTAGCCCCTGTCGCCCAGCAACCAGCCCCTCAGCCGGGGATGGCGTCCCTCGTACATGCCGGGGATGGATGACCGCGACAACACGAATGAGTCGTGTACACTGCCTGGGTGACGGGCGCAGACGTGCAGGATCATCATGCGGTGGTCGCAGACCACCTGTACGTTCATTGAAGGGGTCCCCTTCCTATTAGTGAACACGGCCCTGTTCTCTGCAGGTGGCCGCACGGCGACGTGCATCCCATCGATCGCGCCCTGGACCATGGGGAACCCGGCAACGGCAGAGAAGCCCACGGCCCGGGCATCTTGGCTGGCCCGGTCCACGGGGAAGCGGATGTAGCGGTGCGCCATGGCATAAAGGGCATCTGTCACTGCCTGGATGCACCGATGCACCGATGTCTGCGATATGCCGGACAGGTCCCCACTCGGTGCCTGGAATGACCCCGTTGCATAAAAGTTCAGGGCCACCGTAACCTTGACAGACACGGGGAGAGGGTGTCCCCCGCCAGTGCCACGCGGTGACAGGTGTGCCAGCAGGTGGCAGATGTGTGCCACGGTTTCCCGGCTCATCCGGAGTCTCCTCCTGCATTCCCGGTCCGTGAGGTCCTGGTATGACTGCCGGGGCCGGTACACACGGGGCGCCCTCGGGTGCCTCCGTTGCCGTGGTGCCGCGACGTCCTCCTCCCCCTCCTCGTCCTGTGGGTCAGGAGTCCCTCCAGCCTGGGCGGCTGCCGCCTGCCCCTCTGCGGCAGCCTGCGCCGCCTCTCTGGCACGCTCCTCCTCCTCCTCCTCCTCCTCCTCATCCAGGGCAACATAGACATGAGCGGCTGCCACCACGGCGGCCAACATCGCTGGATGGTCTGAAAACATGACGGCCTGGTGGGGGGGAGGGGAACGACGATATGTCATCATTGCCCATATCCCCTCCTCCCCCCAGCCAGGTGGCATGGACCGCATGGGTCCAACTGTTGGAGGCTGGCACCTGGCCAGGTGGACCAACTCATTTGCCCTCCCATCACCCACCCCGGCACGGACCCCCTCCCCAACCACCAACCTCCACCCCGGCACGGACCCCCTCCCCAACCCCCAACCTCCACCCCAGCACGGACCGCCTCCCCAACCTCCACCCCAGCACGGACCCCCCCCCCAACCTCCACCCCGGCACGGACCCCCTCCCCAACCCCCAACCTCCACCCCAGCACGGACCCCCTCCCCAACCTCCACCCCAGCACGGACCCCCCCCACCCCAACCTCCACCCCGGCACGGACCCCCTCCCCAACCCCCAACCTCCACCCCAGCACGGATCCCCTCCCCAACCCCCAACCTCCACCCAGCACGGACCCCCCCCCAACCTCCACCCCAGCACGGACCCCCCCCCCAACCTCCACCCCGGCACGGACCCCCTCCCCAACCTCCACCCCAGCACGGACCCCCTCCCCAACCCCCAACCTCCACCCCAGCACAGACCCCCCCCCAACCTCCACCCCAGCACGGACCCCCCCCCAACCTCCACCCCAGCACGGTCCCCCCCCCCAACCTCCACCCCGGCACGGACCCCCTCCCCAACCTCCACCCCAGCACGGACACCCCCCCAACCTCCACCCCGGCACCGACCCCCCCCAACCTCCACCCCGGCACGGACCCCCCCCCCCCCCCAACCTCCACCCCGGCACGGACCCCCTCCCCAACCTCCACCCCAGCACGGAACCCCCCCCCAACCTCCACCCCGGCACGGACCCCCCCCCCAACCTCCACCCCGGCACGGACCCCCCCCAACCCCCAACCTCCACCCCGGCACGGACCCCCTCCCCAACCTCCACCCCAGCACGGCCCCCCCCCCCCAACCTCCACCCCGGCACGGACCCCCCCCCCCAACCTCCACCCCGGACCCCCCCCAACCCCCAACCTCCACCCTGGCACGGACGCCCTCCCGGCACTCCCCCGGAGCCCAGCCTACTCTAACCACCCCCCCCCCCCGCCGCACACACACACAAGCCGAGACACACCTCTCCTCACGCAATCAATCTGCGGCCACGCCATTTCCTGCCCAGAGCCAACCCCCCAGGCCGTCACTCACCTCCTCGCTGGTCAGCGTGAGCCTGGAGCACCGGGTCACGCCGATGAAAAGGAGGTTTGATTGACGTCTACGTGAACGGTCATCACGTCGACGGGACTTCGGCCCATCCGGAAGGGAGAATATCGGCAGGCCGAAAATCGGCTGCCTTGCGCAGACCCGTGACATTCTCCGCGGCAGCGGCGCCATTAACGCCCCGCCGACTTTTCTCCCTTCGGAGACTTCAGCGGGGGCGGAGGCGGGATTCACGGCGGCCAACGGCCATTCTCCGACCCGGCGGGGGGTCGGAGAATGACGCCCATGCTGTCTGAAAGAGTGGTGGAAGCAAACCCAACGTCGTCATTCAAAAGGTAATTGGATTTATACTTGTGAAGGAAAAGAAATGCAGGGCTACGGAGAAAGGTCATGGGAGTGAACTATTTGAATAGCCCTTTCAAAGAGCCACCAAGGCATGATGGAACGAATGGCCCCCTTACGTGCTGTAAGATACTATGAATAAAAATTGGGCGATACAATCAGCAGGTCAGGACATACCTGTGGGGAGAGAAATTGAGGGTTAAAGATTCAGGTCAATGACCATCTGGCAGAATGAATGGGACAATGTTTCTTTAAATACAGAGTCAGCCTGCCAGGTGAAGGCCCAATGAGCCATTGTCCCATATATCCAATACAGAATGTATACAGGGCTATCATTCTGAAAGAAATCCATGAAAGGTGCTTATTCTGGAGCATTTCCTGAATTGGTTCGCTTGAAGCAAATTGTCAGGTAGTCAACTGCCAAGTTGTTACAAAGAGGAGAGTCAGTGCTGAGGGGGAGAGCTAAAATGTTAATGGTTAAATGGAGCTGCCACAATAAAAACTGAAACATGTATTCATCTTATTGCTTGATGCTAGCAGGAGTCACTTGACCCAGTTTCTTAAAACTACAAATAGGTGCCTCACCACATTACAGAACAAGCACAGACATGGTGGCCGTACGTGACAGCTTCCATATTGCTCAGAATGCAGGCCTTGGGTGTCCAATACAGGAGGACTGTGGAAAGATGTTTCGTAAAACTCGACTGAATAATCACTCACTTTCAAGCTGGTTTGGGTAAAGTCTCACCCACACTTAAACTTAGTTACAAATTTCAAGCCTTTGATTTTGTAGTGCAAGATATTGTTATAAATTACTACAAAGTACATAAAGCACAGAAAGAGACCATTTGATCCTACTGGTCCATAATGGTTTTATGCACCACATGAACCTCCTCCCCCTCACCTTCGTCACACGTCACCAACATAACCTTATATTCCTTTCTCCCTCATGTTTTTAGTTAGGTTCTTCTTCACTACTTCCATACTATCCACCATAATTACTCCTTGTGATTGTCCACATTCCCATCACTGTCCTGGTAGAAAAGGCTGAAATTTTCCAGCCCCCCCCCCCCCTTCCCCCCGCCCCCTCCCCACCATGGGTTTCCCTGCGATAGGGTTGGCAAACCAGTGAAATCTCCAGTCACATTGGTGGGACAGGGAGATCCTGCCGGTGTGAAAGGCTGGATAATTCTTGCCAAAGTTTCAACTGACTTCGCTATTAGATAGTAACTGTCTTTATGACCCCTAGCTCTGATCTCATTTGAAATTAGTTACATCTCTTCATCTACCCAAGCAAATCCGTGCATAATCTCAAAGACCTCTATCAAGTTACCTCTCAGTCTTCCCTTTTCTAAATAATTGAACCGTCAACCAATTCCATCTTTCGTTCTGAATGAAAAGTGAAACCAGTATTGAGGAACTTTGATACCAACACAAAATCCTGTATCATGGTTTTTTCAAAATAAATTTAGAGTGCACAATTCATTTTTTCTAATTAAGGGGCAATTTAGCGTGGCCAATCCACCTACCCTGCACATCTTTGGGTTGTGGGGATGAGACTCCCGTAGACACGGGAAGAATGTGCAAACTCCACACGGACAGTGACCCAGGGCCGGGATCGAACCTGGGACCTCGGCGCCGTGAGGCAACAGTGCTAACCACTGTGCCACCGTGCTGTCCCTGTACCATAGTTTGATGCTACACCACGTCACAATGAGTCTCTTGGGGCTGGATTTTTATCTTTGAGGTGGGTATCGGGAGTCGGGCAAATTGCTGAGTCGGCCCATCTGACTCAGGAGAAAGTGCCAGGAAGGATGGAATGTTCATTCTTGGGGACTGGGTCCGTGGTACTCTAATGCCCCTTTGGACTCTCAGCCAAGAACATATAATTAGACTTGGTTGAGAATCCAGAAATCTATTAGCCTGTTAAAACATCTTAGCCCCAGGGAAAACATGCTTGATTGATAGTTCTGTCTATGATCTATGCTGTCAATTGCACAATCCTTATTTTCATGAGATCATAGAATCGTAGAATCTACAGTGCAGAAGGGGGTGAAGAGGGTTCAAGTGCTTGAAGCCAATGTTAGTGACACCTTAGATGGTCCGGATGATTGACACTTTGATTGGCTTGTAGATGTTTTTTTTTGAGAAAGTGGAAAGTTATGACTGAATGACTGTTTTTTTGAAAAGTATTTGACACATCCTACCATCACTAAAGTGTCCATTGGTTTTATACGGTGTAAAGTGGGTGAATGGGCATAGCCATAGGTTGGTTAGGGGGCATAAGTGGCCATAGGGATGCATGGTGAGCATCCCTTGTCATGGAGAGCAGAAGTAGCCAAGGTTAGTGCCTGGGAGGAGGGCATGAGGAGGACCGTTGGAATTTAACTTTCAAAAGGTTCCCTGCTGCAGACTACGGTTCACGACATCTCTGAGGTGATGGAAACCACAACTTTTTAAAAAGCTGTCCCGACTCCATGGAAATTATGGAGGACTAGGACATGCCCGTCCCCGCAATGGACCCGGCCAGGTCTAGGGTGCAGGTTCACCACCTGAACCAGCTTCCACCTTTAAAAGACTATGTTAAAAATTGGAAACACCAAGAATGGTGTCGGGAATTCTGGGAGCAGGTCCCAGCCTTCAAAGGTCCACGGAGTCCTCCTGAGTCTGCAAAAATCCAGTCCTTGATTCCTGGAAATGATATGATGCAGAGGTGAGACATTCTGCATAGAAAGGGAGGCAAAAGGAAAAAAATAAATATTAAGAGAGACGAGACCAACCCAAGCTGCTGTCAAGCATTCTTGAACTAGCAGCACTACTGGGAGCCTTTGAGTAGATTCTATCCCCACTGTCACAGACAAGGACTGCGACTTCATTCTCATCCATTCAACTTTCTTAATGTCACCAACTCTTTTCTGCATAAGTCCGGTTATCAGAAATTGCACAATTTTAGCAGGAAAAATATCCCATACCAAACACTGCGTGGTAATACCAGACTAAACCATTTATCTGGCAGTCTCAGTGTACACTAACAACAAGTTCTGTTTATATAGCACCTCTAATAAAGTGAAATATCCCAAGATGCTGCACAGGAGGGTTACCATCAACATTTAACATTGAGCCACATAAGGAGATATTGGAACAGATGTTCTTGTCAAAGGGGTAGGTTTTAAGGAGTGTCTCAAAAGATGAGAGACCGTTGGTGAAGTTTAGGGAGGGAATTCCAGAGCTCAGGATGTCAACAGCTGAAGGCATGGCCACAAGTGATGGCGTGATTAAAATTGGGGATGTTCAAGAGGCCAGATTTGGAGGAGCGCAGAGATCTCAGAGGATTGAAGGATTGGTGGAGGATACAGCAATTGGGAGAAGTGAGGCCATGGAGGGGTGTGTAAACAAGGGTAAAATATTTTAAATCGAGCTGAGCTGTATATTCATTGGAGTTTAGAAGAATGAGGGATGATTTTTTTGAAATATGTAGGATTTATGCACGGTAGCATAGTGGTTAGCACAATTGCTTCACAGCTCCAGGGTCCCAGGTTCGATTCCCGGCTTGGGTCACTGTCTGTGCGGAGTCTGCACGTTCTCCCCATGTGTGCGTAGGTTTCCTCCGGGTGCTCCGGTTTCCACCCACAGTCCAAAGATGTGCAGGTTAGGTGGATTGGCCATGCTAAATTGCCCTTAGTGTCCAAAATTGCCCTTAGTGTTGGGTGGGGTTACTGGGTTATGGGGATAGGGTGGAAGTGTGGGCTTGCGTAGGGTGCTCTTTCCAAGAGCCAGTGCAGACTCGATGGGCCAAATAGCCTCCTTCTGCACTGTATATTCTATGAAATCTATGGGGGCCTTGACAAGGTAGGTGCTGAGAAGATGTTTCCTCATGTGGCAGTCTAGAACTAAGGGGAACAAATTCAAAATAAAGAATTTTCCATTTAAGACAGAGATGAGGAGGAATATCATCTCTCAGAGGATTGTTAGTGTTTAAGTGGAGTTAAGGCCACAATCAGTTCAGTCATGACTGGGAGCAAAGACTTTATGGTGAAACAGTTGAGGAACAGTGGAGAACCTTCCAAGCGATTTTTCACAGTGCTCAGCAAAGGTTTATACCAACAAAAAGGAAGGACGGTAAAAAGAGGGAAAATCGACCGTGGATATCTAAGGAAATAAGGGAGAGTATCAAATTGAAGGAAAAAACATACAAAGTAGCAACGGTCAGTGGGAGACTAGAGGACTGGGAAATCTTTAGGGGGCAACAGAAAGCTACTAAAAAATGCTATAAAGAAGAGTAAGATAGATTATGAGAGTAAACTTGCTCAGAATATAAAAACAGATAGTAAAAGTTTCTACAAATATATAAAACAAAAAAGAGTGGCTAAGGTAAATATTGGTCCTTTAGACGATGAGAAGGGAGATTTAATAATGGGAGATGAGGAAATGGCTGAGGAACTGGACAGGATTTTTGGTTCGGTCTTCACAGTGGAAGACACAAATAACATGCCAGTGACTGATGGAAATGAGGCTATGACAGGTGAGGACCTTGAGAGGATTGTTATCACCAAGGAGGTAGTGATGGGCAAGCTAATGAGGCTAAAGGTAGACAAGTCTCCTGGACCTGATGGAATGCATCCCAGAGTGCTAAAAGAGATGGCTAGGGAAATTGCAAATGCACTAGAGATAATTTACCAAAATTCACTAGACTCTGGGGTGGTCCCGGCGGATTGGAAATTGTCAAACGTGACACCACTGTTTAAAAAAGGAGGTAGGCAGAAAGCGGGTAATTATAGGCCAGTGAGCTTAACTTCGGTAGTAGGGAAGATGCTGGAATCTATCATCAAGGAAGAAATAGCGAGGCATCTGGATGGAAATTGTCCCATTGGGCAGACGCAGCATGGGTTCATAAAGGGCAGGTCGTGCCTAACTAATTTAGTGGAATTTTTTGAGGACATTAACAGTGCGGTAGATAACGGGGAGCCAATGGATGTGGTATATCTGGATTTCCAGAAAGCCTTTGACAAGGTGCCACACAAAAGGTTGTTGCATAAGATAAAGATGTATGGCATTAAGAGGAAAGTAGTAGCATGGATAGAGGATTGGTTAATTAATAGAAAGCAAAGAGTGCGGATTAATGGGTGTTTCTCTGGTTGGCAATCAGTAGCTAGTGGTGTCCCTCAGGGATCAGTGTTGGGCCCACAACTGTTCACAATTTACATAGATGATTTGAAGTTGGGGACCAAGGGCAATGTGTCCAAGTTTGCAGACGACACTAAGATAAGTGGTAAAGCAAAAAGTGCAGAGGATACTGGAAGTCTGCAGAGGGATTTGGATAGGCTAAGTGAATGGGCTAGAATCTGGCAGATGGAATACAATGTTGACAAATGTGAGGTTATCCATTTTGGTAGGAATAACAGCAAAAGGGATTATTATTTAAATGATAAAATATTAAAACATGCTGCTGTGCAGAGAGACCTGGGTGTGCCAGTGCATGAGTCGCAAAAGGTTGGTTTACAGGTGCAACAGGTGATTAAGAAGGCAAATGGAATTTTGTCCTTCATTGCTAGAGGGATGGAGTTTAAGACTAGGGAGGTTCTGCTGCAATTGTATAAGGTGTTAGTGAGGCCACACTTGGAGTATTGTGTTCAGTTTTGGTCTCCTTACTTGAGAAAGGACGTACTGGCACTGGAGGGTGTGCAGAGGAGATTCACTAGGTTAATCCCAGAGCTGAAGGGGTTGGATTACGAGGAGAGGTTGAGTAGACTGGGACTGTACTCGTTGGAATTTAGAAGGATGAGGGGGGATCTTATGGAAACATATAAGATTATGAAGGGAATAGATAGGATAGATGCGGGCAGGTTGTTTCCACTGGCGGGTGAAAGCAGAACTAGGGGGCATAGCCTCAAAATAAGGGGAAGTAGATTTAGGACTGAGTTTAGGAGGAACTTCTTCACCCAAAGGGTTGTGAATCTATGGAATTCCTTGCCCAGTGAAGCAGTAGAGGCTCCTTCATTAAATGTTTTTAAGATAAAGATAGATAGTTTTTTGAAGAATAAAGGGATTAAGGGTTATGGTGTTCGGGCTGGAAAGTGGAGCTGAGTCCACAAAAGATCAGCCATGATCTCATTGAATGGTGGAGCAGGCTCGAGGGGTCTGATGGCCTACTCCTGCTCCTAGTTCTTATGTTCTTATGATCTTATTGAATGGTGGAGCAGGCTCGAGGGGACGAAGCTCCAATTCGAAGGCCCAAACTGGACTTAGTACAAGTTAGGATATGGACAGCAGGGAACTGTATATTATAAAAAAAAGATCAGCACTAGTTCTTTGTGCAGTTGTCTACACAGAATTATGCCATGCAAAACAACTGTGACAGAATGTCGAGGGAAGCACAAAGCTTTTCTCACCTTTTGTGATAGCTGTGCAATTGGGCTAAGAATGAAAAGCAAATTGATGTTGTCATTAATTATTAATTCGAGATGTGCAGGATTGTGCCAAGTAGCTCAATCAATCAGCACAGGCTTGTTTTACAAATCAGGTCTGAAAAGCCGAACTCGATTCCAGGGAAAGTCTGACGGCAATGAATGGAAAATGTATGTTTGAGGAGACTTTCTGAGGAATTTCACTATATGTCAGCAATGCCCGCGTGCAGTACATAATCCAAAGTCTTGTGTTTGAAGCCATGGGCCGGGATTCTCCCCTACCCGGCGGGGCGGGGGGTCCCGGCGGGATGGAGTGGCGGGAACCACTCCGGCGTCGGGCTGCCCCAAAGGTGCAGATTTCTCCGCACCTTTAGGGGCCAAGCCACCTCCTGGAGGGGCTAGGCCCACGCGCAGAATGGTTGGCGCGCCGCCGGCCGGCAGGAAAGGCCTTTGGCGCCATGCCGGCCGGGGCCGAAGGGACTTCGCCGGCGGGCGGAATTCCGCGCATGCGCGGGAGTGTCAGTGGCTGCTGACGTCATCTCCACGCATGCGCAGGGAGGGGGGTCACTTCCGCATCGGCCATCGCAGAGGCTATGCCCGAGTCAGAAGGAAAAGAGTGCCCCCACGGCACAGGTCCGCCCGCGGATTGGTGGGCACCGATCGTGGGCCAGGCCACCGTGGGGGCACCCCCCGGGGCCAGATCGCCCCGCGCGCCCCCCCCCCCCCGGACCCCAGAGCCCGCCCACGTCGCCAGGCCTGCTGGTAAGGTAGGTGGTTTGATTCACGCTGGCGGGACTGGTATGACAACAGCTGGACTTCGGCCCATCGCGTGCTGGAGAATCACCGGGGAGGGGGGCGGGGGGGGCGCTGCCCTGTGCGGCACGATTTCCGCCCCCGCCGAATTTTCGGTGCCGGAGAATTCGGGATTCACGCCGCCCCCCCGGCGATTCTCCGACCCGCGGGGGTTGGAGAATCCCGCCCCATATCTGAATCAAGTCTGCTGATTCTATCCCAAGATCATCCCATACTCTGCTGCCTGTGTCTTTCCTCACACTAAGCCCTATTTCCCTTTCAACCCCATACTTGTTGACTTATATTTGCTCCCGATCAGCAACACCTTGATATTAAAATTCTTGCTTTGCTTTCAAATCCCTCCAATGCCCCACGCTTCCAATCTCTGTAATTCCTTCCAACTCTTTGAGATACCTGTACTCCCCTAATTCTGGCATCTTGAGCCTCCACAATTTTAATCGCTCCACCATTGGTGGCCATGTCTTCTACTGCCTGGGCCCCAAGCTCTGGAATTTCATCCCTATACCTCTCTGCCTCCCGACCTTGCTTATCTCCTTTAAGACACTCCTTAAAAACCTACCTCTTTCAAGAACTCTGTTCCCTTGGTTTCTGTGGCTATGGCCACTCTGTTCCCTTGGTTTCTGTGGCTATGACTCATCTTTCATTCTCTCACCCCACAGTATAAATATTTCCGTCTTTTAGCTTTGACAAATGGTCATCTGGATTTGAAACGTTAACTCTTTTCTCCATCTACAAATGCTGCCAGACCAGCTGTGATTTTCCAGCATTTTCTCTTTGGTACCTCTTTCAAGCCTTTGGTCATCTGACCTAATTTACACAGAACATACAATGCTGAAGGAGGCCATTCGGCCCATCGCGTCTGCACCGACCCACTTAAGCCCTCACTTCCATCCTATCCCAATAATCCCTCCTAACCTTTTGGGGCAATTTAGCATGGCCAGCCCGTATCCGCCGAGAGACTGCGGATGATGCGCCACATGACGGGAGGATGGCTCAAAGGGCAGTGCCCGCAGTTCTACAATGTACGAGACGACCTAGCCATCATTGATGGTGTCCTTCTGAAGCTGGACCGGATTGTGATTCTGCACATCATGCGCCAGCTGGTTCTCGACCAACTACACGAAGGCCACTTGGGGGTCGAGAAGTGCAGACGGAGGGCTCGAGGGGCGGTATACTGGCCGGCATCAGTGACGATATTGCCAACATGGGGCGTCAGTCTCCGACCCCCCAGCGGGTCGGAGAATGGCCGTTGGCCGCCGTGAATCCCGCCCCCGCCGGTTGCCGAAGTCTCCGGTACCAGAGATTGGGCCCCCACTCAATTCTCCGGCCCGGATGGGCCGAAGTCCCGCCGAGAAATTGCCTGTCCCGCCGGCGTAAATTAAAGTAGGTATTTACCGGCGGGACAAGGCGGCGCGGGTGGGCTCCGGGGTCCTGGGGGGGGCGATCTGGCCCCGGGGGGTGCCCCCACGGTGGCCTGGCCCGCGATCGGGGCCCACCGATCCGCGGGCGGGCCTGTGCCGTGGGGGCACTCTTTCCCTTCCGCCTCCGCAACGGCCTCCACCATGGCAGAGGCGGAAGAGACTCTCCCCACTGTGCATGCGCGGGAAACTGTCAGCAGCCGCTGACACTCCCGCGCTTGCGCCGCCCGGGGATGTCATTTCCGCGCCAGCTGGCAGGGCAACAAACGCCGCTTCCGCCAGCTGGCGGGGCGGAAATCACTCCGGCGCCGGCCTAGCCCCTCAATGTTGGGGCTCGGCCCCCAAAGATGCGGAGCATTCCGCACCTTTGGGGCAGCGCGATGCCCGTCTGATTGGCGCCATTTTGGGCGCCAGTCGGCGACATCGCGCCGTTGGGAGAGAATTTCGCCCAGGGTGCTCAACTGTACAGCCTGCCAAAGGTTTCACCCGGCGCAACCTCCTGAGACGCTTCTGCCCCATGAGCTGGTGACGTCCCCCTGGGCAAAGGTGGGTGTCGACCTATTTCACGCGCTCGGCATGGACTATGTCATCATAGTTGACTACTTCTCAAACTACCCAGAAGTCATACGCCTGCACGATTTGACGTCGTCTGCTGTCATCAGGGCCTGCAAAGACACCTTTGCTCGCCACGGCATTCCGATGACTGTCATGTCGGACAATGGGCCCTGTTTTGCCAGCCATTAATGGTCATCCTTTGCTGCTTCGTATGGCTTCACACACGTGACGTCCAGCCCTCTGCATCCCCTGTCCAATGGAAAGGCGGAGAAGGGCGTTCACATTGCCAAGCGGCTCCTCTGCAAGGCTGCTGCTGCCGGGTCGGACTTCTACCTCGCCCTGCTGGCCTCTCGCTTGGCCCCACCAGCCACTGGTCTCTCACCAGCACAGCTGCTGATGGGTCGCGCCCTCAGAACCACTGTGCCTTCCATCCTGGCACCAACAATAGACCATGCTCCGGTACTGCATAGGATGCAACTGCAGCGCGGTCGCCAGAAGAGGTCGTACGACATACGGGCAACTGATTTTCCCTCCCTGGCCCCTGGAGACAATGTCCGCATCCACCTACCAGACGGTGGCTGGTCAGCACCTGCCGAAGTTCTCCGACGCGTGGCTCCCCGCTTGTTCCTCGTACGCATGCCAGATGGATCGGTGCGTAGGCGCAATCGCCGAGCCCTTCGCTTACTTCCACGCTCGCAACCTACACATCGACCCTACACAGACGCCGTGTCCTCCACTGGTTCCTGATAGTGACTTCGTGGAGCTGCCATATACCATGCCCCTTCTGTCGCCGCCCGTGGCCAGGCTCGCACCTCAGCCAGTGGTTCTCGACCCACCCTTGAGGCGGTCAACCCGAATTATTCGCCCACCTACTAGACTGGACTTATGAGACTGTTCACACGTCAAACTTTTGCAACCATTGTTTTATAACATGTCACTGTTTTATCGTTACAGGCCTCGTTTGATCGTTCCAAATTTCAACGTTGTTCTTCTTTTGTTATGATACAACCTCGTTAGCATGTCACACCTAACATCGCCCCTTGTATATAGTTTAGCCCCATGTACATGATGTAAATATTACGCACACACACACACCTTTAGCTGCACTCAGGACACATTTATATTTATAACCACGTAGGCACATAAAAAAGGGGGATGTCATGATATTCAAACATACATCATAACACATACATAATGATAGACAGACCAACGGACCAATTAGCACACATAACACGACAGCCAATCACAGACAAGAGCAGACACAGTATAAGACAAGAAACATGACACTTCCTGGGCAGTCCATCTGGAGACAGCACAGGGCCAGGACCTCATAGCAAGACACTCACACCGTCACAACGTGCTGAGTACCAAGCCTGATGTATAAATAGTTAAGTGGAATAAAACTGCGTTGTACCAATCGCAACCGTGTTGGTTGGTCTGTACCTCAGAGCACCCAAACACTTCACTTTGGACTGTGGGAGGAAACCGGAGCACCCGGAGGAAACCCACGCAGACACGGGGAGAACGTGCAGACTCCACACAGACAGTGACCCAGTGGGGAACCGAACCTGGGACCTTGGCGCTGTGAAGCCACAGTGCTATCCACTTGTGCTACCGTGCTGCCCGTAATATATCCTTTTGTGGCTCGGTGTCACACTTTGTTTTATAATGCCCCTGTGAAGCACCTTGGGATATTTCATTGTGTTAATGGTGCTATATAAATATAAGTTGTTGTTGTCTTAACAGAGGCCATGATAAGAGAGGCACAATTAGGCACAGTGCTCCTGGGTTAGGAAGGGGATACTTACTTATAGAGTTTCAGCATTTGTTATCCAAAGTATGTGGACAGCATTGGCTTCTGATTACTGTCCTTCAATGTTGGAAAGACTCCTGGCTCACCGACTCATTTTTTTTTTGCAAAGTGCCAACGGCAAAACTACCCACCAAGCCATCCACCCCAGTGAGGCACTGCCTCCCAAATAGAAACCAAGCATCAGAGAGGGAAATTAAAGGAAATAAAGAAAATCGCACAGAAACAGATGATATCACAAAAGGCCTGTTTCTGGCACTAAGTTTAATGGGTTCACTCCAGGTCAGATGAAATAAAAGAAAATTCTAATTTTCTATAAATCCTTTCTCCTGAGATACAGTCCTGTGCCTCCTGCAATTTACTTCCCCGTTCAATGAATAATTCAGATATATTACTTTGAAACTGATGTTTGCTTCTGCCTCCAGATTGGCTTATACGATGTTCCCTGTGGTTTGCAATGACCTCACCCACAGAGGTGCATTATGATCAAAAGATGGTGATGATGTTTCAATTAATTGTTCTGTCCATTAAACTCCTTGAACAATGTCAGTAAAATTGGAAGGTTAATTATAGTCCCAGCGGGGCATGCGAGGGAACAAGAACAACAAAGAACAAAGAAAAGTACAGCACAGGAACAGGCCCTTCGGCCCTCCAAGCCCGTGCCGACCATGCTGCCCGTCTAAACTAAAATCTTCTACACTTCCTGGGTCCGTATCCCTCTATCCCCATCCTATTCATGCATTTGTCAAGATGCCCCTTAAATGTCACTATCGTCCCTGCTTCCACCACCTCCTCCGGCAGCGAGTTCCAGGCACCCACTACCCTCTGTGTAAAAAACTTGCCTCGTACATATACTCTAATCCTTGCCTCTCGCACCTTAAACCTATTCCCCCTAGTAATTGACCCCTCTACCCTGGGGAAAAGCCTCTGATTATCCACTCTGTCTATGCCCCTCATAATTTTGTAGACCTCTATCAGGTCGCCCCTCAACCTCCTTCGTTCCAGTGAGAACAAACCAAGTTTATTCAACCGCCCCTCATAGCTAATGTCCTCCATACCAGGCAACATCCCGGTAAATCTCTTCTGCACTCTCTCTAAAGCCTCCACATCCTTACGGTAGTGTGGCGACCAGAATTGAACACTATACTCCAAGTGTGGCCTAACTAAGGTTCTATACAGCTGCAACATGGCTTGCCAATTCTTATACTCAATGCCCTGGCCAATGAAGGCAAGCATGCCGTATGCCTTCTTGACTACCTTCTCCACCTGTGTTGCCCCTTTCAGTGACCTGTGGACCTGTACACCTAGATCTCTGACTTTCAATACTCTTGAGGGTTTTACCATTCACTGTATATTCCCTACCTGCATTAGACCTTCCAAAATGGTATATGGTAAAGAGAAATGTTCAAAGACACTTTTTAAAAATCCTATCATTTTTAATGTCCCTGTGATTTTTCTCCAGGTTTTCACACAGCAGAGTCTTGGAGATTGACCTTCAATTCCTGGAGACTCCAGATCAATCCTGGAGGATTGGCAATCCTAGTAACAGCTACACTGGCTGGCAGCAAATCCCTTGACTAGACAGGGCCCAGAGACATCAGCTCAAAGGTACAAACAAAAAGAGGAATGTTAAAAAATTAAGAATTGTAAAATGATGACTTAAGGTGAGGATGTGCCAGGTGCGAACATTCCCCGATAGGAAAAGGTTAGCAGATGACTCCTGACTTGGGTTGCCAACTCTGGGCATATCTATTCATGGAGGTTTGACCACATGATCTCCTGCCTCCAGAAACAGAACAAAGGGAAGGGGTTGTGCTTGTGTTTTGAGTCCACACTGCCCCTGGGAATGCAAGTCTAAAAGTGCAAAATCAATGCGGGGAAAATGGTGAGCATGGCACAGATGGATTTTGCAACTCTACGCTGCCATTGGCCAAGGTCATCGGCAGCAAGTTGGACTCAGAAAATTGATCCATGATGCCTCACACTCACCAGATAACTTCAAATTTGCCAAAGTGTGTCCATTGCAATTACACAATCAATCAGGACCGTTTACCCTGGCTGGGGAGATGTCTTTGAACATCTGATATCACTGTTCCCTGTGTGCTGATATCTGTTGAGGCTCTCACACCTTGCTATAGGTCTGTTCGATAGCACTTATGCACTTATGCAACTAAGTCCTGAGGTTTTGGGTTCAAATCCCATTCCAGGGCTTGAGCATAAAAGCCAAGGCTGACACACTCCAGCACCGTACTGAGGGAGGGTTGGAAGGCTGGAGGTCCAGTCTTTCAGATGAGACGATAAACTGAGGTCCCACATGCCTACCTCAGTAAATATGAAACGGGCTATTTTGAAGAACAGGGGCAGTATTCCCAGTGTCCTGGGAAATATTTATTCCTCAATCAACATCACAAAAGCAGGTCTGTTATAACCCGCAAGTATCTTACGAGGTGCGAACAATTAACTTCCCTGTAAACCTTGCAGAATACGAGCTCCCTTGTTTAGGGGATGGGGACCTCTAAACAATATATAGTTGTGGGGTAAATAAAGCCGGCCAGTTAGGCACTGGCAAGGCAGACGCAGTTGCGGTCTATAGTGGGGTAGATAGTGGTTATTGCAAATAAATTAACTTTCTTTGAACTACTCGGTAAGTCTTTCCTTTGTTTTGCGATACATCTTAACATGTGTTACAGCTCTTGCCTGAGGCTGTTCCTCTCTCCTACCAATAGCACCAGTGTCAGACCTGCCACCATCAGTACTGCCGCCCCCCCCCCCCCCCCCTAGTGTTAATTCACAATGCTCCCTGTGAACAGAGCCAAAACTGGGAAAGCCAAACTCTGCTAATTCTACTGCTGGATGTCTTTTCCCCACAAATGTTTTAGGTGCTCACTGTTGCACTTCAAAGTGTTTTGTGTTTGCAGGACAATTTGTCCCTCGATCCCCATTGCAATGAAAGAGTTACACAAGGGAACGCTTCAGAGTGTGGACCTTCAGGCAAAACGGTTCATGCGGAATGCACAAAGATTTTGCCATTGTGCGTGATCAACATACTGAGGGCTGACTGCAGGGATTAGGACATTTATCACTGTTGCATCCAGCATGTGTACCAAACATCTCTGCAGGTATACTGTGGATCTGAGGCACAGTGAAATTTCTTCACGTCTCTCCAGACAAAAGAATTGCTACCTCAGCAAAGCACCCCCTACTGCCTCAGTGTAACACTCCCATTCACCAAATGCTCCAAGCTCATGACATCTTGATCAGCGACTGATGACAGTAATGCCAATTAGTTGCCAAACATAGTGGGAAAACTTGTGTGGCTGGACTGGTGCCTGCTGAGAATTAGAGATGGACTGCTCGTTCCACTTTAGAGCCTTAACTGCCATTAGAGACAGCTGACCTTTCGTCACCTTCCCCCTCCATCTAGATTCTTCCAGAAGCAGCCATGTCAGCTGAGTTACATCCTGCCACCATCACCCAAGGTCACAATTATATTCCACTCTCAGAATCCCAGTCCTGGTCGTAAATAGGCCTTTGTAACCCGAGGCAATTGGAATAAACCAGGTTCTTGGCGTAACCTGACGGGTTAAAATGTTTAAATAAATATCTTGCACTGAAGATGCTTCAAGAAAAAGGAACTATCTAATCTCCTTCCAAAAAGCTTTGAACCAATAGCCCATTTGTCCAATCTTTATTCATAATTATCACAAACATAATGAACTTAGATTGTTTCCACACTGAGTATTTCTCAAGAATGATATTAAAGTAACTATTGGCCCTGAAGATCAAACTGCTGGAAGTTACAGACCAGACTAGTGGTCAATTTTAGGTTGAGGGAAAAAAGGTCATTTAATTCCGCCAGTAATAACACAGTGAGTATCCTAGCTGTGGCCATAATAAAGACAGGATAGAAAAGCCACCACTCCACATTCCCACGTTGGCTTCCAAATTGATGAATTAGCTGTTAATCTGCCATTAACAAACCACAGTACTGAAGACTGTTTATTTGAAGCGATATGTGCCTTCTACTAGCCCAGAGGGTCAGGGGAACTTTACTACGCCACGCAAACAAAAATAAGTTCCCTCAGTTCCATCCTCAGTCTGTGCTGTCAGTTGATCAGAGCCAAGAGGGAGTGGAGAGGGCAGCGAAAATTACGGGCACTGCGGTTGCCTTCAGAACCCCTCAGCCAGTGGAAACATCAGACAGGGTTCCCGCTCCCGATTGTCACTGCATAGACAGAAGCCTCACTGCTAAGCTTAAGAGTGAATGATGGTGACTTTTAAAGTGGGGCTGTCTGAACCCCAAAATCTGTGTTCTACCAAGACTTTGGGTCTTCAGGAGAGGGGAGGAAACAGAGATTGGGGGGGGGGGGGGGGTGTTGGGGGGGAGCAGTAATTTGTTGCATGAGATTAATCTTCTAAGAAAAAACAGGATTTTTCTGTTGGTATGTTGGAAGAAGTTGAAAAATGAAACCAACTTGTATGCAATTGCCAATTTACTTTATTGAAAGCATGTAGCTCATAAGGTGCCAGGCCCTCATATACAGTGGTGCTCAGCACAGTCACTGTTCTCAATTCTGAGAAGTTTGAAACAATCCAGAAATTTGAACAGCACTTTTATGTCTTGCGATATCCAAAGCAATGTCCACAGTGAGAATGGGACAGTTAGATGATCTTGGTAGAATTCTCCCAAGCCCCTGCTGGCATGTTTGATGGTGGTTGCAGGGGGAGAATTTGATGGGAAGCCCAGAAATTGGTTTCCCACCAGTGTGAATTTACAGCGGGATCTTCCACTGGTGCCCGTCACGGTGGATCGGAAAACCAGCCAGAGGCCAGCGTGAATCGCATTTGCAATCCATTAATGGGAAGCAGATGAAGGTCGCCTGTCCCCCCACACATGCACCAGATTCTCCACGATGCCGGCAGGAAAACACGTTCAGAACAATGTGGTGTGCAAACACTAGCTCCGAAAGCTAGTGATTTAAAACAAACCTGGACATTAACCTCGTGTTGTAAGACTTCTTACTGTGCTCACCCCAGTCCAACGCCGGCATCTCCACATCATGGCTACCATCGACGCCACAAACTGCCGGCTCAAAGTGGAGAGGATCTCCAAGAAGATCACGCATATAGACACTGACGTTAAGTTTCTACAAAGATGCAAGAAAGCAGACAAGATTCCGAAAGGGCTACAGATCACAAACCCACTCAAGTCGACCTACAACACAGACTACGCTGAGACCCCTCTCTCTGGATCTGTAAAGTCTTAATTACCTCCAAATGCTCGCATTCTAAGCATTGTCTTGCATCTTTGACTTTGTCTATATATATGTTTCTGGAACATACCTCTTCATTCACCTGAGGAAGGAGCAGTGCTCTGAAAGCTAGTGTTTGAAACAAACCTGTTGGACTTTAACCTGGTGTTGTAAGACTTCTTACTCTGGAGATCAGGGTGGAGGCTGCCCACAATCCAGGAACACTACAGCAATGGGTCAGGGTACATCTATAGGTGGACCTTCCAGATTCAATGTCCTGGAGAGAGGAAGACCATACAGCCTCATAATGTTTCCACCTTCCAGTCTCAGAGTGCTGCCCATGATGTATTTTCATTTTCAAGAAGTTGACCTTCTTTCTTCAACAGTGGCTCAGTGATGTTGGGCACCTTTTTAATATGGCACCCTAACACCATGGCGGACTACTCGCTACCCAAGTCTGCCCTGCCACTGAATAGTGCATGAAACACCTGTAGTGATGTAATTCACCGACTGACCACTAGGAGGCTCACTAGTATATAAGTGAATGTAAAGTCAGTTGACCAGACACTGGCTGGAGGAAGTAAAAGAGGTAGCTTGCATGTGCATGATTTTGCTGTTGTTCATCTGTTGATTTGTACATAGTTTACCCCCGGTTAATGTTAATAAATCGTTCACAACACTAACCACAAGTGTTCTTGTAATAAATCACGCCATCGAACAAGAAGGGCAGCACGGTAGCACAGTGGTCAACACTGTTGCTTCACAGCTCCAGGATCCCAGGTTCGATTCCTGGCATGGGACACTATGGGCGAAATTCTCCCCCAATGGCGGGATGTCCGGCGACTGGCGCCAAAGCTGGCGCCAATCAGACGGGCATCGCGCCGGCCCAAAGGTGCGGAAGGCTCCGCATCTTTGGCGGCCTAGCCCCAACATTGAGGGGCTAGGCCGACGGCGGAGGGATTTCCGCCCCGCCAGCTGGCAGAAATGGCGTTTGTTTCCACGCCAGCTGGCGTGGAAATGTGGCGCATGCGCGGGAGCGTCAGCGGCCGCTGTCAGTTTCCCGCGCATGCGCAGTGGGGAGAGTCTCTTCCGCCTCCGCCATGGTGGAGGCCGTAGCGGAGGCGGAAGGGAAAGAGTGCCCCCATGGCACAGGCCCGCCCGCGGATCGGTGGGCCCCGATCGCCCCCCGGCACCCCCCGGGGTCAGATCGCCCCGCGCCCCGCCCCAGGACCCCGGAGCCCGCCCACGCCGCCTGGTCCCGCCGGTAAATACCAAGTTTGATTTACGTCGGCGGGACAGGCAATTCCTGGGCGGGACTTCGGCCCATCCGGGCCGGAGAATCCAGCGGGGGGTCCCGCCAACCGGCGCGGCCGGATTCCCGCCCCCGCCCAATCTCCGTGAGCGGAGACTTCGGCGGGGGCGGGATTCACGGCGGCCAACGGCCATTCTCCGACCCGGCGGGGGGGTCGGAGAATGACACCCTATATGTGCGGAATCAGCACATTCTCCCCGTGTCTGCGTGGGTTTCCTCCGGGTGCTCCGGTTTCCTCCCACAGTCCAAAGATGTGCGGGTTAGGTGGATTGGCCGTGCTAAATTGCCCTTAGTGTCCAAAAAGGTTTGGTGGGGTTACTGGGTTACCGGGATGAGGTGGAGGGGTGGGCTTAAGTAGGGTACTCTTTCCAAGGGCCGCTGCAGACTCAACGGGTCGAAGGGCCTCCTTCTGCTGTAATTTCCACGATTCTATGAAGAATATTACAACACCTGGGTGCATAATTAATGAGGCTGGGGCCAGAAGATTTGTCATGTTTTAATGCTAGCCAGAACAGCGGGAAGTACTCCACATTCCCACTCACGCCAGAGCATTTTGTCTCAAAATGGGAGAATTCCAATCCATGTGTCATGGTAAGTGTGACAGGCAGTGAATCTGACATTTTGCAGGGAGTCCAAACTTTGGTGAAAAAATTGAGGATTTATAGGTTTCTGAAAATCACAATGTAGTGTTCCAACATTGTGTGGATGTCAGGATAGTTTGGGTCAGAAGCCACCAGAACAGATTGATTTTTTTCCTTTCCCTTTCACTTTAAATTGAAAGCAAGAGGTTTGGGAACAAAATGGTGCAGTTGGTTAGATTCAGGTCTTTCCTCTCTGGGGATATGGATCAAAATCTAGATCAGACTGATGGTCTGAAAGTATCCTCCAACTATGAATGTGGAATGCAATTAAATAGTCTCACTCTAGTTTACACAAAACTGCCCCTGAACCCTCAAGGGTCCACCCTCACCCTATACCCACCTCAGTCTGCGTTCAAAAATGCTTCATTCATTAATGCAGCTTTTTACTTAGAAAATAAAACTGAGCTAAAACTAGCTTTTAAAACAGTATAAGTGTCGATTGACTCACGATGGTTCAGCTTATTATTGATATTAGTCCCAAGTACTTCGTAATTATTATTATTAGAACACATATTAATATATAGGGCGGGATTTTCCGGGCCCATTTCATTGCAGGTGCAAATCATGTCATGGTCGCTAACTCTCGCGAGAGGGCCATAGCGGGATTTGCGGCGGAGAGATCACAGAATGAGATATCCCACTACCAACGCCCCCCCCCCTACCAGCTGGGCATCAACTTGATTATCATCCATTTGAATTAATTTAAAATGCCTAAATGGCATAACGTCGTATCTTCCGGTGATGTCATCTGTTGCACCCCACTTACCGGCATGATGTCACACCGGTGGGAATCACTACTGCTTTCTAGCAGTCGAAATGGAAATGCTGGGGGCAAGTAGGCCAGTATAGCCCCGGGTCATCAAGGCTGGCACCCTGGCAGTGCAAACCTGGTGCACTGGCACTGCCAACCTGTCAAGTGACCTACTCCAGTGCCTATGTGGCGTTCAATGATGAAAGTAATAAGTACCGGTATTGTCCGGATTTGTTCAAAAACTGCTTCACTCATGTGCTGTGCACAGAAACTGGTCCTACTTTCCTGGCCTGCCCTCTGAGTGACTCCAGTCACACATCAACATGGTTGATTCTTAACTAGCCTCAGTCACTCATTTCAGGGGACCTGGGACTGGACAATAAATGTCAGCCTTGCCAGAAATGCCCCCATCACAAGAGCTAACTCCACTCTTGCCGCTATCTGGTTTTGCAAATAGCAGCACATTCATTACAGAAGGGGTATGTTCAATACCCACATTTTGTGACTGAATGTGAAATGTCTCAGCAGAATTCATTCATAAAGCTGCTGCCACTTGAGGCCAATAGCCTAATCAGTCTCAATGACGGAGACAAACGCCTCAGTAAAGATTGAGCATAAACAAAGAAGCTGAGAACGGTAATTAACTCGGTACCTCTCCCATGATTTTAATTAGGACTGGGCTGATCTTTAATGGCTCAGTATGCTACAGTAGTTACATGTGGAAAAATGCTGCAATTCAAAAGCCTCTGAGACTTGGCAAAATGCCAAGCCCGTCTGCCCTACAAAACACTCATAATTTTGCTAGGGTGAACATCGTATCGAGCGTTGATGTGGCTGTGAACAGGTTCCACAAATAAAACTCCATTCCGATTTCTCCAGAAGGCAGGCAGTGAGGTAGACGGAGTTAACAATCCCTCAGAACCACCATTTTCCAGGTTCATTACTCAAAATGTTATTCTTAATCTGCGAACCCAGGCAGATTCTTTGTCAGCAGTTAGGGTACTAGGCCTGGGCCTGCTCTTGTATGATGTTCACAAGTCCACGGATCCTTTTTTGGTCATGTTCTTCTCCTGCATTGTGGAGCGAATTGCAGTGCTGCTACTGTTGCTCATTCTGAGATCAGCACAGAATGTGGGCTCAACTTGGCAGCCAGCCTGATCTCTGTGAGTCAGGTACCACGTGAGGCAGAGAGACAATCCACCGAGTCAGTGGGCCAAGCGATCAGAAAGTTTTAATGTATTTATCTGTGATGAGGCACAGAATAGAGAAAGTGATCAGAAAAATTCCTATCCTGGTAAACAATGAAATCCCATACAGCCAATTAATTAAGTGGTTATTAAAAGCCCATCTATCCTCACTGTACTATATATTCCTAAATAAAGCCATCCCTCAGCAAACATCCCTCTTGGCTACTGACAGCAAATACACACAGGCACACACAGACACACACACACACACTGAAACACACACAAACATGCCGACAAACACATAAACACACAGGCACCCATGCACAGACACACGCAGACAAATGCACATAAACACACAAAACACAGACACGCACACACACACATGAACATGCAGAGACACACACATAAACACGCACAAACATACAGCCATGCACACTCACACACAAGCAAACACACATGCACATAGACACAGACAAACACACATGCACATAAACACAAAACACACACAAAGACACACAAAACATCCAGAGACACACAAACACAGGCACACCAAACACACGCAATCACAACCGTTCACACACACATACACACCTAACGCACAGACACACTGAAACACATACTCATGCACAACTGCGCACACACACAGACAAGCACACAAACGCACACACAGAATTTCACTCACACAGACACACAACTGCACAGATGCACAGAGAGACACAACCGCACAAGGACACAGACACACAACTGTGCACACACACGCATGAATAGAGACACAAACAGGCGCATATACACAGAGACAATATGGAATACGTTTGACAATGTCTCCGCCCATCTTGTATTTGGTGACCACCAGGTCTTCGATAATGATCTGTTCCTGGCTCTCATTGTCCGACACACACACAGACACACACATAGACATGTATTGACACAGATACACATGCACATACACACTCATATACACACTTTCAGAGACACACACATCCACATACACATATACACACCTTAATATAGACAGGCATACACCCATGTACACATATGGACATACACACAGACACACACAAACACATGCACACACATAGGCACCCATGCATGCACACACACAGATATACACACACTCGGATACACACATACACACAGATACACATACACAAGCAGTCACGTACACATACAGACACCCACACGTGCACATACAGACACACACTGACACCCACACACATGCACACAGAGATACACACAGACGCATGCACAGAGACACACACACGTGTACACACAGTCACACACACCAGACACACACAACACAATCTCGCATACATAGACACACTCACAGGCACATACATTCAAACACAGACACAGGCATATATTCAGGCACACACACACAAGCATACACCTGATGAAGATTTGTTTTCCCGCTGACTGCTTTGGCAGACTGAGGAGCCGTTTGACAGTAACTGCTTGGGGGTTGAGAAAAGCCGATCAGCACATTGCTAAGAGCAAACAGGAAAACATCAGCAGATTCCGCGGGCTGTGCACATCTGGAGTGTAAAGTATTTGAATACATCTTTCTAATTAAGATCATAGATCAAAGCAGAAGAATCAATTTTCTGCATCCACCAACGCTGATTAAATACAATACCTATTATCATATTAATATACTGAATTATAAAATGCTTATAATATTTATGGGAGCATCATTCAACCCTTCCAACACCTTAAATATTAATTCCTCCCCCCACCACCACACCATGGTAGCAGCTATGTACCATCTACAAGATGCACTGCAGCGGTTCAAGAAGGAGGTTCGCCACCACCTTCTCAAGGGCAATTAGGAATGCACAATAAATGCTAGCCTAGCCAGTGACACCCACATCCCAGAAATGACTAAAAATCACACTCTTTAATCAATACAATCATTCAATGCCATGAACTCACCCTAATAACCTGGTGAGTACACACCCCATCTGATACTAAATCTTATTAAATTTGCTTCTATATACAATTTACAACCTTTAAACATTTCAAAGTGCTTACCAACCAAATGTTAAACTTCTAGTGTAGCCACGGTAGATATATATGCAAACACAGCAGCCAATTGGCACACAGTAAAATCCTACTAGTGACAAATGATTATATTATCTTCTTTGGCGATGTTGTTTGTCGGGGATTGTTGGTCAGTACACCATGAGAGCCCCATGAGAAACCCACTCCTAAATCCCATCATGCTCTTTGAACGGTGCCAAGAGATCTTTTATGTCCAGTTGAGACCCAATCGAAGCTTTGGTTTGACATGTTATCTAGTTGCGTCGCAACTCACACGCACACTCTCCTAATAACACATTCTGCTGCCTTATCTTTTTGCCACTTTTTGCCTTCTTTAGCCCTTCACACGACCGTTAACACTCCCTCTGTCTCATGGCCTGCATATCTTCGTTTCAATTTCTCCTAGCTCTGACCTATCACTGACCTTCTACTCTGTTCCAGTTGTTGCACCCCTTCTTACACAGTATTTAAGCCATCACATTTCTCCTTCTGTTTAACTCCGAAGAAGAGTCATACGTTCGTGAAACTTTGGGCGGGATTCTCCACTCCCACGCCGAAGTGGCCGCGCCGTCGTGAACGCCGTCGAGGTTCACGACGGCGCGGAACGGCCCTGGTCCCGACCAATTCAGGCCCTGACAATGGGCCAGTATCGGGGCCGCGTCATCTACACGCGCCAGGCCTTGTCGCCCGCGTAAAAGCGGCGCCGCATAGATGACGCGGCCAGCGCCGCATAACGGACGTCATCCGCGCATGCGTGGGTTGGCCAGCGCCAACCCGCGCATGCATGGTTGCCGTCCTCTCTAAGTGCGCCCCGCAAGAAGATGGGGGACGGATCTTGCGGGGCCGCGGAAGGAAGGAGGCCCTCCTTCAGAGAGGACGGCCCGATGATCGGTGGGCACCGATCGCGGGCCACCCCATATTCCAGGTGAAGCCCGGTGCAGGATCCCCCCTCGCCCCCCCACAGGCCGCCCCCCCCCCAGCGTTCACGCACTGCCCACGACTGTAGCGACCAGGTGTGGATGGCGCCGGGGGGAACCCGCCGTTTTGGCCTGGCCGCTCGGCCCAGCCAGGCCTCAGAATAGCGGGGGTGCCGGAGAATCGCCATTTTCGGTATCTCCGGCGATTCTCCGGCCTGCGGCCCATGAAACTCGACCGGGCCGTTCCCGCCGCTTGGGAGAATCGCGGGAGGGCGTCGGATCGGCGTCCCCGGAAATGTTGGCAGCCCAGGCGATTCTCCCAACCGGCGTGGGAGTGGAGAATCGCTCCCATTATCTCCACAGATGCTGTCAGGCCTGCTGAAGTTCGCCAACATTTTCTGTTTATATTTCAGAGTTCCAGTATCCGCAGCGCTTTGCTTTTTTCCGAACATAAACGCACTCTTTTCCAGGGCTTCTGAGGTGTGTCATTCCTTACCTTTCTATCTTACACAACCACCATGCTTTTAAACCCAAGTGCAGCACCTTCCTATCACCATTGAAAACAATACACATTCATGGAGTTTAATATCCAGCAGGGAGTTTAACTTAACAGTCAAGAACCCAATAAAATGATTTGCGCGAAATCTATCGAAATGCATACTTAAACCAAAACATCAAAGTCACACTGAGTCAGAGAGTAAATTTAATTTGCCTAATATTTGATTCACATTGTCCAATCTAGTGAAGCAATCAGTCCGATGCAGAAGCCTTGGGCTGTAGACTATGTGGCACTTGTTCACTCATTACATCAAACAGCTACCAGCTCCAGTTAACGAAGCGGACTGCCTTTCGAATCGCTATGCTGCACAAAGGGGAAAGGGACGCCAGCATTTCATGAATTAATTTGCTTTCCTGGGCTTGTTAAATGGTGAGTGGGAGAATGTTGCGACCGGCTGATATTTCACTTTTGGCTCACAATAGCCCTGGAATTAGGGACCAACTGTTACATTGCAAAGCTTCTCAAGCCACGTGGGGAGGTAGCAATCAAAGGTGAGTCGTAACATGTTCACAGGTACAAGAGAGTACAGCCTTGGAAAAGGGGTGGGTGATAAAATAATTTGCACTGAATTACTTCACACAGAGCGCAGCATGTATTGAGCCAGTATCTTCCCCTGCCTACAGTAATTTAATATATACTTCACTGTCAGACTGTTCAAGTTAAAAAATAGGAGACTTGTGTACAAAAGGACAATTGAACAGAAATAGAATACATTGCGTTAATTGACAGCTTGAAAACTATTGAGATAACATCAAACAAATGCCAAATGACCAAATAAAGAAATCAATAAAAGATCATTTCCTCCAAGAGTCTAACTACAAACAGCAGAAGAAATACAAGCTGAACATAGTTCAAATACCTGTGGACTGATTCAACTGTTATTGTTTCTAAGCATTTCTATCACCAGCAATCTATTAGGTCTTCTGTTTCTGTGTAATTATAGGCGCAATCTACTGGCCATGCTACGTCCAGAGAACAACGCGGCGCAACGTGGCCGGTAAATGACAGGAGACCCCACTCCCGGGACCTCCCCGGCACACCACACCTCACAAGAACTAATGTGATCTCGCGAGGTGTTGCGATGCGAAGCCTGCCCGTCGTGGATGAGATCATTTCTTTGTAAATCTGCATATTAGAGTGAGACAGCTAGCATCACTCTAATATACAGTTCCCTGAGGTTACTGAAACGTTGGGATCTATCCTCTTCAGTTTGGGAGCCCTCAGCGAGAACCGTTCAGTACTGGTCTCCACAAATGGGGACCAGACGGAACGGCACTCATGGGGGTCTCCCAGGGGATTGAAGGGCTACAGGCATGGGTGGAGTGAGGGGCCGAGGATCCCCTTACAATGAGTTGGGGCTTGGGGGGGGTTCCGAGGTCGTGACGGGGTTTTGAAATTGGGACGTCATTTCTCTGTCTGTACTGAGGAGTTTCAGCGAGTTGGGCTACTCAGTGCAGGAAATGAGACTAAGTGTGGTTCGGTCGTGCATTTCCCACTGAGGCCCTGTATCTAACCCGAGTGGCGTTTGATAGAGTTGTGTTTCTCGGTGCTGCGAGCGCCGGGAGACACATGGCTAAACGCGCTCACTATGGGATTCTGATCCCATTTGGTTAAATCGCACCCGGTTTCCTCCCACAGTCCAAAGATGTGCAGGTTAGGTGGATTGGCCATGCTAAATTGCCCTTAGTGTCCAAAAGGTTAGGTGAGGTTACTGGGTTGGGGTGGAAGTGTGGACTTAAGTAGGGTACTCTTTCCAAGGGCTGGTGCAGACTTGATGGGCCGAATGGGCTTCTTCTGCACTGTAGGGATTCTATGGATTCTATGTCCTGACTCGCATGGTCCCAGCCCATGTTTATGTATCTGTGGACCCTCAGGAATAGTGCATCTGTGACCTCCCTTATTAAGGCTGACTGGGAAATGCCACATAAGTCATCCGTGCTGCCTGAAACAAGCCGCTGGCATAATGTTCAGAATGGTGGTAACTTTAAAGGCCACAGGCAATGGATGACCTGGCAAAGGTGGCCCACTGTCCTCGGGGACAGACACAGTCTTCTCTGGCAGGCCAGCTGAGAACTGGAGGTAAGATATTTGATGTCACAAGTGTCATGATATGCAAACATGCAGCTAATGAACACAGAATAGGACACGACCAATGAGCAGTCAGGATTCTGTTAATCTGGTGGAACTCGAAGCCCCCGAAAGTAGAGACCTGGGTTAGTGACATGGCTGGGATTCTCAGTCTCGAGAGGGTCAATGTTAGGGTTCGCCCGGAGGTGGCAGCCATTCATTGATTTTCTCAGAGAAAATTAAAACTTGAGCAGAGACAGAAATCTAGGAGGGTGGGGGGTGCGAAGAACGTGATAGGGATGGAAATGTTTTATGTACCATGTTTATGATGCTGTTATCGTTATTATTATAAAAACTACAAATACACGAATAAATGGTTTTTTTTTAAAAGAAAGAGCCTGAACCACAAAATGGACCTCTGCACGTCCTTATACAGCTGATCAAAAAACATTTTAGTACATTCACACAGAATGAGGTTCTGTACAGGCTTGACACCAGCAGAACCTTCAAAGGAAAAATGGTCAGCAAATTTAAACTCATTACATTAGCATTGTAGGCCAGGGTGGTTTGGATCAATCTTGAAACATACATTACCTCAAGTGAATAAGACTTAACTGACATGCCTGATGCCCAGTGGGAATGTAGGCAAATGGGTACCTTGAGTCCTGGGAATAAATTGTAATAATTGGCAACTTGCGGTATACTAAGGCAGCACAACTCAGGGAACTGTAACAATTCTATTACAAGGACATGGTACATATAATTTTGCATCTAAATTAAAACACTGGGACAGGGGAATTGCCTGGTTTAGATCTTTCCGTTACTGACAAGATATTCAAATCCTCGGCTGGATTGCAATGACATCACCAGTAACCCTGAGTGAGTGTACACATGCTCCAAGTATTTAGAACAGCCTTGCACATCTCCACAGTAACATAACATCTGGGGAACCTGGCTAGGATCCAGTCCTTCCTCTCCTTTGCCACGACCGGAAAGGGTACAATCAAATCTTAAAGGCCTCCCCACTTCAAAACTAAGGTCATTGTGGTCGAGACGTAGCGTTGCACAGATGTACTTTTTTGGGCACATGCTGGAGTGATTTACAAACAGAGACAAGAGTCTTGTTGTAATTTGGACCTTGGGACACTAGTGGCCACTAATAGGCTCCTCTTAATTAGAAATAGGAGTTGCCACTGGGTGACTTAGAATTTACATCGTTGGAAAAGGCCGTTTGACCTAAATGATCTCTGCCATTTTTTCTCTGCCATTTTTTATGTTTCTCACAGGCCTCCTCCCACCTCTCCTCAGCTCACCCTATCAATATGTTGTTCATAAAAGCAAACTACTTTGGATGCTGGAGATCTGAAATAAAAACAGCAAATTCTGGAAAAACTCAACAGGTCTGGCAGCATCTGAAGGAGAGAGAAGCAGAATTAACGCTTCAAGTCTACTCTGAAGAAGTCATATGGACTCAATGTTGGGCGCGATTCAATGGAAACATTTCTAAGTGTAATTTTGGGTGCATTTGGCGGGGTGTCATCAGTACGTGTATGGGTATCGATTGAACATGTGTGGTGGCCAGACCTGGATGGCGCGATCGAACGACTGGCCCAACATGCACCACATAGCAGGAATAGCAGAAGTTCCCGCAATCACTCTGCTGAATTCACAGGAATGGCTAGGCCGGCCTTGGGTGCGTCTGCATTCCGATCTCACCGGACCTTTCAAAAGAGTCCATGTTTTTACTCATGGCAGTCGCACATTCCAAGTGGCTGGAGGTCCATTGGATGTCATCTACCACGTCAAAGGCTACGGTTGAGAAGCTATGGCTCTCCTTCAGCACCCACGGCATTCCGGAGGTACTCGTCACAGACAATGGCACCCATCACCAGCAACAGCAAATCGGAGAATCAGGAGCAGGAGGAGGCCATTTAGCCTCTGAAAACCATGTTCTGACACTCAATTAGGTAATTGTTGATCTGTGGCCTAACTCCACATAGCTCTTCACCCGAAATCCAGTCAGGTCTTTGGTTAACAAAAATCTCTTAATCTACTTTTTTAAATTAATAATTGATCTACTATCAATGGTCATTTGCAAAAGATAGTCCCAAACATTTACCACCCATTGTGTGTAGAAATGTTTCCCAATTTCATTACGGAAAGGTCTGGCTCTAATTATTAGACTGTGACTCTCAGCCCTAGACCCCTCATCCAGTGTATTGTTTCTCACTAATGTATTTTATTTGTTCCTCTAAATACCTCTAAATAGATGTAAGAGGTCCATCAGTGACAACTTCATGACTGAATGGAATGGAATAATCATGGAAAGTTGGGATATGTTTTTGTTTGGGCGGATTGACCTGTTTCCGTACTGCAGATGAACTCTTATGGTTCAATTCATGAACAGTGCCACTTCTCCCCACCCCCCCAAAAAAATGAACCAGGGTGGAATTCCTCAGGAATAATAAGAGATTAAAGGCATTTCCTTATATTCAGCCAGCAGATCCACAGAAGGCGCACATTTCAAAGCGAACACAGCTTTGCAATTCTAGTAAGGGGTTAATTATGGAGAAATGGGCACAGGCATGTCTGGTTTCTATCAAGGTAGTGGTGGGAGTGGGGGACGGGGAGGGTTGGGTCTTTCAGGAACACTGCATACGGTTCAGTGCCCACACGTTTATTTAACTAGAGCGAAAACAGTAAACCTGACGACAGAATCTACTGTAGGTCTGGGGGAAAATTCTACCTGAAAACCATGACATCACCCTCCCAGAATTCACAAGGGGAGGATTTCATTTTGAAAACACGCACACTCATTCTCTACGACTCCTCATAGTGCAATGACTGAAAGCTTTTTATAATTCACCCACAATGATCTCACTTCCGAATAAATTGAACTGCCTCACAACAAGACACTGAAAGAAATACGTCCATGAATAAAATATTTTCCGGCTTTTAAAGGATCTTTAATGTACCTGAATTGTTCAAACAAGCAGTGGAGCAGTTACAAATCATTGTTTCTTCATAGCACAGGTCTAAATATTTTTTTACTTCTTGATGTCAATTACCAGTCCTTCCTCCCCCCTTCTCCTGAAATGTTGGCTATGTTCACTAGAACCTCTCATTGTTAGTTAGCGTGACAGGCTCTCCAATCCCCAGGGGTAGACATCACAGCGAGTCTCTCAAAGCTAACACATACCCACCCACGGATGTTTCACTGTACGATGAACAGGAGCAGTTCGATTTCATACCCACAGTCATCTCTCCCTAACATTGGGATGTAGAAGTCAATACTCTCCTCGTGACCCCCCCCCCCCCCCCCGCTCCCCCCCCCCCCCCCCCCCCCCACCCCACCGCTGACCTCCCACTGTCCAGCATGCCTGGAGATCTCAGTCAAAATGTTGTAACTGGGACTGGGCCTGTCCAAGCCCCAGTGACGCAACCACTCATTGTCATGTTAATTCACAATCTTTCACTGTCCCAGTGGATATTTCCCAGTGGATATTTCCCAGTGGATCCCAGTATAGGATCATTATGAAATGGAAAAAGGCAGCATTCAGAAAGTCTGCAGGTGATAGCGTGGCTGTTTTACACATGTTCTCATTTTGTTTTGAACCCTTTCGTTGACATTCTCGTGGACCTTGGGCCCAGGTTTCTGCTCAAAATCCATGTTGAATAAACTCATATTGCCCCCCTCTTATCCTTGAAACAAAATGACCAAAAACAGATTATCTGCTATTATACTGAGACATAAGGAGGTAACTGATGCAAAGAGCAACCAGAAATGAAAAAAATGAAGCTAACAAGAATGCAGTTATAACGGAGCACAAATTCACAAGAATGTGTTTCACAACGGGTACCCATTTCATCATCCAGTGATGAATAATTCTTTATTTGACAGAGTAGTCACCTGACTAGATCTTCACCTGCCCCACTTACGAAATGACAACCGAGTCAAATATCCCACATTATATGCCCAAGTGCTACAATTTATCCCATGTCCTAGATATGGTAGGGATGGCGGTGGGAGGGAAGGGGGAAGAAACGTTAGCCACAATTTATCCAGTGGCCTCTTCCGAAGTGAGTTTGTGAATGCATGTCTTGTGAATGGATGAACAGAGATATGGAGAAAGAAAGAGTGAGAGAGAGAAAGTGTGTGAGAGAGTGTGTAAGAGAGAGATTGCTAATATGTGAGAGAGAAGCGACAGCACACAGTGCGTATGAATCAGATGAAAATAGGATCAGCCATTAGTTTTTTCTCTACCCTAATAACCTGCCAACCTGTTTACTGTAGCCTTGCAGATTAAGAAGGCGAGCAAAGATACTTACCCCCAGGAGAAAGAGAGGAAGGCACAGGAAAGTTATACTCTCATATTTCTAACTAGAAACCTCATGGTAGGTTAGCTTTAAAATGGTGCAGTTTTCATTGTAGACAGTAGGCTATTTGGATGTGGGAGCAGAATTTAAGCAAAGAAAACATGCCAGAGTCCCGCAATTCACATTAGATTGATGTTGGACTAGCTGAAATGGTGTTGCTTGTACAGCAATCCTTCTTCGGCAATCCTTTGGGATCGAGGATGATTTGCTTCCACTCCGAATCAATGGGCTCCGAGATGGCTGATAATGCACGATCTGCTGACTCTTTCACGCATGGGGAAGGCAGTGCTTGAGGCCAGGTAGGTGAGGTGCTTGGAGGTTTGTGCCTCTCTCAGATGCATCAACTTTGCTTCTCCTCATTCCCAACAAAGTCTCTTGATGTGCTCGGTGCCTTCTTGAATGAATCTTCACCATTTTTGTCAGTCACTATCCAGGGACTCCCATGTGTCAGCTGAGTGTGTCACATCTTCAGCGATGATTTGAGGACATTCCCTAAAATGCTTCTGCCATCCTCCTGGAAATCATGTGCTGTGGACTAAGTTCTGAGTATGGTAAAACCTCTCCCCTGTGGTGATATGTATCACTGGGGTTAATGTAAATACACTACGACTAAGTAAACACTAGAGGGAGCACCAGAGACATCATGACATGCAGACATACAGCTAATGAACACTTAGAATAGGACATGACCAATGGGCAGTCAAGACACCCAGAGGTGACACTACCACAAGGGGGCATTACACAACATATATATAAGGACAGGGCACACATGCTCTTTCTCTTTCCACAGGCGACACTAGAGAGAAGGACAGGGGCAGATCAGAAGCATCACACCCACCATGTGGCTTAGAGCAAACTGGTTAGTTAGACTGAGTTACTACAGCAAGATTAGCAGGAGAGTCATAGAGAACTGTGCTAATGGTTCAATAAATCACACTGAACTTACTTCAAAGTCTGGAGTATCTTCTGGTCAAACCTGCATCGAGTTGCAGCCTGTGTTATCCCAGAGAACATAACACAACATGGTACCAGTAGTGACTGCCCCAGAATACTGAAGGAGGCTGGAGAGGAAATTGCTGAGGCCTTGACAGAAATCTTTGGATCCTACTGTCTTCATGTGATGTCCCGGAGGACTGGAGAATAGCCAATGTTGTTCCTCTGTTTAAGAAGGGTAGCAAGGATAATCCAGGGAACTACAGGCCGGTGAGCCTTACGTCAGTGGTAGGGAAATTACTGGAGAGATTTCTTCGAGACAGGATCTACTCCCATTTGAAAGCAAATGGACGTATTAGTGAGAGGCAGCATGGTTTTGTGAAGGGGAGATCGTGTCTCACTAACTTGAGAGAGTTTTTCGAGGAGGTCACATAGATGATTGATGTCGGTAGGGCAGTGGATGTTGTCTATATGGACTTCAGTAAGGCCTTTGACAAGATCCCTCATGGTAGACTAGTACAAAAGGTGAAGTCACACGGGATCAGGGGTGAGCTGGCAAGGTGGATACAGAACTGGCTAGGTCATAGAAGGCAGAGAGTAGCAATGGAAGGATGCTTTTCTAATTGGAGGGCTGTGACCAGTGGTGTTCCGCAGGGATCAGTGCTGGGACCTTTGCTGTTTGTAGTATATATAAATGATTTGGAGGAAAATGTAACTGGTCTGATTAGTAAGTTTGCCGATGACACAAAGGTTAGTGGAATTGTGGATAGCGATGAGGACTGTCAGAGGATACAGCAGGATTTAGATTGTTTGGAGACTTGGGCGGAGAGATGGCAGATGGAGTTTAATCCGGACAAATGTGAGGTAATGCATTTTGGAAGGTATAATGCAGGTAGGGAATATACAGTGAATGGTAGAACCCTCAAGAGTATTGAAAGTCAGAGAGATCTAGGTGTACAGGTCCACAGGTCACTGAAAGGGGCAACACAGATGGAGAAGGTGGTCAAGAAAGCGTACGGCATGCTTGCCTTCATTGGCCGGGGCATTGAGTATAAGAATTGGCAGGTCATGTTGCAGCTGCATAGAACCTTAGTTAGGCCACACTTGGAGTATAGTGTTCAATTCTGGTCGCCACACTACCAGAAGGATGTGGAGGCTTTAGAGAGGGTGCAGAAGAGATTTACCAGAATATTGCCTGGTATGGAGGGCATTAGCTATGAGGAGCGGTTGAATAAACTTGGTTTGTTCTCACTGGAACGACAGAGGTTGAGAGGCGACCTGATAGAGGTCTACAAAATTATGAGGGGCATAGACAGAGTGGATAGTCGGAGGCTTTTCCCCAGGGTAGAGGGGTCAATTACTAGAGGGCATAGGTTTAAGGTGAGAGGGGCAAGGTTTAGAGTAGATGTACGAGGCAAGTTTTTTACACAGAGGGTAGTGGGTGCCTGGAACACGCTACCGGATGAGGTGGTGGAAGCAGGGACGATAGTGACATTTAAGGGGCATCTTGACAAATACATGAATAGGATGGAAATAGAGGGATACGGACCCAGGAGGTGTAGAAGATTGTAGTTTAGTCGGGCAGCATGGTTGGCACGGGCTTGGAGGGCCGAAGGGCCTGTTCCTGTGCTGTACATTTCTTTGTTCTTTGTTCTTTGTAACTCAGCAAGATCCATGACTACCAGCAACAGCACCCAGGCAAGATGATCGAGATTCCGGTTCCTCAGCAGCTCAGGTACCACGGCAATCTCAGTGCCAACTGGCATGCATTCAAGCAGAAATTTGAGATTTACATGGTAGCATCCGACCTAGATGGCGTGGCCTATGGTGAGAAGATAGATCTTCTACTCACCATTGCAGGTGAAAGTGCAACAGAAATCTTCAACTCCTTCAAGTACTCCAAAGGACAGGACAAGAGAGACTTCCAGACAGTCCTGGACAAGTTTGAAAACTACTGCGAGGTGAACACAGCAGAAGCCGGTAAAACTGGCGCCTATACTCACCACGAGGCAAAGGTAGGCTTGCAACAGAAGCAAAGGGCAATTTCGATCGGCAGCTATCTTGCGCAAGGATCCGCACGGGCGCAGTTCCCGAGAAGATGCGAACCGGCGAAACAGTGTTTGCGCATGCGCGAGAAGTCGCACATGCGCAGTTGCGAAAAGACCGCACAGTGAAGGAAAAGCGATCTGTGCATGCGCAATCCATTCCTACGCTCTACGTCACAAGCGTCACATGACATAAGAGGCCCCCCCGGACCACGGCCACTTAAAGGGGAAATGTCCGAAAATAGTGAGAAAAAAAATTTAATCCCAGAAAACACAATTCTTTCGCCTAGAACGACAGCACAATGCCTGAACTTCAACCAGTAGCTGAAAGTAACCTCCGCAGAACCCTGCAACAAGCAGTTAGCACCGCCATAAGAGATGATTTAGTCCTTGAAGACTACGACTCAAACGATGATTTCATCATTGGACGTGGCGACCTCAGTACCAAATCCGAACCGAAACAAGATGTGTTGTACATTGAAGCATCCGACACAGTCATGGATGAGTTCTTCGGATTTGAGGATCCTTAGCCCAGCATAGACGACATCCCGACCCAGTACAGGATTCTGCTGCGGCCTGACGCCAAGAGACAGAGAGCGGTACAAGCCCACAGAGAGCAGCCTGACGCCAAACCAGTGGTCCACGCACCACAAAGAATCCCGGACTCCACACCGAGGGTGGTTCACGCACCGCGAAGAGTCCCCAACTCCACACAGAGGGTGGTCCACGTACCACGGAGAGTCCCCGACTCCACACAGAGAACAATGAAAGACTCCACAGCGAGACAACTGCACGACTCCACACAGAAAGCGATGAAAGACTCCACAGCGAGACCACTGCACGACTCCGTTGAGAGCGCACAGATCGACTCCACAACGAGACCACTGCATGACTCCACACAGGGAACGATGCCAGACTCCACAGAGTGAGCGATACAAGCCTCCACAGCGAACTCGTTGAAAGACTCCACGATGGAAGCAACGCAAGACTCCAGAGCGCAGTCCTTGCATGAACAAGACCATGAAGGGCTAGCAACCTTATTTGAGCAACCAGCAGCAGACGATGCAAGTCTGCCACGCTCACGTGAACAACAGAAAGACTATGACAGTCTACCCAGATTACTTGAGCCACCAGAAGAAGACTCTGACAGTCTACCCAGCTCATCTAACCGACAAGAAGACACTGAAGGTCTACCCACTGTATGTGCGACAAATAACAAAGGCTTCACAATTCCTAGTTAATATTGATTCATCAGCCAACATCACTAAAACAGTGGTATCACATTGTGCTATGTTTGTGGGAGCTTGCTGTGAACAAACTGGTTGCTGGATATCTCATGTTACAACCGTACCTATAATTGGCTGCTTTGGTTCATCCAGAGTTTGGGAAGGGTGCTTTCTTTTCAATAGTTTTCAATAGTCACCCGAGAGCTGCAGCAAGCTTAAAAACATTTTTAAATTACACATTGTTTAGAAGAAATATTGGAAAGAAAATCCACTAAACACAGCTCAGCTAATTCCCAGTGAGACAATTTCAGTTCACAGAAAACCTTTCCAGTGACACTCTTTCCTGTGAGATTCGGGGACAATATTGACTCCGGAGTATGGACGAGCAAGGCAGGAGTCTTTTAATAGGAACAACATCATGATGCATTGTGAAATTAGAGTCTACAATTCAGCTAATTTTCAGCTTGCACCAGCCAGGGAACAAAAATGAGTAGGAAACCGGCCCGGACTGCTGTTCACCAAGTTCCAGACTGAGGGAGCATCCATCGTTGATCTCCACGAGACTTCAGCCTTGCACCACCACATGATGGAGACTTGATGCCCTCTGAGCTGGCCTAGCAAACCCCTCAGCTGTCCAATCTCCCCAAGAAGGTCCATCACAACCACTGCCCCAGCACCAAAACGACAGATAATAAATTTGGCATTGGGGCAGAACATTGGGGCAGTGGGTTAGCCCTATTGCCTCACGGCGCCGAGGTCCCAGGTACGATCCCAGCTCTGGGTCACTGTCCGTGTGCAGTTTGCACATTCTCCACGTGTTTGCATGGGTTTCACCCCCACAACCCAAAAGATGTGCAAGGTAGGTGGATTGAACACGCTAAAGTGCCCCTTAATTGGAAAAAAATGAATTGGGTACACTAAATTTTTTTAAATAAATAAATTTGACATTGCTGCATCACCTATTCGCAGATGACACTGAGATGAGTGGTAGAGTAAAGTGTGCAGAGGACACAAAGTCTGCAGGGGGTTATAGATAGATTAAGTGAGTGGGCAAGAATCTGCAGATGGAGTACAATGTTTGTAAATGTTAGGTCATCCATTTTGGTAGGAATAACAGCAAAATGGACTATTATTTAAATAGTTAAAAAATCGCAGATTGCTGCTGTGCAGAGAGACCTGGGTGTCCTTGTGCATGAATTGCAAAATGTTGGTTTGCAGGTGCAGCAGGTAATTAAGAAGGCAAATAAAATGTTGTCCTTCATTGCTAGAGGGATATAGTTTAAAAACAGCGAGGTTATATTGCAGCTGTGTAGGATGCTGGTGATGCCGCACTTGGGTTAGTGTGTACAGTTTTGGACTCCTTACCTGAGAAAGGATGTACTGGCACTGGAGATGGTGCAGAGGAGATTCATTAGGTTGATTCCGGAGTTGAGAGGATTGGCTTATGAGGAGAGACTGAGTAGACTGGGACTTTACTCATTGGAATTTTGAAGAACCAGGTGGGGGGATCTTATAGAAACATATAAAATTATGAAGGAATAGATAAGTTAGAAGCAGGGAGGTTGTTTCCACTGGTGGATGAAACTAGAACTAGGGGACATAGCCTCAAACTAAAGGGGAGCAGATTTAGGACTGAGTTGAGGAGGACTTTCTTCACCCAAAGAGTTGTGAATCTGTGGAATTCTCTGACAGTGAAGCTATTTCGTTAATGGCCTACTCCTGCTCCTAGTTCTGGGACGAAATTCTCCGGAAATGCCGCGATGTCCGCCGACTGGCGCCCAAAACGGCGCAAATCAGTCGGGCATCGCGCCGCCCCAAAGGTGTGGAATGCTCCGCATCTTTGGGGGCCGAGCCCCAACCTTAAGGGGCTAGGTCGGCGCCGGACGTATTTCCACCCCGCCAGCTGGCGGAAAAGGCCTTTGGTGCCCCGCCAGCTGGCGCGGAAATGACATCTCCGGGCGGTGCATGCGCGGGAGCGTTAGCGGCCGCTGACGGCATTCCCGCGCATGCGCATTGGTGGGAGTCTCTTCTGCCTCCGCCATGGTGGAGACCGTGGCGGAGGCGGAAGGGAAAGAGTGCCCCCACGGCACAGGCCCGCCCGCGGATCGGTGGGCCCCGATCGCGGGCCAGGCCACCGTGGGGGCACCCCCCGGGGCCGGATCGCCCCGCGCCCCCCCCAAGACCCCGGAGCCCGCCCGCGCCGCCTTGTCCCGCCGGTAAGGTAGGTGGTTTAATCTACGCCGGCGGGACAGGCATTTTAGCGGCGGGACTTCGGCCCATCCGGGCCGGAGAATCGCGCGGGGGGGCCCGCCAACCGGCACGGCGCATTCCCGCCCCCGCCGAATATCCGGTGCCGGAGACTTCGGAAACCGGCGGGGACGGGATTTACGCCAGCCCCCGGCGATTCTCCGACCCGGCGGGGGGGTCGGAGAATCTTGCCCCTGATGTTCATATGCCAGAGAAAAACTTACCCTCTTGATTATTTACATTTCTCCATGAAAATTTCCTTTCATCAATCAATTATTGAGAAACTCCCACTAACTTTGCCATGTTTTTTGATCTTGCCAACATTTGTCATGTGAATATTTCAATAACTTCTTATTTCTGTGACAATTACTCTCCGCACTGGATGGCAAATCAAGCTGAATCTCACCTTCTAATCATCTGATTTTGCTCGGTTCAATTTCCTGTGGAAAGCCTCGATTCAGAAGCTATTACTGCGCTTTGTCCCTTTATTTTTATTCACCTTCTCGCACTTCATGTAACTGATCGATTTTTGTCCAATTGAGGCCTCAACAACAGCTAGTGCAACAATCGCCATGGGAACTATATACTGTATATCACCATGACAACGGACATCAGTAAGGAAACACAAAAAGAGCCTTACAGGACCCTACCCTGTGCCCAATCTCCCACCTCCACTACCCCCCAACACACTTCTGCTGTTAGTGTTGCAGCCCCCGTCATCACATCTGAATATTCCCCAAGTCCCTAAATTCAGATATTACATGTCAAAGAAATTGGGCTAATTGTGAATAATGTTGACACCACAGAATTCCATTAATACTGAGGAGTTGTGTTGGTTCATGGCTTCAAGTTGCAGCACGGTAGCATAGTGGTTCGCACAGTTGCTTCACAGCTCCAGGGTCCCAGGTTTGATTCCCGGTTTGGGTCACTGTCTGTGCGGAGCCTGCACGTTCTCCTCGTGTTTGCGTAGGTTTCCTCCGGGTGTTCCGGTTTTCTCCCGCAGTCCAAAGATGTGCAGGTTAGGTGGATTGGCAGTGCTAAATTGCCCTTAGTGTCCAAAAAAAGGTTAGGTTGGGTTACGGGGATAGGGTAGAGATGTGGGGATAGGGTGGAGGTATGGGGTTAGGTAGGCTGCTCTTTCCAAGGGCCAGTGCAGACTCGATGGGCCGAATGGCCTCCTTCTTCACTGTAAATTCTATGATTCTATGGAGGAGGGGGTAGTTGTGAGCCCGAGACAGCTGATGGAACAGTGTGCACATTTGACAGCAATATTTCCTGCGGTTAGTGCAACAGCACCTTCCTCTTCAGCAGCCACCACCTCGGAGATTGGGGACATCATCACCTTCAGGTCAAGTCATATCCCGACTTGGGTTTGTGTCTCCCCCGCCCATCCCCCACCTATGACAGTGACAAAGTCAGGATCCTGGAAACCCTGACCCAACGTCATCGTGGCAACGCCATCAGGCCATGGAGCCGTGTGGATCCAGGAGAAGGGATATTCGCACTCCCCAAAGGGAACCAGAGATGGGAAATCACTGTCAGCACTTTCCAACATCATTCACGTCCTGTGAACATGCTTTTAAATAAAACACACAGTGCAGTCACATTGTTAAGAATGGAAATAAAATGAAGTTTATTTCTCTCCTCTTTGTCAATGGTGATGACCGATGCTGGGCAAAAGGCTCAAGGCTGCCGGCTGCCTTCCACCACCTCAGCAACCATGTTTCGCCAATCAAGAATGAGCATCAGGGCTATTTGACTATAGGGGGCTCTGCAATGGAGCCCAAAACTGCCCTCATTCCCTACTTTCCAACACCAGCATTGTCCCCGCGAATCTCTTCCTGTTGTTTGCAGTCTGTTTATTTCAATATGCGGGGCGGGATTCTCTCAGCCCGGGGCCGGGCCGGAGAATCGCCGCGACCGGCGCGAATCTCGCCACGCCGCCCCGACGCCAGGACGCGACTCTCCGCAGAGAGTCGGGCCAAGCGGCCATAACAGAAACCCTTAGTCCCGCCGGCGCCATTCTAACTTGCTCATAGCTAGTGGGACCTCGCCTTGTAGGGGTCCGGGGTGGCCTGTGAGGGGGGGGGAGGGGGTTCGACCCCGGGGGGGCCTCCTTTGTGGCCTGGCAATGGCAGAACCATCCAGAATGACAATCCCAGATTTGGCAATAGGTAGCTCCAGAGGCCTGGTGTACAATCGGTAAACATTTGCATAACCTTCGCTTACTGAGAACACCTAGAACAGTAGTGGAGCCTGTGGCATCAATTTAATTTTGCAATAAGGGCCAGGATTCTTCCCCCAACCAATGGGTGGGCCGTACCAGCGCCAAAGAGTAGTGTGAACCACTCCGGCGTCAGGCCGCCCGGAAGTTGCGGAACCCTCTGAAGAGCCTCCGCCGGCTGGCGCAAGTTGGCGCATGCGCGGGAGCGCCAGCGTGTTCTGGCAAATGCGCAGGAGGTTTCTTCTCCGCGCCGGCCATGGCGGAGATTTACAGAGGCCAGCACGGAGGGAAAGAGTGCCCCCACGGCACAGGCCTGCCTGTAGATCTGTGGGCCCCGATCGCGGGCCAGGCCACCTTGCGGATCCCCTGCGCCCCCCCGAGGACTCCGCAGGCCACCCTCAGAGCCAGGTCCCGCCGGTATGGACCTTGTGTATTTCACGCCGGCGGGACCAGCCGAAAAGGGGCGGCCGCTCTGCCCATCGGGGCCCGGAGAATCGCCGGGGGGGGGGGGCCCACTGCCAACGGCCCCCGACTGGCACAACGTGATCCCCGCCCCCGCCAAAAAAACGGCGCCAGAGAATTCGGAGCGGCGGGGCGGGATTCACGCCACTCCCTGGCAATTCTCCGACACGGCGGGGGGGTCAGAGAATCCCGCATAATGTCTTTCTAAGTATAAAAGGGGTCAAAATAGCAAACATGCCAGGTGTTACTCAAACGGATTAACATGCTCGTCTCTGAGTCAAAAAGCATGTGGGTTTGTGAGTGCCACTCCAGGGATTAGAGCAAAGAATCTCAGGCTGACACATTAACACAAAGTGTTAAACACACGTGCTGATGTCTGCCTGTCTTGCAGGTGGATATAAAAGATCCCACGACACTTATATCAAATAATAGGGCAATTCTCCCCAGTGACCTGGTAAATTTTTATCACTGAAACAGATTACCTGGTCATTATCACATTCTTATCTGCGGAACCTCGCTGTGTGCAAATTGGCTAATGTTCCCTACATTACAACAGTGACAACTCTTCAAATAATTACTTCATCTGTTGTAAGGAGCTTTGGGACCTTCTGGGGTCATGATAGGCACTATAGAAAAATGCATATTTCTTCTTTCCTTAAGTGACAGAGGAGAGGAAACCCATAGTCTATAGCTTGGGGGAAAGGAGACAGTTTGAATGCTGCAGCGTTGTAGAAATATGGAACTGTGCAAGGACAATAATTGGCACACAAATGTGTTGAATTTCACAAAGGATATTAATAGAGCTTGGACCTTTCCGTATTCATCAGCATGAAATTAACAGAGTGGATTTCACCACTTGCTTATTCGAAATCTCTGACACGTTAAACAAACCTCGAAATTGACCTTCCCCAGTTCAATCTCTTTCAATTTCCTTTCTCTCCTCAATTATTTTGCCTCACGCACAGCAGTTCAACTAAGAACAAAGGTTTTTTGTGGTTTTTTTTTAATGTTGTGTCAACATTACACACTTTGGGGGCAGCATGGTGGAACAAGTGGTTAGCCCGGTTGCCTCACGGCGCTGAGGACCCAGGTTCGATTCCGCCTCTGGGTCACTGTCCGTGTGGAGTTTGCACATTCTCCCCGCGTTTACGTTGGTTTCGCCCCCACAACCCAAAGATGTGCAGGGTATGCGGATTGGCCACGCTAAAATTGCCCCTTAATTAGAAAAAATTAATTGGGCACTCTAAATTTTTTTTAAAACCTCAGGGGCTGACCCACAGATAGGAATCATGTAGAGGTTTGCTGGGGGTGGGGTGGGGCGGTTTTGTTTGTGTGTGTGTGTCGGACGGAGGGTCATGGGAGGGGGTGGTCAGCGGGGGGTGTTCATGCCATCGGTGAGGCTCCCTCGTCGGTGAACCTTGAGGCGATTAGAATACCCTGTGCACGCCAGCCCTGGCGCACACGTTTGTGGTCTCCTATTCCTGCCTGGGCCACATGCCCTGCCCAACCTGGCCATCCTCCGCATCCTCCTCGTCGGAGAAGGCCTGACATTCATCCCCCTCCTCCAGCACACCACCCCGCTTCTGCACAATGTTGTGGAAGATGCAGTAGGCCATCACGATGTGAGAGACTCTCCAAGCGCTATATTGGAGGGCCTCTCTGGAGTGTTCAGGCAGCTGGACCGCATGTTCAGAATGCCGATGCACTGCTCGATCATGCCCCTGGTCGCTTCATGGGCATCATTGTAGTGGGTCTCCGCATCGAACTGTGGCCTCCGGATAGGCATCATCAGCCATGACCACATGGATAACCCCTGTCGCCCAAGAGACAACCCCTCACCCGGGGGAGTGCCTCAAAAGTGTTGAGTACTGTCGAGTGTGCCCGGATGAAGGCATCATGCACACTGCCCGGATATCGGGCGCAGATGTGCATGATGTGCAGCTCATGATCACACAGAAGCTGCACGTTCATCGAGTGGAACGCCTTTCAGTTTGTGAAGACCAGCCTGTCATGGACCCGTGCTCGTAGGGGGACATGCATCACGTCTATCACCCTCTGGACCCAGGACATCCCGGCGATGGCGCGAACCCCACTGTCCAGGCAGCTCGGTCCATATCCAGGCTGATGTATTGCACCAACCGGTCATATAGGGCCTCCGTGATGGCGTGGATGCACCTGTGCACTGTGGTCTGCGAGATTCCGGACAGGTCACCACTCGGCATCTGGAAGGAACCTGTTGCATAAAGGTTCAGGGACCGTCACCTTACGGCCACCGGGAGAGGGTGTCCTCCCCCATACCTCTGCGGTTCCAGGTGCGCCCGATGGGGAAGGGGAGCACCCAGACCCACAGCTCATCCCCTGGTCACCCCCCTTACTACACCCGGACCTGGCAAATGCCCCCCCTCCCCACTCCCCCCAGCAGCCCATGGTCGTGCCTCTGCGAACGTGTCTTACCTCCTCAGCAGCCACGGCGCCTGCTTTCTAATTTTTAAAACCACAAATGAAACGCGCCATCGGTAATTCCTCCTGGCAGAGGCAGTGCATCGCAGAGGCCCCGGAGAATACTGGGTCAGGCCTGTTAATGATGTGCCAACGACGTTTACTGTACGTGTGGAGTAGAATGCATTGACACCGCTGTCGAGGCACCAGGGCATGGCATTCCGTCGGACTCCCGGAACCAGCCACGATTTCCGCCTCACACACGATTCTCTGCCCAATCGCGTTTCGCGATTCCAGCGTTGTTGGATGGAGAATCCTGCCCCCTTTATTTTACCAAACTGGCAAATATAGGAACTGAAGGAGCCCATCCAATATACAATTAAATCATGGTAAATCTGTATTTCAACTTCCACTTTACCTGCTTTTGAGCCATGATTCTTGAAACCCTTGGCTATCAAAAACGTAATAATCTCAAGTGTTGAAACTTTTTATTTGATCCTTAGACATAGGAAGAGACAGTTCCATATTGCCGCAACATTTTGCTCCTCTCTAAAAATGCGGCAAATTCATGCAGGTCTTGAGTTCCTCGTCAGTCAAAAGCCTGTTAAAATATTTAATTAATTCCCATCTGCAAATTCTTTGATCTTCTCTTCCATTTTTTTCCTGCTGGCCCCAGTACACCAGCCGACACTTAGTTACAGGTGACACAGGGCTATGGTTCCACAAGTGCATGCTGCTGTCTCGTACGCGACTGAAATGATCAGACTGTGCATAGGGAATGGCAGGGGATGGCAGTAAGTGACATCAGAACCCAACATTAATAGTTTTTTGGTGGTACCGAAATGCTCCCATAATAATGGAGTGTGATTTTAATTAGCAGTAACTTTCAAAATGGAACTGCACAAAAACTTGAAAAGAAAACGTTTTCAGAAGTATGTGGAAAGAGTAGGAGAGTGGGTTATTTGGATAGGCCTTTCAAAGAGTTGGCACAGGCACGATGGCTGAATGGCCTCCTGTACTGCAAGGTTCTATGATTGTACAAACATAGGATGAATATTACAACACAGAAGAATGCCACTCAGCCCATTCTCCCCCGATCGGGCACCCTGTGCCGAATGGGAGCACCTCCAACAGTGATTACAGCTCCTGCTTGCTCCTCCCCAGTCTCCCAATCTCAGGTTCCACTTTGCCCTCTTGCCAGGGCCTACCTTCCTGCCCCTTTTGAAGCCGCCCTGAATTAACCTTGTGTCCAATTTCTTTCATGGCTTCTCATGAGGCACTGTTGCAGTCCTGCACTACAGTATATGTCTATGTATTTACATTGTGTATTTATGTATGTCCTATGTTTGTTTTCATGTACGGAATTATCTTTCTGGACTGTACGCAGAACAATACTTTTCACTGTATCTCAATACATGTGACAATAAATCCAAATCCAATCCAACTTCATTGGCAGCAAGGGGGGAAGGCAAAGGGATTGGACACCCTGGGAATCTGAGAAGCTCAGTATAAATGCAAGTCTTTCATCCATGATGCAAACTCTGTCATGGGAGTGTCCCTTTAAGAAGTGTTTTGTCTTATCAAATGGCTTCAGTGATGTCATTGTGTGGGTGGAGCTGGGCTGTGGCTCTGGGCTTTTAGGTTCGTTTGTGAGCTGGGAACAGGCTGTGGTTCTGAGTTTTACTTTTGTTTGCACATTTGGCTGCTGGATTCAGACAGACAAGCATCTTGTCTCTCTCTCTCTGCATTTTAAAGGCTGTTTCTAGACTGCCTGATAACTTGGAAAGAAATAACTGTTTTCTGGAAGGAATTCTCCGGCACCGAAAATTCGGCGGGGCAGCAATCGCGCCGGTCGGCGGCCCCACCCGGCGATTCTCCGGCCCGTGATGGGCCAAAGCCCTGCTGCTGTCATGCCAGTCCCGCCGGCGTGAATCAAACCACCTACCTTACCGGCGGGACTGGCGATGCGGGCGGGCTCCGGGGTCCTGGGGGCGGGGCGATCTGGCCCCGGGGGGTGCCCCCACGATGGCCTGGCCCGCGATTGGGGCCCACCGATCCGCGGGCGGCCTGTGCCATGGGGGCACTCTTTTCCTTCCACCTCGTGTGGGACCTGAGTAACCCACGCCGGCAGAACTTGGCGGCCACTCAACCCCTCGGGGCCCGGAGAATCAACGGCCCCAGACTGGCGCGGCAGCGATCCCGTGTGTGCCCGAGAATTGGCGCCGGAGAATGGGTAAGCCGGTGCGAGGTCGGAAAATCCCGGCCCCCATTGCACTCTTTGGAAGAAGAGCAGGAGAGTCCACGCCAGTGTCCCTTAGTCAACATTGCAAACAGATCATCTGGTCATTAAGACATTGCTGTTTGTTGGAGCTTGCTCTGTACAAAAATGGCTTTCCTCCATTACAACAGTGACTACATTTCAAAAGCACTTCCTTGGCTGTAAAGCACTTTTGAACGACCTGAGGTCGTGAAAAGCGCTACATAAATGTAAATCTTTTTTACTGACCCTGATCCCATGGGGAACTCCTTTGTAAAGATTGGCCGGGAGGTGTGAAAAATGGTTCTGGAGTTAACATAACTTCAACTACATTTCTGTAATAAGACAGAACCCATGCCTATGGAGTCAGAGCACTTCCGCTGTCCCCACCTGAAGCCAGCAAGTAGTTATGTACCGTGCACAGGTTGATCCCTGATTTGACACTTGGTCTGAGTTGAGACAACTGACCTCACCTGGGTTTGAGTAGGGGTGGGGGAGAGGAGCAGGGTGGGTGGCGAGAGGGGAACCATCTTTAGGGCTAGTGTACCCACTCCTGATGGTGATCATGTGACTTGGATAAACTAAGGAACAAGAAGTATCAATTTTACAAGATTGTTTCTCAGGTAAATGAAGCATTCAATGGATTTGTTAGTTTCAGAGATTTTTTAATTATTTTATTTCTATATTTTAATAACAATTTTGATCCACACCGTGTTGGATTTATGTCAAAAATAAAATTCAGTGTTTGAGAGAGCCAGGTGGAGAGGGACACATAGAGAGAGGTGGAGAGTAAGTTTATGTGTGAGTAGGATTGAAGGGCAATGCACAATTTTCTCACACTGACTCCCTGTAGTCAGAATTATTAACGACGGGAATTATCACCATGTGTTAGACAAATCAGGAACAACAATGACATCTGTGAGGTGTTAAACACAGCTTTTCACAAGGTACTGAAATAATAAACTGGTTATTCCCTCCATGGGACAACAGTTTAAATTTCTGTTGGGATTAAATGAGAGCTCAAATCCCCCTTCCCACCCTCCTCATATTGTTCTTCCCTCTATTGTCTCATTTCCACAGGTACCAGAGACCATAAGACATAGGAGCAGAATTAAGCCACTCGGCCCATCGAGTCTGCTCTGCCATTCAATTTAATATTTTTCTCATCCCCATTCTCCTGCCTTCTCCCCATAACCCCTTATTAATCAAGAACCTGGGCGGGATTCTCTGACCCCCGCCGGGTCGGAGAATCGCTGGGGGGCAGCGTGAATCCCGCCCCCGCCGGCCGCCGAATTCTCCGGCACCGAAAATTCGGCGGGGCAGCAATCGCGCCGGTCGGCGGCCCCACCCGGCGATTCTCCGGCCCGCGATGGGCCAAAGCCCTGCTGCTGTCAAGCCAGTCCCGCCGGCGTGAATCAAACCACCTACCTTACCGGCGGGACTGGCGGTGCGGGCGGGCTCCGGGGTCCTGGGGGCGGGGCGATCTGGCCCCGGGGGGTGCCCCCACGATGGCCTGGCCCGCGATCGGGGCCCACCGATCCGCAGGCGGCCTGTGCCATGGGGGCACTCTTTTCCTTCCACCTCGGCAATAGCCTCCGCGATGGCAGGTGCGGAAATGACCCCCCCCCCCCCCCTCCGCGGGGATGACGTCAGCAGGTGTGGGGCCAAAGGCCTTTCCCATCGGCCAGTGGCGCGCCAACCACTCCGGCGCGGGACTAGCCCTTCAAGGTGAGGGCTTGGCCCCTAAAGGTGCGTAAAAATACGTACGTTCGGGGCTGCCCGACGCCGAAGTGGTTGCCACCACTCCATCCCGCCGGGACCCCCCGCCGCGCCAGGTACAGGAGAATCCTGGCCCCTATCTATCTCTGTCTGAAAGACACTCAGTGATTTGGCCTCCACAGCCTTCTGCTGCCCATCAAGCAACCTCACGTCCAAGCTGGGTGCAGCCAATCTGCTGTTTCAAACAAAGGTCGCTGTACAACAATTAGAGGCAGGAAATCAGCCCACTTCCCTGGCCCTTGTTCTGAACAAAATAATTACCTCCAATTAAAACAGTCACCTTTCTCGACCATTCTGCTGGAGAGATGGTGCACCTGAACACTTAGCAATCAGGAGACATAATGATCAAAATTTCTGCTTCTTCCCCTGTCTGGTTCCATCCAATGGAGTCAAGCCAATTCAAAATGCTCTGGTGTGCCTCACATTCACTTAAACATAGGACGCCCACACAGCGGAGGGAAACCTTCCAAATCAAATCGATTGTCAGGCAGTTACTTGACCTCGGCATACCTTAAGAGATATATAGAGTTAGGTGAAGTCAGACAGGAAAGTGCACACATACAGCATAAACACCAGTAAAGCCCAGATGGGACAAATGGTCAGTTTATGTGTTGTGAATTTTATATAATTAAGCAATAGAGACAAGGATGCAAATGTCTTGCCGCTTTGCATGTATATTAAAAGCCTTGCATGTCTTGCAAGTGTCACACATACTTCTTGTAACTTCCCTCCGCATCGTCCTGCCTGATGGCTATAAAACTGCATCCAAGTGACTCAACATAAGCAACGTCACAGGAGGTCAGCCAATATGATGCCCTGCAGCCTGATCCTTTGAAACATGTTGCCCAGTGCAAGGAATCAGGCTGGAATACAGTCCAGATGTTGACAGTTACTTGGCGAGCGCGAAAAGAGCAATTCATACATGGTATTTTAAGAAATAGCCAAAAAGGCATACCTTTAAGAATTTAGGCCTGCTGCTGCTATCCCCGTAACACATTGAGCGGAACTGATACAAAATAGATCTTCCGTTCTTACAAGTTTGGCTGGGTAGAGTTCTTGTGGTGCAGTGGGTAGCGCACTACCTCTGGACCAGAAGCTCCAGGTTTGAGTCGAACGGCAGGACTTGTTGGTCATGGACGGCACATTCATAACGCAGTTCAACGGGCTGATAATCAGCTCAGGAATCCTTCCACCACTTCCTCTATTACTCCCCAATGGGACAAACAGTGTGCGTGTGTGTGTTGTGACGATGCACTAAAAAGCACATGTTGGGCTGTATTCCCTAATTGTAATTATAGTTTCATTCGATGTTGAAGTTATTGGCATGAGGCTTGGTGCAAGGGAATGATGGTTGGTGTTCACAAACTTTAACGGCTAAGAAACATTATTATCAGAATATTACAAAGTCAACTTGGAAGACCCTGGGCTCGATTCTACGATCCTGTGGCTATGTCCGCAGGATCAGTCTGGTCTTACGACCAGAAAGTCGGCGCCACCCCCGCACCTATCCTCCATCCGGTGGGGGGCTAGCAGCCACGCAGTATAAAGCTACGCAGCGTTTTGCCCCCTGCGGCGGGCCGTGCAACATGGCGCCAGCCGCACGTGGTCCCAGCCTGCTAAAAACTGCCCCCCTGTAACCCCCCCTCGCCAACCCCCACCAGTGCCCCCAGCCCCCGGCTAATGCTCCCCTGCCAGCGGAACGACTCCCCCTCCCCCCGACTGTGGCGACGCTGGACACAGTCCGCAGTCGCCACGCGAGGTCCCCGAACGGTGTGAGCACATGTTTCCCACGCCATCGGGGACTCAGCCCATCGGGGGAGGGTCTCACGTGACATCCTGAGGCAGTCCATACGGCGCGCTGTGTACTCCACGGGTACGCTGTTTTGAAGGGGCGGAGCATCGCAAAAACGGCGCCGCCCCCAATTCCGGCGTAAGCAGGGATTCTCCGGCCAATTGCCAAACACGATTTCGCCGTCGGCGATCAGAGAATCCCGTCCACTGTGCTTCACTGGAGACACTGGAATATTTTAATACAATGGTGATGTGGTAGCCACAACTACACAGTCGTAATAGCTGGCCCAGCAGCTGATAGAATTTGAAAGAATTTACAGTGCAGAAGGAGGCCATTTGGCCCATCGAGTCTGCACCGGCCCTTACAAAGAGCACCCTACTGAAGCCCACGTATCTACCCTCTCCCCGTAACCCAGTAACTCCCGCTTAACATTTTTTGGGCACTAAGGGCAATTTAGCTGGGCTGATGGAGCTGTAAATTAATTTTGAAGGATTGGAGGTTAGGATAACAACCTGAGGGAAAGATGAGGAGAACTTGATCAACTTGACGAAGGTGCAGGGAAGATCTTCTCAAATGAACCAAGGCTGCAATACTGCAGCGGCTCAAAGCACTCTTATTTCTAAATCAGAAGATTATGGATTCAAATCGCACAGACCTCGGTGTACAGAGGCGGGTAGGACAGTACTGCTGTCCTCTCAGAAGGTTTGACTTTCCAATTTTCAACTGAGACCCTGACTGCCCCCTTAGGTGGGTGTGGAAGATCCCATAGCATCATTTTGAAGAAGAGCAGGGTGTTAATACTGGTGTGGTCGTCAATGATTATTCCTCAATTAACATTGCTTAAAAAACAGATTATTGGGCAGCAAGGTGGCACAGTGTTCAGCATTGCTGCCTCAAGGCGCCTAGGTCCCAGGTTCGATCCCGGCTCTGGGTCACTGTCCGTGTGGAGTTTGCACATTCTCCCCGTGTTTGCATGGGTTGAAATGGAATCACCATAACACCAGTAAGAAATCTCAGAATCTCACGGGATAAAAACTGTGTTCAGTGTTGGGGCTGTTCAAGTTGTTCTAGCGATTCAGCGTTTGCTAGACTTGAATACTTTATTGGGTAATAGAGGAGAGAAAGGCTGTTTAACGGTTAAAAATAAGTTTCAGATTACCATGGAGCTTTGGTTATGAAATTTATACTGTACTGGCTAGACCGACCCAGGGAAACGAGTAATTAATAGACTGACATGCATATTGTTGAGGATACTAAACCATATGCTCTCCGTGGAACAGGACCCGATTATCTTACATTAAAAGCCAACAGATTCAATTATTCAAAGGAGAAACACCTTGGGCTTTGAGATGATTGTACAGTTGAAAGGGACTCTCTAAAACTGCTCTGCACTTGCCAGTGTGTGCCCATATGCCTGTCATTGATTCCAGCTTCCCTTATGTTTGAAACACAGAGCTTTTTTTCTCCAATTCATTGTCTAATGGATTGGTCTAGATGTGTGAACACTGCTTTGGATGTCTGTGCCAGTTTAACTTGAACAAAAACCTGCCTAATATAGCACTGAGCTTTCTGTTCCCTGCAACTAGTCCAATTTTCTTGGAACTGTGTTTATAGATTCTAATCGTTCCTGGATTAAAATAATGGGGAATGTGCTGCACAAAAATGTAAGCAAAGAGTCAACTTATAAACTATTTTTCAGAAGGAGAATTTCTTTTTACGATGGCAGCCAGGCCTAACCATGAAACACCAGGAAGGAGAAATGGAAAGCAGAGTTGGGAGGGGAGATCAATTGGGGAGTATGGAGTGAGGCACTGCGTAGGGTAAATGGGACCTCTTCTTGTGCAAGGATGAGCCTGATACAGTTTAAGGTGGTGCACAGGGTGCATATGACTCGGGCGAGAATGAGTGGATTATTTCAGGGGGTAGCAGATAAGTGTGAGAGGTGTGTGGTGGGAGGGGCGGGGGGGGGGGGCGGGCAGCGAACCACACGCACATGTTTTGGGCTTGCGAAAAATTGGGAAGATTCTGGGCGGGAGTGTTCTCAGTCTTAGCCAGGATAGTGGAGGAGGAGGTGGATCCGGACCCTTTGGTGGCGATATTTGGAGTTTCAGAGAAGCTGGAGCTCATGGAGAGGTGGAAGGCCGATGTCTTGGCCTTCACCTCTCTGATTGCATGGCGACGAATTTTGCTGGAGTGGCGGTTGGCATCACCACCTGGGGTAGCGGCTTGGTTGGGTGACCTGTACGACTTCCTGCGATTGGAGAAGATAAAGTATGAGTTAAGGGGCTCTTCAGGGGGGTTTGAGGAAAGATGGGGGATGTTTGTGACCGTGTTTATGGGGCTGTTCGTCGTGGGGAGAGGTGACAAAGGGGGAAAATCTGTAGACTGTATAGTTGATTTTTGGGAAGAATGTTTCCCGGGGTGTTTATTCGCTGTAACCTGGTTTGATACATATTTGAAATAAAATACTTTTTTTTTGAAAATGGAACACCAGGAAGACTTTAGAGTTTCACTCTCCACGGATGCTGCCAGTCCTGGCACCAAGCCTCCGCCAGCATGTTTGATGGTGGGCATGCTGGAGGAATATGGCGAGAGGCACAGAAACCAGTTTCACACTGGCCAGGATCTTCCACTGGTGTCCACCATGGAGGGTTGGAAACCCACCAAAGCTCGGTGTGAACCTCATCCTGTTCATGGGATGAAGATGCAGGCCCAACTGCCCCCATGCGAGATTCTCCGCGATGCAGAGGGGGGGAGTGGTGGGGGGTACAACATGCCAGCGTGAAACACGTTCGTACCACGTGCCGTGCAGATGTCGGGACGCATCTGAACAAAGCCTGTTCTGCCATTGGAGTTCAGGATGGAGGCCGCCCCCAACCCTGGCTCCTGTAACATTACAGCAATGGATCAGGGGAAGCATCTGCAGGTGGACCATCTAGATTCAATGCACGGGATTCTCCGGCCCGCCGCACACCTTTTCTGGTGCGGCGCACCCCCGCCAGCAGCGGGATTCTCTGGCCCAGCAGCTGGCCAATGCGTTTCCCATTGTGGGCACCCTCAAGCTGTTGGGAAATCCGTGATATGAGTGCACTGCCGGCAAAGGGGAGGACTCTGTCGATGGAGAATCCAGTCAAAAGCCCTGGAGGGAGGTGGACCTTCCAGTACTAGAGATACATCTTCATTCTCAGGAGGTTCATCGCCAGGCCTCAGAGTGCTCCTGATGATCTATTTTCATTTTCAGGAGGTACACCTTCTTTCTTATTTAGTGGGTCAGTGATGTCGGGCACCTTGTCAATATGGCACCTGGACACAATGGCAGACTACGTACCATCCAGGTCTGCCCTGCCACTGAATTCGGTGGAAACAGCTGGGTGCATAATTAATGAGGTTGGGGCCAGAAGATTGGAGTGTTTTCTGTCAGCCGCCACAGCAGGAAATATTTCATATTCCTGCCCTCGCCACAGCACTTAGTTTCAAAATGGGAGAATTCCACCCTTCGTTACTGAAACAGCTCCATGTGCAATCTGGTCCCTTTACAGTCTGTCATATTGCTGTAATTAGGCACATCTAAGGTCAGTTAGAGGTCAATTGCTCTGGTACATCCTGAGGTCAATTAGAGGATATTTTCCATGAAATCTAGAGGAAGTGAATCTTTTTCTGTACAAAAAGTATGGTAGAAACTTGCACAAGTAGTGGAAAATTCTGGACAAAGAGAATTATTTCTTCCAACACTGTACACAGGTTAAATTAAAACAAAAAACATCCTTTTATATGGCACTTTCACAACCTTAGGAAATCCCAAGTCACTGAAGAGTAGTAGCTGCTAACTGTAGGAAATGTGGCAGCCAATTAATGATTAGCAAGCTCCCAGGAACTGCAATGTTAGAATGACAAGACAGTCTGTTTCTGGTGATGTTGACTGATGGGTTAATTATTGACTAGCACACTGGGGAGAATTCCCCAGCGGGTCCCCGAAATGTGCCCTGACGCCATTACGGTTTCCAATCCTCCAGGATTGTCCTCGACTCTCCAGGAATTGAAGATCAATCTCCAGGACTCTGCTGTGTGCTACTCTGGAGACAAAGCAACGGAACATTAAAAGGCCTTTTCTTTGTCATTACCTTTTCCAGATAGACAACTATTGAAAATTGGAAAATAAAAGGCTGTTTGCTGACAGTCAAGCATCATCCAATTGGATAATGAATCTTTTTTGCTTATTGGCGAAGGAAGGCAGTGGGTCAGAAGGGTGGATGTGTTGGTCGACTAATGGCTGGATGGTGGGGATAAATCATGTAATAAAACCACCAAGATTACATTTAATCACAGTTGGCAACCCTAGGGATCATTGACATCCATCAGAGAGGGTGGACAGGTTGCTATGCGACCATTTTAGCTTGTTTTTAAATCCGTCAAATTTGAACATTTTGTTCATGAGGGGAAGATTGGAATCATTGGGGAAGGGGTACCCATATAGCCTATAAATTAAACTGTGATTAAAGCAAGCTGCAAAAGATCTGCCCAACAGGCTCCAGGGGATGTGACATTGTATGGCAATGTTACTACAGAAGCCTCTTCCAGAGCAAGCCACCATGAGACATTAAGATTGATTTGGCTCTGGAGATGCATTTAATCCATGAATAAATTGCACCAAAGAAAAACATCAAACACCGAGAATGAATCCCACCAGCTGAATGACAGCAATGGCCCAAGCCAAGAACATAAAGGGACTGATTTACTTGGAGCCAGAGGAATGCGGAACCGCACTGGCTGAAGTAAATTTAAACCTTAACCCACAATTCAGGCCATGTCATGGTATTTAAAATACTTCTGAAAGATCACTTCAGTAAAGTGGAGAAAAGAGTATCGGGGCTTCAAAAGAAAAGGGGAGCAGAATATTTACGCTTAATCTTTCACTTTGAAGCCACCCACCCTGGCCCTAAAATCTAAAATCTCCAACACGAAAGGAAAGTCACATTTCTACCACAAGATCCCAAATGCGAAACACTGACACCACTTCAGCTTCAGAACTCATAATTCTGACATTTTATGGGATTACCAAATATACCCCATTCTTAAAATTAAAATTCCCAACTCTGAAGCGACAGGGAACTGATGCTTTTTGAATAATTATCTGCAGCTTCTGTGGAGGCTCTTTTTAATCAAGTTAAAGGTCACTGCTCTTCTGAAGGAGAGCATACGGGATGGACGAGTTTTCCCGAGCCCAGTTCTGGAATTGTTAAAAATATTCTCTCTTGGAGTTTGAGTGTGGCTGGCAGCATTTAGTGCCCTCTCCTGATGTGCAGGTTAGGTGGGGTTACGGGGATAGGGCCTAGGGAGGGTGCTCTTTCAGAGGGGCGGTGGGGACTCGATGGACCAAATGGCCTCCTTCTGCACAGTACAGATTCCATGATTTTAATTGTCTTGAACTGAGTGTGTCACCAGAGGCAGTGGGCCTGGAGCCACATGTAGAGAACCAGGTAAGGTTGGCAGATTTCCACCACTGAATTCCATTTGGAAACTAGATGGGGTCCAACAAACTGGTAGTTTCATTATTATTATAAATGGGACTAGTCTTGTATTAATTAATTGAATGTAAATCCCCCCACCCCCCCACGCCACACAAGCTGTGTGGTGGGATTTGAACTCATGCCCCCAGAGCCGGAATCTAGTTTACCAGTTTAGTCATATTACCATCATGATGCTGTCTAGAAACATTCTCGGAGTAATCAAAAATCTTTCTAATTTATTTCTACACTAAGTGATGTGGAAGCCTGAATTCTCATTTGTGCATTTCTTTGTATTTAGTGAATCCCATGAATTACGAACACCTAGAGGACTGGCAGTAGTTTCTATTTTCTGTATATTTGTATTTTCCAAATAGTCATTGCATTTATGGGTAGCACTGTAGCATTGTGGATAGCACAATTGCTTCACAGCTCCAGGGTCCCAGGTTCGATTCCCGGCTTGGGTCACTGTCTGTGCGGAGTCTGCACATTCTCCCCGTGTGTGCGTGGGTTTCCTCCGGGTGCTCCGGTTTCCTCCCACAGTCCAAAGATGTGCAGGTTAGGTGGATTGGCCATGCTAAATTGCCCATAGAGTCCAAAATTGCCCTTAGTGTTGGGTGGGGTTACAGGGTTATGGGGATAGGGTGGAGGTGTGGACCTTGGATGGGGTGCTCTTTTCAAGAGCCAGTGCAGACTCGATGGGCCGAATGGTCCACTTCTGCACTGTAAATTCTATGTAAATTGATATTTAAGTTGTATCACATAGTCATCAGATGGTGAAGCCTCCCCAGTAAATACTCAGGTTTTCCTACAAATAAAACTCTGATTAAAATGCTCTTGTTTTCATGAAATTAACAATTAATAAGCATGATTAATTACCCATTCATACAAATAAAAGTCATTCATTCATCATTGATTGATCCTCCAAGGTTACTGAAGGTGATGGTCAGTGGCTGATGGCTGTTTGGTTCCATGTCAGGGTCACTTATTTCAGACTCAGTTGCATTAATGTGGGGAAGCCATGTGTGGGGAAGCGAATAACTGGGTCGTGGATACTGTGGGAAAGATTTGGAAGGTGAGAACTTCCACAGATGTATTTTCTGGTGCATGTTCATCTCTCAGTCCTCACTGCCACCATCATCATCATGGGTTATGGCACCTTGTAGTTCAAGGCCAGCATTATCTGAGCCCGCCATCGTCATGGGCAGGACGAGAAAACTGACTTCTGGCCGCTCTGCAAGTTTTCCCATCCAGTCCACACCGATGCTCACTGCTGCTGGGGCTTGAAGAGCCCCGGTCTAAGTATCATTAGGGAGTTTTAAACAATTTTTAGAGTGCCCAATTATTATTTTTTCCAATTAACGGGCAATTTAGCGTGGCCAATCCACCTAACCTGCACATCTTTTGGGTTGTGGGGGTGAAACCCACGCAGACACGGGGAGAATGTGCAAACTCCACACGGACAGTGACCCAGGGCCGGGATTCGAACCCGGGTCCTCAGCGCCGCAGTCCCAGTGCTAACCACTGCGCCACGTGCCGCCCTATTATTAGGAAGTTTTTAACAAGGCAAAAATCAGGGCACATTTCTGCTCCCTGGCACACCATTTCTACCAGAGTTTTTAAAAATTCTTTCATGGGATGTGGGCATTGCTGGCAAGGCCAGAAATTGTTGTTCATCCCTAATTGCCCTTCAGAAGGTGGTGGTGAGCTGCCTTCTTGAACCGGTGCAGTCCATGTGGTGTAGGTACATCCTTAGTGCTGTTAGGGAGGGAGTTCCAGGATGTTGCCCCAGGACAGATGTGTGCACCTCTGTGTGGCTCAATGCCAGCAAATCAGCCTGTAATGGTACATAGGACACAGGAAACAGTCAATGTGAGCAGGTACGTTATAACACCAATCAACACTTGAGCTATCAAGTGAGCAAAGTGGATAATTATGCAGTATAGAAATGAATACACTTGTGGGCAGAATATTCACAAGTGAATCAGTCTCTGCTTATAATAATTACATCAGGGATCCCCAGGAGACGAGGGGTTTCCTCTACATTTGGCACAATGCACTTTGTACATGGGATACGGCACTTTCTTCATAATTGGCAACTTGCATTTTATACCACTGAATAAGATCCTTTGAATAGCTGCAGAATATTGGAACTCATATTCTGACTTCAGCTCCTCCGTCTTTCCTTCTGTTAAATCTTTAGTTTACAAAAAGCGGATGAGTGCCACAGTCACAGTTCAATAAATCCTAATAATCACTTCTTGTCAATGCACCATTTTGTCACCGGATTGGGGAAACAGCAAAGCTGTTACTGGTGGACACACTCCCTTCAGTACAACGGAACTCCAAGAAAAATAGGAAAGGGGAAAGCATGCGGAACTCTTCCCTTTTCCGGACACCTCTCCCTCTATTCTCGCTGAGACTCTGATTCATCCTGGGGTACGACTACCAATCCCCATTAGTACCAAACATTAGTTATTTTTTGTGTGATGAAGTGCTTTTTGACATCAATCCTGAACCAACCGATGATTAGTTACTATGTATGACCTCTTGTGCTGCAGCCAATGGTTCTCTTGAATTAGTCCTTTGGATTTACGATATCTCTCCAAATTAATTAATCGAATCAAGCGACCACCATTGACGGCTGTGCCAGTAGCAGCCTGGGCACTGGGTCCTGGAATTCCCTCTCTAAACTGTTCCTTCTCTCTCTCTTTCCTCCTTTAAGGTGCTTTTCAAAACCTACCTCATTAACTAAGGTTTTGATCACCTATCCTCGGGCGGGATTCTCCGACCCCCCCCGCCGGGTCGGAGAATCACCGGGGGCTGGCGTGAATCCCGCCCATGCTGGTTGCCGAATTCTCCGACACCGGATATTCGGCGGGGGTGGGAATCGCGCCACGCTGGTTGGCGGCCCCCCCCCCTAGCGATTCTCCGGTACGCGATGGGCCGAAGTTCCGCTGCTGGAATGCCTGTCCCGCCGGCGAGAATCAAACCACCTTTTGAACGGCGGGACAAGGCGGTGCGGGCGGGCTCCGGGGTCCTGGGGGGGGCGATTTGGCCCCGGGGGGTGCCCCCACGGTGGCCTGGCCCGCGATCGGGGCCCACCGATCCGCAGGCGGGCCTGTGGCGTGGGGGCGCTCTTTTACTTCCGCATTCACCATGGTCTCCACTATGGCAGAGGCGGAAGAGACCACCTCCACTGCGCATGCGCGGGGATGCCGTGAGCGGCCGCTGACGCTCCCGCGCATGCGCCGCACGGCAAAGTCATTTCCGCGCCAGCTGGCGGGGCACCAAAGGCCTTTCCTGCCAGCTGGCGGGGAGGAAATCAGTCCGGCGCGGGCCTAGCCCCTCAAGGTGAGGGCTCGGCCCCTCAAGATGCGGAGAATTCCGCACCTTTGGGGCGGCGCGATGCCGGACTGATTCGTGCCGTTTTTGGCGCCGGTCGGCGGACATCGCGCCGATTGTGGAGAATCCCGCCCCTCGTGTCCCCTTATGTAGCTTGTGTCAAATGGTGTTTGATAGTGCTCCAGTGATGCCCTTCAGTGTGCTTTGCAAAATTGAACGTGCTATTCAAATTCATTGATGCTGTCATTGATATCTTGTCTATTAAACATCTTCCTTCAAGGCAGGGTGGCACGGTGCCACAGTGGTTAGCACCGCTGCCTTCAGCGCTGAGGACCCGGGATCGATCCCAGCCCTGGGTCACTGTCCGTGTGCAGTTTGCACATTCTCGCCATTTCTGCATGGGTTTCACGCCCACAACCAATAGACGTGCAGGTTAGGTGGGTTTTCCAGACTAAATTGCCCTTAATTGAGAAAAAAAAATAATTGGGTACTCTAAATTTTTTTAAAAATCTTCCTTCAAAGCGGCAAGAATAATTTTTTACAATCTTTCCTCATAACTTCATCTTCTAACAGAAGACATCATCTTCGTTGGCATTCTGTGTACCACTTCTAGGGCCTGGCTATTTGCCCAGTGGTTCAGACGTGAGGACTGAGTTCATTCAGAAGGTTTAGCTTGGTTTATTACTGTGAAACTTCAGCTCAACAGCCACGGATTTGAACTTGACTGAACCGGCACTACAGCTTGCTTTGTTAATGGAATATGTGATACAAATGGTTTTACATTCGAAAATCTAGTCCTTGCTTTCTCTGAGGGATGTAATCATAAGATAAAAATGGATTGAAGTGAACAGAAGGAGCCCAGGTCAGTTGGCTTTACTTTTAAGTCAAATCCAGTAAACATCTAATCTGTGCAGCCCTTGAACCTTGCAGTAAACCCATTGCCTTATCAGGCGAGCACACATTTGCACAGTTCTCATCCTCCTATCTCAAACTTTCTCTGCATCAACCATCAGAGAGAGAGAGCAGCCGCATTGTTGTAACAAAACCCTTAATGAATCAACTACCAGGACACAAGCAAACATGGCAATGGAAGAGCCATTCATTTCTCCCCACGAAGGGGGAGGGCAAAAGGGGGAAACACTTCAGCATCTGGAGCGGGATTCTCCAACCCCCCGCCGGGTCGGAGAATCGCCGGGGGCTGGCGTGAATCCCGCCCCCGCCGTGTCCCGAAGTCTCCGCCACCAGAGATTCGGCTGGGGCAGGAATCGCGCCGCGCCAGTTGGCGGGGGCGGGAATCGCGCCGCGCCGGGCCCACCCCCGCCGATTCTCCGGCCCGCGATGGGCCGAAGTCCCGCTGCTGGAATGCCTGTCCCGCCAGCGTGGATTAAACCACCTTTTGAACGGCAGAACAAGGCGGCGCGATCTGGCCCCGGCGGGTGCCCCCACGGTGGCCTGGCTCGCGATCGGGGCCCACCGATCCGCAGGCGGGCCTGTGCCGTGGGGGCACTCTTTTTCTTCCGCCTTCGCCATGGCCTTCACTATGGCAGAGGCAGAAGAGACCCCCTCCCCTGCGGGAGGTGCACCTTTAAAAGGTGCGGAGACTTCCGCACCTTTGGGGCGGCCTGACGCCGGAGTGGTTCCCGCCACTCCATCACGCCGGGACCCCCCGCCCCGCTGGGTAGGGGATAATCCCGCCCCTGATCTTCAAATCCTTCAACAGTTAACAACTGAGTTTCCTGAGGAGGTTTAGGTGCTGTTGTGCTTTCTTGATCGTAGAGTCGACCTGGGCGGCAGGAAAATATGTAACTGCACAACGGGCTACCTTCAAAACAGAAAAGATTCAGACACAGTCAAGGTATATTCCCTTAAAAGAAAAGGTGGGCCAAATAAATCCAGAGCTCCCGCAAAGAAAAAGGAGATAGAAATTAAGATAAGGAAGAAAAGGTGTGCTTATGACAGATAAAAAATACAGTTGAGAACCAAGAAGAATACAGAAGGTTCAGAGGGCAGGTGAAAAAGAACATTCGAGAAGTGAAGGGGGAAAGTGAGAAAAGGCTGGCAGCCAACATAAAGGGAAATCCTAAAGTCTTCAACAGGCAGAGAAATATTAAAAGGGTGGTAAAAGGTGGAGTTGGGCTGATTAGGAACCGAAAAGAGAATTTACACATGGAGGCTGGGTGCATGACTGATGTGTTAAATGAATACTTTGCATCTGTCTTTACAAGGAGGTAGATGCTACCCAGGCCATTTCCCTGTAAGGGGTGAAAATTGATAAGGAGGAAATGTTGAATAGCCTGTCGGTACTGAAAGTTGACGAGGCACCGGGACCGGATGAGATGCATCCAGGAGTATTGAATGAAGTTAGAATGGAAGTTGCAGAGGTGCTGGCCATAATCTCCTAGTCTTTTCTAGACTCAGGGAAGGGGCCAGTCAACCTGGAGAATTGCAAATCTTATATCCTTGTTCATAAAAGGTTGCAAGGATAGCCACAATAATTGTAGGCCAGTCAGTCATGGGCAAGCTTCTCGAAACAATTATTTGGGATAGAATTAGTAGTCACATGGAAATATGGGAGTCAATTAGAACGAGCCAGCATGGATTTTTAAAGGTGCAATTGTGTTTAACTAAATTGTTAGAGTTTTTTGAAGAGGAAACAGAAAGGATTGATGAGGGTAATGCTGTTGATGTGGTGTATATTGACTTTCAGAAGGCATTTGATACAGTGCCACACAACAGGCTTGTGAAAAAAGTTATAGTTCATGGAATAAAAGGGACAGTAGAAATGTGGATATAAAAGTGGCTGAATAATAAGAAGCAGAGAGTAATGGTCAATGGAGGAGGAGGAAGGTTTGTAATGGTGTTCCCCAGAGGCTGGTATTGGGAACCTTGCTTTTCCTGATAGATATTAATGTTCTAGATCTTGGTGTGCAACTGACAATTTCAAAGCTTGTGGATGATACAAAACTTGGAAGTATTTTAAACTGTGAGGAAAGCAGTGTATAACTTCAAAAGGACATAAGACAATGTGGTGGAGTGGGCAGGTAGGTGGCAGATGAAGTTCTATGTGGAGAAATGTGAAGTTATTCATTTTGGTAGGAAGAACATGGAGACGTAATATAAAATAAGTGGTCAAATTCTTAAGTTGATGCAGGAGCAGAGGGTCCTGGGTTTATATGTGCATTAATCATTGAAGGTGGCAGGACAGGTGGAGAGAGCAGTTAATAAAGCATATAGTATTCTGCGCTTTATTAATAGGCATAGAGTACAAGAACAAGGAGGTTATGTTGAGTTTATACAAGACACTAGTTCGACCTCAGCTGGAATATTGTACAGTTCTGGGCACCACACTATCGGAAGGATGTGAATGCATTAGAGAGAGTGCAGACTAGGTTTACAAGAGTGGTTCCAGGGATGAGAAACTTCAGTTATGAGGAGAGGTTGGAGAGAAGAAGGCTAAAAGGACTTTTGATAGAGATGTTCAAAATCATGAGGGCTGGACAGAGTAGTGTTCACACTCTTAAAAGGATCAAGAATGAGAGGGCACAAATTTACAGTGATTTGTAGAAGAAGCAAATGTGACGTGAGAAAAAACGTTATCACTTTAACTCCACCAGGCCCTCCCCCTTCATTGAATCATTTAATTACATCATCCAGCTACCAACTTTCAAAGATAAATGCAGTCATTTCAAGGCCGCTCCTTCAGACCAGGAACCTAGGTGCTTTGAGCATTTGCCGATCTTCTATCTGCCTTCAGCTACAACAGCAATATACCTCAGAGTGGGCTTATTTACAGAACTTATGCTCAAAGAGACAGGCCAGGTTCACTGCTGCTGTATCACTGATCTAACACGCCTTTTCTTACAAAATAGTTAACCCTCCAACCTACATTAGCAATGTCACAGGAGAATAGATCATTGGGTTGAATTTTAGAGCTGTGCCTACCGGTGGGATCTTCCAATCCCGTCGAAGTCAATGGAGTTTTGATTGGTTCGCTGTATTTTCCAAACCTGCCCCATGATGCTGGGGCCATAAAAATCTGTTGATAAAATCTTGTAACGCAGAAAGAGCCCATTCAGACTATCATACCTGTGCTGGTTGTTCGAAAGAGCAATTCAATTCGTCCAATTCTCCTTCTCTTCCCTCATTCTCTTGATTTTCTAAAGTACTTATCCAATCCGCTTTAAATGTTACAACGGAATCTGCCTCAATCAACCTTTCGGGCAGTGCATTCAGGATCACAACTTACTGCATAAAATACATTTCTCCTCATCTCTCTTCTGTTCCTTATTCACTGTTTCATCTGATTACTGACCCTCGGACACTGGAAACAGTGTCTTTCTCTGCACTTTATCAAAACCACTGGTAATTGCTTCTAATAAATGTCCACTTGTGCGAAGCACGGTGGCGCAGTGGTTAGCATTGCTGCCTCATGGCGCCGAGGTCCCAGGTTCGATCCCGGCTCTGGGTCACTGTCCGTGTGGAGTTTACACATTCTCCCCGTGTTTGCGTGGGTTTCGCCCCCACAACCCAAAGATGTGTATGGTAGGTGGATTGGCCACGTTAAATTGCCCCTTAATTGGAAAAAATTAATTGGGTACTCTAAATTTATTTTATTTAAAAAAAAAATATCAATCAATAAATAAATATCCGCTTAACGTTCACTGCTCTCAGAACAAGCCCAGCTCCTCCAGTCTCTCCATATAACTGGAGTTCTTCATCACTGTCCCCATTCTGGTAAATCTCCTCAGCTCTGTTACAAAAATCCTGGCATCCTTAGAATAGTGCCCAAAAATGAACACCGTACTCCATCTGACATCTAACCAATGTTTTATGAAGATTTAACATAACTTTGTTGCTTTTGTAATCTATGACCCTATTTATAAAGCTCAGGATCCCATGCTCTTTTTAAGCAGGTTTATTAACTTGTCCTGCCACCTTCAGAGATTTTCAGGCACATAAATAAATGCCCACTCACTTTACAGTCATTCATTTTTCTGGGCACAAAATATGACAATAAAATCATTTTGTGTCAAGTGCTGAACTTGGAAGAGTAGAATCAATGCTATTCGTTGGTGTATGGGTATACCAACCTCTATCCAACAGTAAGAAGCCTTACAACACCAGGTTAAAGTCCAACAGATTTGTTTAAAATCACTAGCTTTCGGAGCGCTGCTCCTTCCTCAGGTGAATGAAGAGGTATGTTCCAGAAACATATATATAGACAAATTCAAAGATGCAAGACGATACTTTGAATGCGAGCATTTGCAGGTAGTTAGATCTTTACAGATCCAGAGAGAGGGGTAACCCCAGGTTAAAGAGGTGTGAATTATCTCAAGTCTGGACAGTTGGTAGGATTTCGCAAGCCCAGGCCAGATGGTGAATGTAATAGGACATGAATCCAAGGTCCCAGTTGAGGCCGTACTCATGTATACGGATCTTGGCAATAAGTTTCTGCTCGGCAAATATGGTTTTTGGAGCGCGTCCTGAAGGCTGCCTTGGAGAACACTTACCCCAACATCAGAGGCTGAATGCCCTTGACTGCTGAAGTGTTCCCCGACTGGAAGGGAACATTCCTGCCTGGTGATTGTTGCGCGATGTCCGTTCATCCGTTGTCGCAGCGTCTGCATGGTCTCGCCAATGTACCACGCTTCGGGACATCCTTTCCTGCAGCGGATGAGGTAACCAACGTTGGCCGAGTTGCACGAGTATGTACCGAGTACCTGGTGGGTGGTGTTCTCACGTGTAATGGTACCCATGTCGATGATCTGGCACGTCTTGCAGAGATTGTGTGGTGTCGTGGTCACTGTTCTGAAGTCTGGGTAGTTTGCTGCAAACAATGGTTTGTTTGAGGTTGTGCGGTTGTTTGAAGGCAAGTAGCGAGGGTACGGGGATGACCTTGGCAAGATGTTCGTCTTCATCGATGACGTGTTGAAGGCTGCGGAGACGATGTCGTAGTTTCTCCGCTCCGGGGAAGTACTGGACGACGAAGGGTATTCTGTCAGTTTCCTATCCAACAGACATTGATATCTGTTTTTCACCCACAGTCCTGGTGGGACATGGGCAGTACCATCCAGTACCATTCACACATGAAAGGGCTACAACACTACAGTCCTCTTAGGTTGATTGCCTTTGACTCGTGTTGTTTGTTGGCTTGAGGTCTGATGTACTGGCTGTTTGAGAATTGAACTCAGAGCTTTTTAGCCAAACAATAGTCGGGAACGACCAAAGCTTCAACTCTGCCCCGCCAACATTTCAATTTGTATAATCTGTGCGGACGTTGGCCGGAATTCTCCGGTCGTGGTCGGTGTGATTCATTTTTCCCACCAGTAACGCAGCCCCGCCAGCAGGTTTTGCAGCGGCATGGGAATGGTTACAACGGGTGGGCCCCAATCGCGGGCCAGGCCACCATGGGGGCACCCCCCGGGGCCAGATCGCCCCGCGCCCCCCCCAGGATCCCAGAGCCCGCCCGCGCCGCCTTGTCCCGCCGGTAAGGTAGATGGTTTAATCCACGCCGGCGGGACAGGCATTCTAGCAGCGGGACTTCGGCCCATCCAGGCCGGAGAATCGAGCGGGGGGGCCCGCCAACCGGCACGGCGCGATACTCGCCCCTGCCGAATCTCCAGTGCCGGAGACTTCGGCAACCGGCGGGGGCGGGATTCACGCCAGCCCCCGGCGATTCCCCGACCCGGCGGGTGGTCGGAGAATCTCGCTCCAAGTAACTACTTCAACCTGCAGCTGTTGTAATATTACCATTAGGGTTCTGAATGCGCATTTAGGTAAGCACACAAGTACTACAGGTCCATATGGTGGCAGCATGGAACCATCACATGATTAGTAAAAATACAGCATTAAAGGATGTCATTTAGCACTTCATGCCTGTGCCAGTCCTTTGAAAGAGTTATCTAATTATCGCCAGTCTCCAGCTCTTTCCCCACAACCCTGTAAACGTACTCATTCAATTCCCTCTTTGAAGATTATAGTTTATAGATCATCTTTCAGCCAGTGAACTCCAGGGGCCGCATTTTACATGCCTCTACCAGGTATATTTTCAGCAGAGGAGGGCGCATAAAATTGGGGAGTGCCCATCCCAGCACCTTCCTGCCCACTCCCGAGCCCACCTTCGGGGGTGGGGGGGGTCGGGGGATTTCTGAAATAAGCAACCTGACCATCATGTTTAAATGAATAATCGACCTTGTTAACATTCCAATTGAGTCTGATAATACACTGCCCACGACATATTAAGATTGGCATGGGCAGTCGGGAAGAGACTGGGAATGGCTGCTTTTTTAAAAGGAAGGTGCGGTACTATCTTTGGAGGGTGCCCTTTGCAGATTGGGGGACAAGCCCCCTCTAAGGTTTTAGGCCCCCCCCCTTTTCTCCTACCAGCCTGCTCTGTAAAACACACCACCGCCAATTCTGGTATCCATTGGGCCTTCTTCTTCTTGTGCCTTCTTGCAGTTCCAGCAGCGCCCACTAATGCATTATAGGTGCTGTTGGGCCTCCGGAGTTGGTGGCCAGTTGGATTCTCTGGCACTTCCGAGGGTGGGTTTTCTTCCCCCTGTGAAGGGCGGACGTCCCACTAGCCACCTATTTAGCCACGCCCAGCACATCCTGGTTGTGGGACTGAGTAGTGTGCAGCAAGTGAGAATCATCTGCTCCCTCCCCACCATAATATCCAGCCCTAGATCGTAGATACATATGGTACAAAAGAATGTCATTCAGCCAATCATGCCTGTATCTGTTTTCTCAAAGAGTGATCTCAGACTCTTACTTACTGAAGAGGCTTTGGTTCTCTGGCATTAAGGCTGATGTCTGATGATCTTTTGTCCAGATTGGATTCCTCCAGCCAGATAAATGAACATTAAAATATATTTTTTTAAACCCCATTGGACAACAGATTATCTGGGAAAGAGTTGTTCTTTCTGCATTGTCACAAAGTGGTTTTGGGTGAGCATCAATGTGAAAACAGTGACAGTATGAATCAGAGGACTGTTGAGTGGATGAATGTCAAAGCTGAAAGACCCACTTCCAGGAAACTGTCGCACACTCAATTGAGATAGAACCATAGAATTCCTACAGCACAGAAAGAGGCCATTCGGCCCATCGAGTCTGCACTGATCCTCTGAAAGAGTACCCCACCTAGGCCCACTCCCCCCCCCCTATCCCTATAACCCCATCTAACCTACACATCCTTGGACACTAAGGGACAATTTAGCATGGCCAATCTTCTTAACTTGCACATCTCTGGACTGTAGGAGGAAACCAGAGCACCCAGAGGAAACCCACGCAGGCACAGGGAGAATGTGCAAATTGCACTTGGTCACCCAAGGCCGGAATTGAACCCATGTCCTATGTAAATCCAAACTCAAGGACAAACACAATCATTCAGAACAGTGTGTGACCTTAGGATGTGGGCATCACTGGCAAAGGTGCAATGACTGCCCATCCCTAGTTTGAGACAACAGTTGCGGCATCTTGTCGGCCATTTGCAGCCATCCTTTTTGCTGTTGGCATGGAAGAGAACTGAGAGAGGGAGGAATAGAGGGAAGGAGGAAGGGAGGAATGAAGGTTTGCATTAATTGCAGCGGTTCAAGAGGATGGCTCACCACCACCTTCTCAAAAGAGTGATTAGCGATGGTGCTGGCCTTGCCAGCCACACCCGCATCCCAAGAACAGTTTTTTAAAAAGCGCTGCATTTCACGATCACTGGGCAGCTCAAGGCACTTTACTGCCAATGGAGTAGTTTGGAAGTGTGGTTACTGTTGTGATGGTGGAAACACTGCAGCCAATATGTACACAGCAAGCTCCCACAAACAGCAATGTAATATGACCAGATAATCTGCTTTTGTGGTGTCGACTTTGAGTTAAATACTGGCCAAGGCACTGGGGATAATCTATTGATCTCAGTTTTAAAAATTTAAATTGGCCCAAATTCAACAAGTTGTAAAATCTGGTCATTTATCGCATGGCTGTGTGTGGAGCTGGTGATGTACAAATTGATTATCATGTTTTCTACATTACAACAGTGACAACACTTCGAAAGTAATTAATTTGTTACAAAGCACTCTGGGTCATTCTGAAGTCACAAAAGGTGCTCTAAAAATGCGAACATTTCTTTTATCCTGTACGAAATGAATGCCTTCTGATGCATAATGAGAATTTTGATGAACCGCCATCTCCCCACAGTCCTGTACATAACAATCGATAACCACAACATGCATAACATTTTATTTAGAAAAATCAGTGAAATTCTATTTTTATTTTAATATGCAGCAGAGCTTTTCCTCCTTTTTTTGCTATTGTTCAAAAATAAATCTTTTTACATTTGCCTGGGTTGATGGTTGCAGCCAAGGTATTGAATGTGCATCTGATTTACTGTTTTCCTCCTATCCCACGGTTGGACACGAGGATGTGCAAGATGTGGCCTCTCCCTCCCCCCACCATCCCTGCTGAGAACGGGTGGGAAGTGAGCACAACTTCTGCTTGGCAATTCCCTGACTCAGCATGGTGATGTGTTGTATACTCTGGGAGAACACAAAGCAAAGGAAAGACACTGAATTACGTCCGGAAATACTGAACTTTAAATAAGACCTCATGCGTCAAGGACTGTTTTGGACACCGTTTCTTTACAGTGTCAAATCATGATGCTTGTGCAGAGACCCTTATGCACAGTAAGCAGTCAAAATAATCAGAACTTTAATATCAGCCACAAGCATCAACCACTTGGCCACACAGCCAGCTCAGAGTTACTAATTCCCCTGTATACTGGATTTTAAATTGACAACTACATCAGATGACGTAGCAATACTTTGGCTAGCATTGTCATATCTCTTGATGCCAGGGTAGGATTTTGACACATGCAATGTCTTTATTTCCTCACCCACATATTCCCCCTGCAATCTAGACAATCATTTGATGCCTCAAACTTAACACAGGGTTAACTTGAGATATATTATACACTTTTCAACCTTGGCCAGGTCCTGAACAAGAGACCTTGTCCTTTCAACCTACTTTTCAGTTTCTGGCATTTAGTCTGATGGACAACCTGAAGCAAAAGTGAGGCCGACCTACCATCAGGGTGCAAGCCTGCGAAGCCTTCAACGTGGTGAGGAGGAGGCTCTGGCCAACAGTTGTCAAGGGGAACAGCGGGGAGATTCGCGACATTGAGGCAAGGACTCAGGAGGGCGGACAACCTACCAAAAGGAACAGAGGTCACCAGGTCAGATATCCAGCAGCAGCCAGCCAGGCAGGAGCACACGCGGTCATCGAGGCCCGGCCACGTATGCAATAGCCGAGGGGTGAGCAAAGCAGCAGTTGGGATATCATTGTAGCCATTCAACAGTGACCACACAAAACCTTTCCCTACACAATGTTCCCTGCACCAACACTTTTTCGATATGCTGAATTCACATGGGATTAAAGGCGTTTGTTAAGAAGAGCCCAGAGGCGCCCTCCTCCCAGGCCATGGAGTACACAGGCAGCAGCTATGTTGGGGACTACCAAAATGGCAGGATGGAGGGCTATGGGGTGTATACCCTCCCGACAGAAACAAGATATGAGGGAGGAATGAAAGATGGCATGTTTCATGGTCAAGGAACCTTATACTTTCCGAATGGAAGCAAATATGTAGCCACCTGGGACAGTGGAGCCATAATAGAGGGTGACTACATATTTGCAGATGGATTGGAATATGAAGAAGACTGGACATATTGTGATAGTTATGACAGGCGCTTTTACACTGAAATATGTAATGGATTGAAACCAGCAGGTCGTTCCCAACTCACAAACCTGGATCCGCCGAGAACAATTCCGGAAGGACATTATGACTGTGGTGATGGTTTCTATAACCCTGTAACCAGAGTAATCACTGGTTACAACAATAAATTTCTTCGTAATGCTGATGATGATGAGCATGAATGGATAGTCCGGACCTGTCGGAAGGGTTGGGATCAGATAACGGGATACAAGCCTGAACTACACCAGCAGCAACTACCCAAATACCCTTCATGATTGGGGCTGAGCATCATGATACCCACGATAATGCCTCACAGTATCCTCATTACTTCGGGGGGGTTTGAATTGTGTAATAAATCTTACAGAATTTGTCGGATGTAAATGCTTCTGACAAATTATCCTTTACTCTAAAAGAATAAATTAATTCACAAATTAAAAAAAAAAAAAGAAGAGCCCAGAGGAATGAACCTTTATTATAGCATCGTTCTGGCCCGGTTCCAGGTAGGCTTTGAGACATGTCTATGAAGGCAGTTTAAGGTTACTGTCTCTGTACTGATCGGGTCGCCCTGGCTTGAGCTGCTCTCTGTTAACATGGAACTACAAAGGTAGTTGTTTGTATTGCTCAGAATACCAGACAGCCTGAACTAATCCTCACGTGCAACAATTGCTGAATAAGGCCCTGATAAAGGGTTTCATAAATCATTCTTTTGTTCAACTTTCTTAGAGAAAAAATACAAGAGATTAACAATGAAGTGATATTAATATAGAAACAAATTATCTTCTATCCATTTCCAGCTGATTAGACAAGAAGCAATACACACTGCTGCTTCATGAAGTTTGCGCATTCTCCCCGTGTCTGCGTGGGTCTCACCCCCACAACCCAAAGATGTTAGGAGGATTGGGCATGTTAAATTGCCCCTTAATTGGAGAAAAGATAATTGAGTACTCTAAATTTATTTGAAATAAAATGAAATGAAGATCCATGCCCTTCCACACACACCCTTGTCCAGTAAAACATGTACAATCTTACAAACTTTACTTAGTCATTAGTTAAAACTTTTACAGTGCAAGGTGTACTTGTGTCAGCTGTAGCTCAGTTGGTTGCAATGTTGTTCCTGAATCTGAAGGGTTCAAGTCCGCTTCGGTGGACATAAAGGATCTCTCTGTACTATTTCAGGTAAGAACAGGGATGTTATCCCTGGAGCCCTGGGCACTATCCATCCCTCAAACAACATAATTAAAACCTAGATTCCCTGGTCATTTCACATTGCTGTTTGTGGGAGATGACTGTGTGCAAACTGGCTGCCACATTACAACAGTGGCGGCACTTGTTAGTTGTAAAGTGCTATGGAACAGGTTGTGGTTGAAAGAGGCACTGTATAAATGCAATCCTTCATTGTGTTGTTCGAGGGTCATGATTCCTGTTTTGGGAATTTTTCATTAAAATTTTCAATCCCGGTCCAAGACTCAAATTTTGCATTGACCGTTGATTTTTAACATTCAAATTAGAAGATTTGAAGGGTGAAACTTTCCACGAAGATGGGGAAATGGCCAGGGAGTGAGATTAATTAGATAGGTGCAGAGACGATGGGCTGAATGTCCTTCTTCTGTGTTGCATCATTCTATGATTTTAGGATATAACGGAGGCCCAACAAGAGGGTCATAAACAGCTAGTTCCAATTAGCATCTATTTCACAAATAATAAGCTGTCTTCAGTGACAGTCCTTTTAATGCAATATGTCAATTTAGGTAGAAGCCCTCCGAAACCTATAATTGATTCATGAAACCCCAATACCCAGGAGGTATTGACTGGAGTGTTCAAACAGTTCTCCGTCCTTTTCCCTCCCCCACCCCCCTCTCAAATCAACAGGAAACAGCCATTTCATAAAGGACTCAGCATTTTCCAATTTACTGCACAGCCAGGTAAGAGGATTAGAAATGCTCAAAGCTTCAGATTAATGTCACTCTTCAGCAGATGGCTACAGAATCCAACATCTTTTCAACGAGTCTGCTTGGTTACGCCTGACGACAGCCACGCTAAGGGTCCAGGCTGCCAGAGCGGAAGCTCTTTGAGGCTATCTGAACAACTTTGTAACACAGTGTGTGCGCTGGCATCAGTGCTGAACACAGTCCCTGAAAAGGCCAATGACAGCACAATGGATCCCACTGCTTTTATCCCTTACCCCTCCCTTATTTCTCCACTGCCACAGACAAATCCATGATGATAGAATCCCATAATTACACAGAAGGAGGCCATTCGGTCCATTGTGCTTATGCTGGCTTTTTGAAAGAGCTTTCCAATTAGTCCGTCTCCTTTGCTCTTCCCTTGTGGCCACGTACTGCAGTTAAAAAACAATGTTACGACTTCCGGGTGCGGCGATGACCAGCTGAGTCGCACGTTTCGGCAGCTCCCTGTGAAACGGACTTTTGGGCTCTTGATAGGAGCCCCAACGGCAATTTTGACGGCTAAAAACACTGTGCGGTAAACCAGAAGGGAATCCCCCCTGGATACGGATGGAAAAAAGAGGAGTAAGTGGCCAGATTGCAGTGGATCCTTTAGAACAGCGGCAAGGAAGGCAAGCAAAAACCAAGATGGCGTCGGAAGGTGGCAGTTTAACATGGGGCCCTGAACAACAAGAGTTCTTGAAATGCTGTGTGGAAGAGATCAAAAAGGAAATGAAGAAAGAGCTGTTGGCCCCGATAATACAGGCGATTGAAGGGCTAAAGGAGGAACAAAAGACCCAGGAGCGGGAGCTTCGGGTCGTGAAGGCAAAGGCAGCCGAGAATGAGGACGACATACAGGGCCTGGTGGTGAGGACGGAGACGCAGGAGGCACATCAGAAACGATGTGTGGAAAGGTTGGAGGCACTGGAAAACAACGCAAGGAGGAACAACCTGAGGATTCTTGGTCTTCCTGAAGGTGTGGAGGGAGCGGACGTCGGGGCATATGTGAGCACGATGCTGCACTCGTTAATGGGAGCGGAGGCCCCGGCGGGTCCGTTGGAGGTGGAGGGAGCATACCGAGTGATGGCGCGAGGACCGAGAGCAGGAGAAATTCCCAGAGCCATAGTGGTGAGATTCCTCCGTTTTAAGGATAGAGAAATGGTCCTTAGATGGGCGAAGAAAACTCGGAGCAGTAAATGGGAGAACGCGGTGATCCGCGTTTATCAAGACTGGAGTGCGGAGGTGGCGAGAAGGAGGGCGAGCTTTAATCGGGCCAAGGCGGTGCTTCATAAAAAGAAGATAAAATTTGGAATGCTGCAACCGGCAAGACTGTGGGTCACATATCGAGGGAGGCACCACTACTTTGAGACGGCGGATGAAGCGTGGACTTTTATTGTGGAAGAAAAACTGGAATGAGCGGGTTATTAAAAAGAACGTTTGAACAAAGTAGTGGGGCGAATGTGGGGGGCAAAGAGGGGTTTTATGTACTAATCCTGCGATGTGGTAACTTTTCTCTCTCCCACAGGTGGTGATGGGGGGAGAAGGGGAGGTGGAGGAGATGGGGCGTTGGCCATTGGGGGCGGGGCCAAGGGAGAAGCGCGGGCTTGGTTCCCGCGCTATGATAATCATGGCGGGAATAGAGAAGCAGGAAGGAGGGGGCGTCGCACGGTGCGAGCCGAGGTCACGGGGGGAAGCCGAGGTCAGCCAGAGTTTGCTGACTTCTGGGAGCAACATGGGGGGAGTAACTACGCTAGCGGGGGATCTAGCGGGGTGGGTGGGAGGGGGGAATTACTGGGTTGCTGCTGCTGGGGAGAGGGGGGGGCTGGTATGGGAGAGGATGGGCGGGGGGGCACCGCCTGGGGGAGATACAGCTGCGTGGGAACCAGGTGAGGAGCTGGAAAAAGGTGATGGCTAATCGACAAGGGGGGGGGTGTAGGAAGCCCCCCAACTCGGCTGATCACGTGGAACGTGAGAGGGCTGAACGGGCCGATAAAGAGGGCACGGGTACTCGCACACCTTAAGAAACTTAAGGCAGATGTGGTTATGTTACAGGAAACACACCTGAAACTGATAGACCAGGTTAGGCTACGCAAAGGATGGGTGGGGCAGGTGTTCCATTCGGGGCTAGATGCGAAAAACAGGGGGGTGGCTATATTAGTGGGGAAGCGGGTAATGTTCGAGGCAAAGACTATAGTGGCGGATAACGGGGGCAGATACGTGATGGTGAGTGGCAAACTACAGGGGGAGACGGTGGTTTTGGTAAACGTATATGCCCCGAACTGGGATGATGCCAATTTTATGAGGCGGATGCTAGGACGCATTCCGGACCTAGAGATGGGAAAGCTGATAATGGGGGGAGATTTTAATACGGTGTTGGAACCAGGGCTGGATAGGTCGAAGTCCAGGACTGGAAGGAGGCCGGCAGCAGCCAAGGTACTTAAAGATTTTATGGAGCAGATGGGAGGTGTAGACCCGTGGAGATTTAGCAGACCTAGGAGTAAGGAATTCTTGTTTTTCTCCTATGTCCATAAAGTCTACTCGCGAATAGACTTTTTTGTGCTGGGTAGGGCATTGATCCCGAAGGTGAGGGGAACGGAGTATACGGCTATAGCCATTTCGGATCACGCTCCACACTGGGTGGACTTGGAGATAGGGGAGGAAACAGGAGGGCGCCCACCCTGGAGAATGGACATGGGACTAATGGCAGATGAGGGGGTGTGTCTAAGGGTGAGGGGGTGCATTGAAAAGTACTTGGAACTCAATGATAATGGGGAGGTCCAGGTGGGAGTGGTCTGGGAGGCGTTGAAGGCGGTGGTTAGAGGGGAGCTGATATCAATAAGGGCACATAAAGGGAAGCAGGAGAGCAAGGAACGGGAGCGGTTGCTGCAAGAACTTTTGAGGGTGGACAGACAATGTGCGGAAGCACCGGAGGAGGGACTGTACAGGGAAAGGCAAAGGCTACATGTAGAATTTGACTTGCTGACTACAGGCACTGCAGAGGCACAATGGAGGAAGGCACAGGGTGTACAGTACGAATATGGGGAGAAGGCGAGCAGGTTGCTGGCACACCAATTGAGGAAAAGGGGAGCAGCGAGAGAAATAGGGGGAGTGAGGGATGAGGAAGGAGAGATGGAGCGGGGAGCGGAGAGAGTGAATGGAGTGTTCAAGACATTTTATAAAAAATTATATGAAGCTCAACCCCCGGATGGGAGGGAGAGAATGATGGGCTTCTTGGATCGGCTGGAATTTCCCAAGGTGGAAGAGCAGGAAAGGGTGGGACTGGGAGCACAGATCGAGGTAGAAGAAGTGGTGAAAGGAATTAGGAGCATGCAGGCGGGAAAGGCCCCGGGACCGGATGGATTCCCAGTCGAATTCTATAGAAAATATGTGGACTTGCTCGCCCCGGTACTGACGAGGACCTTTAATGAGGCAAAGGAAAGGGGACAACTGCCCCCGACTATGTCTGAAGCAACGATATCGCTTCTCTTAAAGAAGGAAAAGGACCCGCTACAATGCGGGTCCTATAGACCTATTTCCCTCCTAAATGTAGATGCCAAGGTCCTGGCCAAGGTAATGGCAATGAGAATAGAGGAATGTGTCCCGGGGGTGGTCCACGAGGACCAAACTGGGTTTGTGAAGGGGAGACAGCTGAACACGAATATACGGAGGTTGTTAGGGGTAATGATGATGGCCCCACCAGAGGGAGAAACGGAGATAGTACTGGCGATGGATGCCGAGAAAGCATTTGATAGAGTGGAGTGGGATTATTTGTGGGAGGTGTTGAGGAGATTTGGTTTTGGAGAGGGGTATGTTAGATGGGTGCAGCTGTTGTATAGTGCCCCAGTGGCGAGCGTGGTCACGAATGGACGGGGATCTGCATATTTTCGGCTCCATAGAGGGACAAGGCAGGGATGCCCTCTGTCCCCATTATTGTTTGCACTGGCGATTGAGCCCCTGGCGATAGCGTTGAGGGGTTCCAAGAAGTGGAGGGGAATACTCAGGGGAGGAGAAGAGCACCGGGTATCTTTGTATGCGGACGATTTGCTACTATACGTGGCGGACCCGGCGGAGGGGATGCCAGAAATAATGCGGATACTTGGGGAGTTTGGGGATTTTTCAGGGTATAAATTGAACATGGGGAAAAGTGAGTTGTTTGTGGTGCATCCAGGGGAGCAGAGTAGAGAAATAGAGGACCTACCGTTGAGGAAGGTAACAAGGGACTTTCGTTACCTGGGGATCCAGATAGCTAAGAATTGGGGCACATTGCATAGGTTAAATTTAACGCGGTTGGTGGAACAGATGGAGGAGGATTTCAAGAGATGGGATATGGTATCCCTGTCAATGGCAGGGAGGGTGCAGGCGGTTAAGATGGTGGTCCTCCCGAGATTCCTCTTTGTGTTTCAGTGCCTCCCGGTGGTGATCACGAAGGCTTTTTTTAAAAGGATTGAAAAGAGCATCATGGGTTTTGTGTGGGCCGGGAAGACCCCGAGAGTGAGGAAGGGATTCTTACAGCGTAGCAGGGATAGGGGGGGGCTGGCACTACCGAGCCTAAGTGAGTATTATTGGGCCGCTAATATTTCAATGGTGAGTAAGTGGATGGGAGAGGAGGAGGGAGCGGCGTGGAAGAGATTAGAGAGGGCGTCCTGTAGGGGGACTAGCCTACAGGCTATGGTGACAGCCCCATTGCCGTTCTCACCGAGGAACTACACCACAAGCCCGGTGGTGGTGGCTACACTGAAGATTTGGGGACAGTGGAGACGGCATAGGGGAAAGACTGGAGCCGTGGGGGGGTCCCCGATAAGAAACAATCATAGGGGGGAATGGATGGGGGATATGGAATGTGGCAAAGAGCAGGAATAACGCAACTGAAAGATCTGTTTGTGGATGGGAAGTTCGCGAGTCTGGGAGCGCTGACCGAGAAATATGGGTTGCCCCAAGGGAATGCATTCAGGTATATGCAACTGAGGGCTTTTGCGAGGCAACAGGTGAGGGAATTCCCGCAGCTCCCGGCACAAGAGGTGCAGGACAGAGTGATCTCAAAGACATGGGTGGGGGATGGTAAGGTGTCAGATATATATAGGGAAATGAGGGACGAAGGGGAGACTATGGTAGATGAACTAAAAGGGAAATGGGAAGAAGAGCTGGGGGAGGAGATCGAGGAGGGGCTGTGGGCAGATGCCCTAAGCAGGGTAAACTCGTCGTCCCCGTGTGCCAGGCTAAGCCTGATTCAGTTTAAGGTATTACACAGGGCACATATGACTGGAGCACGGCTCAGTAAATTTTTTGGGGTGGAGGATAGGTGTGCGAGGTGCTCGAGAAGCCCAGCGAATCATACCCATATGTTTTGGTCATGCCCGGCACTACAGGGGTTTTGGATGGGGGTGACAAAGGTGCTTTCAAAAGTAGTAGGAGTCCGGGTCGAACCAAGCTGGGGGTTGGCTATATTTGGGGTTGCACAAGAGCCGGGAGTGCAGGAGGCGAGAGAGGCCGATGTTTTGGCCTTTGCGTCCCTAGTAGCCCGGCGCAGGATATTGCTAATGTGGAAAGAAGCCAAGCCCCCGGGGGTGGAGACCTGGATAAATGACATGGCGGGGTTTATAAAGCTAGAGCGGATTAAGTTCGTCCTAAGGGGGTCGGCTCAAGGGTTCACCAGGCGGTGGCAACCGTTCGTCGAACACCTCGCAGAAAGATAGACGGAATGGGAAAAAGAAGGCAGCAGCAGCAGCCCAGGATTTGGGGGGGGGGGGGGGGGGCGGAGGAGGAACCAGAAGGACTCTCAGGGTTGTTAATATATACTGTATAATATGTATAGGTCGTTGCTACAGATAATTATATATTGGACTGTTAAATTATATTTTTGGAGAGTGTTACTTGTGACAAGGCAGTTGCCAATTAGGGCTAGTTTTCATTTTTGTTATTTATTATTTATTCATTTTTTGTTTATAAAATAGGTCATTGTTATTTGTGTTGTTATAATATTGTGTAAAGGATGCACAATGTACTGTGTTGGTTGACCAAAACTTTTCAATAAAATATTTAATTTAAAAAAAACAATGTTACTTTGTTACCTAGTTAATAACCTAAATTTCTCATTTCACCTAATTTTCCATGTAAAACAAATCTAAATTAATTTTAAATATTTGGAAATGTTTCTGCTCCCCCCTCAAATTATATTCCGGGGGCTGCCCTCCATTCCTGTGCCCAAGCAGCACGGGGAGTGAATATTGGCGGGCTATTTGACTGTGGAAGGAGTCAGGGTAACCCCACTCCCATGTTCATACCCTGTACAGGCTTGGTTTTGGACCTTGAATCTCCTTTGTCTGCATCCCTCAGTGGCCTCACTTAATGATGCAGTTATTCAGCTGTGCAATCGAGGGAGCCCAGAGATCATTAGTGATGGCCTGTCTGTACAGAAGAATTTTGCTCCTCCTCCCATAGGAACGGAGGGGATGAGATTACTTATTAAAAGGATCTGGACTGTGCTGTCACCTCTTGCCAATTACATTTTCCCATTAACCAATTCTTCTCTCAAGTACAAGAGTTGTTGACTTCATACTTGGATCCAAACTTGACATCCAAAGCTTCCTAACTTGTGACACTCGCCCATCCCTCCTGTGCTTTCTGCCCTACACTGGCTCTTGGTTTGTCAGCACTGCAGTTTTAAATCATCACCCCTGTTTCCAAATCCCTCCGTGGACTGGCTGCTCCCTATCTTTATAACCTCCTCCTGCCCCACAACTCTCCAAAATCCCTCAGTTCCTTCAAGTTTTGCCTCTTACACATCCCCCAGTTTCACTCATCCCACCATTGGCAGCCATTCCTTCAGCAGCTTGAATGATAGGTTCTGGACTTCCCTCTCTAAACGTCTCCATCTCTTTCACGGCTCTGTTAACCTACCTCTTTGACCAGGTTTTTCTTCAACTCTCCTAGATGCTGTTCACTCAGTGTTTGCCATTTAACAAATCTGTGAATTGCCTCAGGAACATTTTGCGACATTAAAGGGGCTCCAGAAAGGCAAGTTGTTGTCATGCTCCAGTACTCTGATCATGGGTTGAATTTAATGCAGCCACTGCCCTGGGAAACATGGCGGCAATTAACCGTGAGAGAGGCCTAGCCTCAGTCTCCCGGCGCTGATTAAATCAGAGAACTGAAGAAACTGACAGGATTCCTGGTCAATTAGGCTCCTTAATGAGCCAATTGACACCCACTATCCCTGCGCCCATTGCAGTGTTGCAGTGGTTCAGGTATTACTTTTTCTGAGTTACAACGCCAGGGCTCAGAGTGTGAACAAGTGGCAAACCCCTAATCCAGCTCCATGCCTGCTCCAAAAACCAATTCAAATTCAAATTGAATCCAATTCATGGTCTCCACAAGAGAGACATACCAGATCTGAGCCAAAAGGCAGAGCAGATTAAATGGAGGTGACAGAGCTTTCCCATGCCCTCAGGAGGCGGTTGTTGTTATATGTTCTATGTTTCGTAGATGTCATGAAGAGGTTCCGAGTCTTGTCTGGTTGAACATTAAGTGTTTATTTGTAACAGATAACTATGTACATATATATATATATGTGTGTACAGCCCAATCTATGAGTTAACTCCATGCTTGCTTCTACACAGGGCATACCGTGTCTTTTTACATCACACCGTGTTTCCCAGTCTCACATTGACCCTTGTTATGCCAGACCTTTATACCATGGGCGGGATTCTGTGATCCTGAGGCTAAGTGTTGCCGCCATCAGAAACGCCGTCGCGTTTCCCGATGGCGTCAACATGGCATCAGGATCAGCAATATGGGCCAGCACGGCACTGGAGCAACCCATGCCGTTCTAGCTGCTGATCCCGGCGTCAACTAGGCGACGCTGGGTCCGCGCATGCGCACTGGCACCGGCGCCAATGCGTGCATGCGCAGTGGCTCCCTTCTCCGTGCCAGCCCCAACGCAACATGGCGTAGGGCTACAGGGGCTGGCGCAGAAGAAAGGAGGCCCGCAGCACGAGAAGCCGGCCTGCCGAACGGTGGGCCATGATCGCGGGCCAGGCCACAACGGGGGTCCCCCCCCCCCGGAATCGGACCCCCCACCCACCCCCACAGGCCGCCCTCAGGTCCTTCCACGCCGAGGTCCCGCCGGCTGAGAGCAGGTTAGAACGCCGCCGGTGGGACTCGGGATTTTTGCTACGGCCGCTCTGCCCATCCCGGGCCGAGAATCGGCGGGGGGGGGCACGTAGAGCGGCTTCCAACCGGCAGCGCGCCAACCACGCCGGTGCCAATTCTCCACTCTGCGGAGAATCGCGGACCGGTGGCGTGGCGCGCTTCGTGCTGTTCGTGGCGATTCTCCGGCCCGGCCCTGGGCTGAGAGAATCCCGCCCCATATTTGCCAGCAACCTTCCGGGGGTGGGGTCCTCGCCCATATCAAGCATACTGTTCCCATTCGAGAGACCCACCATTGGACAATGAGGTGGTCACTGAAAGAGGCCTTTGCCTCCAATCCTAATGCCTCCCCTCTCTGGGAATGCCGAACAGTGGCCACTTAAGTATCTGAAAGGCACTTGATTCTGTCAGGCTTCCCCATGGAATTTGACCGGGTATCCCTGCTGGTTCTCCAGCATGGAGGTGGGCTGGGATGTCCAGTGAGTCTCACTGGCCCAAAAGAATTCCAGTCAAGTTTGAGACTTGAAAATTAACACTGGGAGTTTCCTTGAAGTGGGGAAGGACATGTGAGCCTGGCGACTAATTGGCCAATTTAGAGAATATCACTGATGGGTGACTGTTCCCCAGTGTTGTGACCCCAATGCGACCCTGACATTGGGGTCCTGATCCGAAGGGCAAATTCCTGCCTCCTATTTGTCTATTAAATTGGAGGTAAAAGGTCCCACTACACCACGCAGAGAAAAACTGGGTAGTTGGTCAGTGTTCTGTCCAGTAGCTATCTGTGGACCAACACAAATTCATTGATCATTTAACTCACTGCTGTGGATCTTTCAAAATGTAAACAGCCCACTGCCCACCGACATCCTAAAGGTGCCCGTCGCAGTGATATTATTCAAGGTCCTTGGCTGGAATGTCATAAATGTGGATACTGGCCTACACAATATAGGTCAGGAAAACTGTTGCAGTGTTAGCAGCATTGTGGCAGTATGGCATCAAACTACTCCTTCCAATCCTTCTAAAATGCTATTGAAACAAAGAAGAGCTGTCACAGCATTTAAGCAAGAACGATCGAAATTCGATAGGTTTTGAACACAGGCTGCCTTTTAACAAAACCAAGATATTAATGGGAAAAGATCCAACTCTGAAATATTTATGAATCAATCCTGTCCTGGCGCAGACACTCTGATCGAAGTCAGTCTATTATGGGAGTACATAAGTAATAAAATATACTAATTGAAAATGAAGGAACCATCGAGCCTTACAACCTGAACATGTTACCTCGGGAGCAGGCGTCAAACGAGTCTCAGTTTGTGCACAAGAGGAGGAAATGAGGAAGATGAGAGGGAAAGGGATTCTTGCACCGATGATTATTTCTGCGATGGTAACCGTTTATTTTTAATTCTTGTTATAAGGAAAAACCAACGCCCACCCATCCCCTTCCCCTGTATTAATGTCAGTGGTGTGTTTCAGATTCAATACAAATAGCAGGAAAAGGCTACAATCCACTTCAATGGAAACTAGGAAAGGCGGATATGTTATCTCCAGGGTCCAATAAAATTCAGAAGGATCCTTTATAACTCTGAATTGATAACTGGACATCTATTGATCTCAGCTATTCAATTCATTCTGGAAAAAGCAGTGTTTGCAGCTTTTTGTTCAATAGTGGCCCCAGAAGATTATCTTGCGAGGTCATGTGGTCCACAGGAAGAAGCAACTTTTCCCTTTTACACTCCTTTAAAGATCCTGCCTCCTAAACTTCAGTGTCGGGAGTTTAATCGCACCAACACCCACATGGATGTACAATGGATCTCTTTTAAATGACAATAATCGTTCAATGTGATGATCGGAACAATGGGGTGGAACGAGTTGGTCATTACTTCCCTGTACATTTTCAGCCACTGTAACCACGTAACAGCTTTTAAGGAAAGGAAGTTGGAGATTACAATCTGATTAGGTCTGCTGCAGGACAATTCTTCAAACAGAAAATAGGAACTTCAAGGGCCAAAATCAGCAAATTACTCAGAAAAGGTGCCTAATTTCCTCAGTGTATAACTTGTATTTATATCAGTTTTGATGAGGCCTTTCATCCTTCATTTGTTATACTCACGTAACAACTGAGTAATCACTGCTTTAAGAATAATGTACAAAAGGAGCAGCTATTTCCTGCTGTTCTTCCTAACCTGCAGATACTCTGGCGATGGATGGATTGAGCTAATGAGGAGAAGCCAAGCTGCCAAACAAGGAAACCTTCCAACATGGTACAACAGACAGGGGTGGGTTGTAATCGGATCGAAGTGTAACCAGAAGGTAATGAAGGTCTTCACTGAACCCATGCCTTTAAAGTGGAAGAACCCTGCAAAGTATTTCACCAAGGAGAAAACAATAAGATGCAAGCCTCCTGCTCTTCTTCAAAATGGTGCCACGAGATCTTTCACGTCCGCCTGAGGGGGCAAGTCACAGCCTTGATCTGATCCAAAAGGTAGCACCCCTGACAGTACAGTACTTAAGGCAGTCAGCCTGGATTCCGTGCGCAAGTTCCTTGAATGGCATTTTAACCCACAATCTTCTGACCTAGAGGCCATGGTGCAACCTAAGAGCTACTCCTAAGAACAGGTAGAATATGTTCATCCACTCAGATATGGCATTAGGCTGTCGCGCAATGAGTTGAGTAGAGTCTGGCCAAACACCAAACTCTGACTGCTTCTGGATATCAATATCAAACAAAGAGAAGTCATTCAAAATACCAAGTCTAGAGTGAGTTACCAAGTCTGGCTGGATATATTCCTGGAGGTTTCATCACCCCGTCGACAATTGCTCTTGCCCAGTAAAAGTTGCTTTCCTCCGTTCTTCCCATCGTCAATATTTTACAACTAGTGAACAAAAATGTTAAACAATGGACTGAAAACATCAGCCATTTTAATGCCCCTACAACAGTAAGCAAGAGTTTGATCTTTACTTCCTGGGGTCTCCAGGGCAATCTTGGAGGATTGGTAACCTCTTGGACATCCTCATTTGGTAAATTATCTCCTCCCGTGCCACCAGCTCCAAAGCACCCTGCTGAACCTCAACTCATTGCTGACACAGGGTAGCTGATATGATTTCAACACAGCAAACACACACTCCAAAAAGTCATTTACTACTTTAAATGCATTGATCTATTTTGATTCTCATGGTGTTGTTAGAATGCAAGGTTCTGCTCTCTCTGCGGGCCCACCAGCACTGTTTCCAGATTCAGCCCAGGCTAACACTGTAGTGAGCAATGGCATCAACAGATCTATCTATAAATAACGGCTGAGGTGATTTTGACACGTAACTTGCTCTCTGCATTGATCTGATATAGTTCAAGCAACAGGAAGTAATAAATAACATGGGACACAACAGTAAAATCAAAATCAAGTCAAGGACACTGAAATATTGTTCTCCTTGTTCAGAGCCATAACACTGAATGCTCTTGGTGTCAATATGAACACAACTATTTCTATAGCAAATGGAATGAATGCATATGTCAACAGTCCCTTAATATCACACTTCTCTACATGAGCATGTACCAAGAAGGGCCATCCACTGTTCTCTAAGGTCCATTTATAAAAATCCAGAGGCGAAAAACAGGCTGTTGATTCGCTTACACCCATTTTATACAGTCTGACAAAGTCAGGATTAACCCCCATTGACAGGATTATGGGTTTGGTATCAGGACCTTGATATTGGAGTCAGAAATGGGGGTCTAACCTCACATTGTGGCAGCAGCAGTCAACTAGCTGTGATTTTCGCCAAATCGGCCAACTGGCAGCTGGAACCCACGTTCGCTGTCTAATTAAGGTCCAACGGTGGGCTCCTGAAGCTGAAGGGCCAATAGGAAACCCTCCAGCTCAGAAGATGCTGTAGCCTGCAGTTACAGGTAAGAGTGAGAGAGGGCGCCTTCATTCTGAGGCACCTTCTCAGCAACGTTTAAAACTTTGCAATTAAAAAATCGTCACAACCGCCAGGCCACAATTGTGGAGGGGGAATACGTAGCCCTCCGCGTCCATTCTCAGCCCCACATGGGGGCACAAATTCTGTTCCATGTGTCTAAATCAAGCCAAGTTCCTCCCCATCTCTGTAATCTCCTTCAGCTCCCAAAAATCTCTGTGCTCCTCCAATTTTGGCCTCCAGAGCATCCCCAATTTTAATCCCTCTGTGGCCATACCTGTGCCCTATGCTCCAGAATTCCTTGGCAGCTCTCTACTTGTCTCTCCGTTCTCAGGATGCTATTTAAAACTTATCTCTCTGACCAAGCATTTTGATCACCATTCCTAATATCCCCTTGGCCAGGATTTTCAGGTGATGGAGACAGCCTGCCAATGGCCAGAAACCAGGTAAATCAAGCATGGGGGGATATCTCCACTGAGCCCAGTGGCCACGCACCTTTAGCATACACCCAGCAGCCCTGCGTAAAAATCAGGAGCAGAATCCCGAGATGATCTTTACCCTCTCCTTTAACTGACACAAAGCTTACAGTTGCTTCCCAAAGTCAGCTCTACCCTAGATCACCATCCCATGGCCAAAGCAATGACCTTTCCTCATGGCTCAACACCTTACTTGGCAGTGTATTCCTCAAGTGAGCCAGTAAGGCAGGTGAGAGAGGTGAGCTTACAGGCTTTCTGAGTGAGTACGTGCCTTCCAGTTTGACAGATTGGATCTTGTTGAAACCAATAACAATAATGCTGTTAGTTATGAAAATAACCATAAGGGTTGGAATAGAGTATCTGTGAGCAGGATATCAATCGGTAGAGTCACTTCCTCAATACAGTCACAGGCCTGATTTGTGGTATCAGCAATTTTTGGCTTGCAAATCAGCTCAAGGACACTGTAAGTGAGCACTGGAATCGCGGAGCAGTGCTGCACATTCCTCTGTGCCACCTGTGCTACATTGACAAACTATTGCTCAGTATGGTCAGGTTGTAGATAAAAGTGACTCTTCTCCAGTCAAACAGCTTTGACAAAGAGTCATCCTGACTCGAAACGTTAGCTCCGTTCTCTCTCCACAGATGCTGTTAGACCTGCCAAGATTGTCCAGCATTTTCTGTTTCTGCAGCACACCTACATCTGCAACCCCCTCCCCCGATACACACACATACGTACAGACACACACATACAGACATACAAACACACCCAGACACACATATGTAAACACACACAGACATACATATACAAACACACACACACACATACAGACACATATGGATACACACTAACTTAGAGGGCAACATGGTGGGTAGTGGTTAGCACTGCAGCCTCAAGGCACCAAGGTCCCAGGTTCGATCCCGGCTCTGGGTCACTGTCCGTGTAGAGTTTGCACATTCTCCCCGTGTCTGCGTGGGTCTCACCCCCACGACCCGAAAGATGTGCAAGGTAGGTGGATTGGTCACGCTAAATTGCCCCTTAATTGGAAAAAATGTATTTTTAAAAAAGAGAAAAATGGATACACACTAACACACACACACACACACACACACACACACACAGATACAAGCGGGCACACACACACTAGAATAGAAATATTGGGAGAATTCTCCCAAGCTACCACCGACAAATTCAATGGCAGACAGGGGACAGAATCCAAGGGTATGATCTAGCGGCCCTGTTAGTCGCGGACGCAAATCCTCGAATGGTCACTAAATCTCGTGAGTGGCCAAAAACAAGATTTTGCACCAGTGAGATTTCAGTTTCAGATCTTCGCCTCCACGATGACATAATCAGGTTCACTCCCAGAAATGACGTGAACCTGATTTCCATACATTTTAATAAATTATCATATAATTACTGGGCTTGCTGCTGTAATCTCCACCCACGATGTATCTTCCCCACCAGCCCCAGCTGTTGTGACATCACGCCGACACAAATCACTAGTGGTTTTCAAAAATGAAAACAGGTGGTGATGACCACGCTGGAGGCACAGAGGTGCCTGTATGCTTAACGGGTTGAGGGACGTGGCTGGGCATTGCCACCTGGCACCCCGGCAACGCCCCAGGGGGTCCCGATGTCCGTGGTTGGGGGGTCTTAAATTTAACTTTACATCCCAAAAATTGATTTAATGCTGGTGTGAATTTACAGTGAGATCTTCCGCTGGTTTCCACCATGGCGCATCAGGGATACAGATGAATGTCTGACCACCCATACTCGATTCTCTGTTGCGCCAGCATTTGGAACAGCGAGGCGTGCAGATGTCGGGACTCATCTGAACAATACCTGGGTTGGAGGCCACTCACAACACTGGACCCTGGAGTACTGCAGCAGTGAGTGGGTGAAGCATCCACAGGTGGACCTTCCAGATTCGGTTTCCTGGGGATGGGTCCATCTTCCAACCTCAGAATGTTCCTGGAGATCCACCTTCTTTCACAGGAGGTCCATCTTTCCATCTCAGAATGCTCCTGGTGATGTGTCTTCATGTTCAGGGGTCCAAAGTTTTTCTTCAATAATGTGTCAGCGATGTTGCATGCCTTTTCATTATGGCTAGGACAGCGGACTACATGCCATCCACAGTGGACAGCACGGTAGCATTGTGGATAGCACAATTGCTTCACAGCTCCAGGGTCCCAGGTTCGATTCCGGCTTAGGTCACTGTCTGTGCGGAGTCTGCACATCCTCCCCGTGTGTGCGTGGGTTTCCTCCCGGTGCTCCGGTTTCCTCCCACAGTCCAAAGATGTGCAGGTTAGGTGGATTGGCCATTCTAAATTGCCCTTAGTGTTGGGTGTGGTTACTGGGTTATGGGGATAGAATGGAGGTGTTGACATTGGGTAGGGTGCTCGTTCCAAGAGCTGTTGCAGACTCGATGGGCTGAATGGCCTCCTTCTGCACTGTAAATTCTATGATAATCTATGATAATCCGGGTCTGCCTGCACATGGCGCACAACACCCGGGTGCATAACTAATGAGTTTGAAGATGGGAGATTTGTCACCAGCCTCCCCATTGGGAAACACTACACATTCCTACATTCTCTCGCTACACTGGGACGTTCTGGCAAGCGGAGCTTCCCTCTGTACAAAACGGGGCTATGTGTGGCCTCAGCCGTGCATTCCCCATTCGGGCCCTTTATACAACGCATTGAATAGCCACGTGTTTCTTGGCACTGCGAGCGCCTGGAAACACGCAGCTAAACTCTCGGGGACTTTGTTCCATTTTAGAAGAATTGCACCTTATGCAAAACATTCTAACTCCGGTCATCGGGATTCTCTTTTCCTGCTGGTACCACTGCCCCGCCCGCAGGTTTCCCGGCCGGGTGGGGTGGTTTCAATGGAGAATTCTATTGACAAGTGGCGGGAGGATATAGCACTTGGGGAGAATGGGATCAAAGGCTATGGGGAGAAAGCAGGATTAGGCTATTGAGTAGATGATCAGCCATGATCGTGATGAATGGCGGAGCAGGCTCGAAGAGCCGAAAGGCCTCCTCCTGCTCTTATCTTCTTTGTATCTATGAGGATAGAATCCTGCCGCCAGCGAACGGCAAGCGGCCGAGAAACATGCAGATGGGGAAACCGGAGAATCCAGCCCTCCATCATTTTTTAAAAAGCAACACTTCCCATTTAATGTGAAGGAATGTCAGAATGAACTATTCACTTCCTTCAGCCACACCCTCTCTCATCCCACAGCACTGGCTCAAAGATATGGTCAAATCCAACTTTTGAGGGATGGTCCCGTGCTCAGTTCAAGTGACATACGTCAGTTATCCTTGTATCCCAGGTAATAGCTTGTTTGGGGCACAAAAGGAGCATTATGAGTGCAAACTGATCTCCGGTTGATAAACACTGTGCGGGGGAAAGGAATGGTAGGACATTCTCACAGATTAAGTTGAAGTGTGGATGTCAGGACAATGCTCACATGAACACCAGCATAGGCAAGTCAGACATGTGGGGCCGATATACTTTTCCACCTGGTTCATTCAACCATTGTTAGGCAACACTGTTGCAACGTTTCCAACTGAACACAACAAACTGTGAGTGGTTTTAGCATCAGATCTCACCTGATACTTCTAGCAGTTGTGAAAGTTCAACTAAAATTTAAATGACAAAATAACAAGCCAGCACTGATCAATCAGCAGCAAAACATACTCATTTAATCAAAGTTTATACCTACTAGGTGCTCTTTTTCATGTACAAGTACCAAAAGGAGGTGCCACAAGCCCCGCAGTGGAGCTGGTCTTTGAGCTTCACTGCAATCTGATTCCACCATGCCTTCAGGCATTCTGGAGGAAAAGGCTTCTCAATTCCCCTGAGTTTTTGCAAATTGTTTTATTTAAATCGATGATCTACAGATCCACTTGTCAGTGGAAACAGTTTCTCCCTTACCTGCTTCTTATTGCGCAATCAACAACCCTCATAATTGTGAAATCTCCATGAGGTCTCTTTGACCTTCTCTACGAAGAACAATCTCCGCTTCAGCAACCTATCCACAAATCCGGTATCATTGTTATCACCCTCGTCCGCAAAGCCTTGGCACCTTTCCTACAGTGTGGTTCCCATAATTGTACCTAATACCCCAACTGAGGCCAGTTTCCTCTCCCCGCACCGCAATAGTCAACCAGCTGGATTGTAATGACAACGCGGTAAATTTTGGGGTCATCTCTCTGCTGCTAACCTTTAAATTCCCAATTTTCTTGAATTGACTTTTACCTGGACCATCCTATCCGATATAATCACAAAAAGACTTAAAAGGAGAGTCAGAGATTATTTACACCAAGTGGAAATCCTCAATTCTCTGCCCCAATGCTGAAGCAGAACCCAGATGAGAGTCAGACAATGGCTTGAACAAGAGGATTGCTAAAGGGTATGGGATTTGACAAGGTGGCTTTGTGTGGAGCAAACCTCCAGCACAAACTTGATGAATATATAACCTTGCTGGAATATTTTATACTTCCGTGAAATCAGGGAAGCTCCTAATCTGATCTCTGCTGAAAAGTCACTTAGGGAGGTAAAGAACCCCATGGTGATAGACCATGAAAAAGGTCCACTTTGGCTAGTTTTGGCAGACATGGAGCAATACCCCAAAGCATGCGTCTTTGAGAGTTTGTATAAAAATTAACTCATAGCACGTGGGGCCTTGCCGGCAAGATCAGCATTGGGAAGGTGGTGATGAGCTGCCTTCTTGAACAGTTGTAGTCCCTGTGGTGAAGGTGCCCTCACTGTTAGCAACTGAATTCCATTATTTCTGACCCAGCAACACCGATAAACATCCAAATCAGGATGGTGTCTTCAGGACAGATGGAGGGAAAAACAAAGAGTGATTTACAAAGCGCTGCTCTGTATATTCTTTACTTTCAAAGACACATCAGTTTCTAATAGCGAACACAGGCAAGGAACAGAGATTTATTACACAGCCCACTTCCTGTTATTAAGCTACATCACTGTTGCTTTTCCTCTCTGAGGCCCTTTCGTGTAACATAAACCAGCTGGAAATACTAAGCTGTCGGCCCTCTCTGCTACCCCCCCCCCCCGCAGCTCTGCCTTGGATCAACCAACAGATGGACAGTGTTAATGCCCAAGGATGACTTTGTGTTTTCTCTGTTATCAAAATAATTAGAAAAACAAAATTACTCGCAAATTGCTGGTCTCCATTTCAACTACTCACTTTCATCCCCCTGGCAGTGAATTGCGGGATGTCACTCAGATACTCGAGGCCAGGACGCGAGGACCAGGCACATCCTAGGATATTTATCTTGGGGAAAGCATGGATCCATGAAGCTGCCACTGTTCCCTGTGATTAACAGCAGACCTTGGAGATTGAGATTCCATCAAAACCTTCAGCTGCGCACTGCTGAAACCTCTCTGCAGATTTTAAACCATTAGCCTCGTCATCAGAACTTTTGCGCTAATTGATGATTTTCCTAACATGGCGATAGGTGGAACTTGTGAAGGATACATACTACTATGCTACTTTTCTTTTGCCTATGTACATTTCGCAGCAATTCACCCTTTGTGGGGAACCTACTACTTTGTAAAGCTGTTCGGGAGCATCGAAAATAAAGATTTGGTCTGATTTCAAAGTGAGTGAGAGGGAAAGAAGAAGGAGCATGCCTGAAGGACAGCAAGCATAAGAGAGAGTATTAAAATAGAATCAGCAGGAGTTCCGAGAAGGGCAGCACGATGGCGCAGTGATTAGCACCGGCCCTGGGTCACTGTCCGTGTGGAGTTTGCACATTCTTCCCGTGTCTGTGTGGGTCTCACCCCACAATCCAAAGATATGCAGGTTAGGTGGATTGCCCACGCTAATTTGCCCCTTAAATGGAAAAAAAATAATTGGGTACTCTCAATTTATTTTTAAAAGCAGGAGTTCTGAGATATTAAACCAAGATCCTGTATGTCTGTTGCAGTGAGTTGTTATGGATGGATGGCATTGGTCGTTTCCCACAACATCGGGTGACCTCTGTGGACTGCTTTAGTGCTGTGATGTCCACCAGAACCACTGACACAGGCCAACAATAAGACCTCAGTTCAATATCTCACTAGAAGTTCCCACCTTCTACATCCAGCGCTCACTCCCTCAGCACTGCAATAGGCCTACAGATTGCGACTCTGAGGCTGGAAGGCCCCAACCTGCTAGAGCAATAGGTGGGCATGCCAGTGATCAACATTAGATGGCCAGATGGTATGAGATCCCCAGCAGCACGGTAGCATTGTGGATAGCACAATTGCTTCACAGCTCCAGGGTCCCAGGTTCGATTCCGGCTTGGGTCACTGTCTGTGCGGAGTCTGCACATCCTCCCCGTGTGTGCGTGGGTTTCCTCCGGGTGCTCCGGTTTCCTCCCACAGTCCAAAGATGTGCGGGTTAGGTGGATTGGCCATGATCAATTGCCCATAGTGTCCAAAATTGCCCTGAGTGTTGGGTGGGGTTACTGGGTTATGGGGATAAGGTGGAGGTGTGGACCTTGGGTAGGGTGCTCTTTCTAAGAGCCGGTGCAGACTCGATGGGCCGAATGGCCTCCTTCTGCACTGTAAATTCTATGAAATGTGTACAACAAATCAAATGCTTCAGCTGTAGATTTGGGTCCACGAGAACAAAAGCTGATCTTCACTGTTCCAAAAGTAGTTTAATGGAATCAATCGGAATTGATTTAAGTAGGAGTTTGGATTGGATTGGATTTGTTTATTGTCACATGTACTGAGGTACAGTGAAAAGTAATTTTCTGCGAGCAGCTCAACAGATCATTAAGTACATGGGAAGAAAAGGGAAGAAAAGAAAATACATAATAGGGCAACACAAGGTATACAATGTGACTACATAAGCACCGGCATTGGGTGAAGCATACAGGGTGTAGTGTTAATGAGGTCAGTCCATAAGAGGGTCATTTAGGAGTCCGATAACAGCAGGGAAGAAGCTGTTTTTGAGTCTGTTCATGCGAGTTCTCAGACTTCTGTATCTCCTGCCCGATGGAAGAAGTTGGAAGAGTGAGTAAGCCGGGTGGGAGGGGTCTTTGATTATGCTGCCCGCTTTTCCCAGGCAGCGGGAGGTGTAAGTGGAGTCAATGGATGGGAAGCAGGTTTGTGTGATGGACTGGGCGGTGTTCACGACTCTCTGAAATTTCTTGCGGTCCTGGACTGAGCAGTTGCCATACCAGGCTGTGATGCAGCCTGATAGGATGCTTTCTATGGTGCATCTGTAAAAGTTGGTAAGAGTAAAACAAAGCTTTATAGCTTTGTACACAGACGACTGTGTGAAACAATAATCTCCAGCCTCACCTCGATGAATCACCCCTTGTCACACACATTTAAATCCATAATGTAGGCAACCAGATATGCAAGATTTAAGCAAGACTTCAACGCATTTATGGAAATAGGCCATTCATCCCAATAGGTCTAATCTGATGTTTATCTTCCACATGAGCCTTATCCCACTTTTCTTCATATAATCCGACTAGTCTCTTCTCCCCTATTAAACACATCAGGGGCATTTGATGATCAGAGACGCACACCATGAGTCCCATTAGCTTTCTGTGTGCTACTTGAGGTAATACAGGCCAAATTTATGTAACACTGTCCTCATCATTTAACCCTTCAAACTGGTATAAGTGTGGTGAACCTTCTCCTGTCAAAGCCAATCCGCAATCAAAGAGGAAAAAACAGTAAGTAAAATCTTTATTGATTTTAACCAAAGCAATTAGACACACATAGTGTTCCCAACTGGGTTTCGTGAAAGCTTGATTGTTCAGAATGGTACCGTGAGGAGAGGATGACATTTATAATGAGGAAGATTCAAAGTCTAGGGTCATATTCCTGGAACAGAGGAGATTCGGGCAAAGGGGTCTTAATAAATGCTGAAATTGTGAAAAAGCCTGAGAGAGTAAATGGTAAAAGATTATGTGCATTCACAAGATTATATAATAACAAGGCAACATAAATTTGAGATTAACAATAACTTGCATTTAAATAACATCTTCATTATGAACATATAACATATAAACATATGAAATAAGAGCAGAAGTAGGCCATTCAGCCAATCGAGCCTGATCCGCCATTCAATAAGATCATGGCTGATCTATTTGTGTTTTGAGCTCCACATTTCCCATCTACCCTGATAACCTATAATCCCCTCGCCTAACAAGAATATATTTACATCCGCCTTGAGAAAATTCAATGACCCTCCCTCCACCCCCTTCTGAGGCAGAGACCATGATTGTACAGTCTTGTTGTGCCCGACTCAGTGACATGGCGAGGTCAGTAAATCTCACAAGATGCCTCTTGCGAGACTTGTGATGCTCGGAACGCCTCGCGCGATCTAACATGATCTTGCAAGATGTCGCGATCTGAATCTCGCCTCCAATGGGCAGGATCCAGATTTGCATATTTAAGTGTGCACTTAAGCTCGCTTAAACATATCGGCGCCAGAGTCTCCCAAGGCCAGGCATTGAACGCTCCTGGGAGACCTTGTCGTGGCTCCGTTTAATACTGGTCCACACAAACGTGGACCAGGCATAACGGCACTCTCGATGCCACCAAGGCACCTTTGCACTGCCCGGGTGTGCTGTGCCCTTCTGAGGTAGGATGAGGGGGGCTCGAGGACCCCCTGATCAGTAAGTTGGGACGTTATGGGGGTCCGCAATGGTGAGTTGAGAGAACGGGGCGGAATTTTAAAATGGCACACCGATCTCTTCCTGTACTGAGAGCTCGGCAGTGCCGGAAATAAATATAAGTGTGACCTTTGCGGGGCTTCCCTCACCAAGGCCCCCCCAAAAAGTGCTGTCTACTAGCAGGGTCCTCCTCCGTGTTGCAGGTGCCGAGAAACACCCCATTATACGTGCCCAAAACGGGACTCTTTTATCCCCACATTAAATCACCCCAGACAGTTTGAAAGTCACACAACCCTCTGAGAGAAAAAATTCTCCTCATCTCGGTCCGAAAAGGGTGACCCCTAATTTTAATACAGTGCCCCCCTATTTCTGGACTCGTACACAAGAGGAAACATTCTGTCCACAACCACTTTGTCAATACTATTCAGGATCTTATACACTTCAATCAAGTCACTCCTCACTCTTCTAAACATTCGGCCCATGGAGTCTGCACTGACCCTCTGAAAGAGCATCCCACCTAGGCCCACCTCCCCACAACCCCTCCTAATCTGCACATCTTTGGACAGTGGGAGCACCCGGAGGAAACCCATGCAGACAGGGGAGAACGTGTAAACTCCACAGACATCAAGATCGGAATTGAATCTGGGTCCTGGCGCTTTGAGGGAGAAGTGCTACCTGCTGCACCACTGTACCGCCCCAGAACTCCACTGGAAACAAGCCCAGTCTGTCCAGCCTTTCCTGATAAGAGGCCTCGGGGGAATAGTGGAAAATAAAATTGAACACTGAGCCGGAGAAGGAGATAATAGGACAGTTTGGTGAAGGTGGGAAGTGTTAGAGTGTCTTAAAGATAAGAATGAGTCAGAGAATGGAAATGTTTGAGAGATGTTTGAGAGTAGGCTTAAATCAGCATCAGATCCATTTCAAAGTCTGCTCTACACAGGCTCTCCTTGTCCTGTCGAAACTGTGAAGAGTATATGAGGTATCATGTGAATAATGTCACAATAAGGTGCATCCACTTATACATAATGGGCGAGATTTAATGGAGACGAAACAGAGTCCCATTTTGGGTGTGTTTATGTTGCCCCGCTTTTAAACGGGACTCTGATTCCTTTTGGGCCTTGGTGAGGAACGTCCCACCGAGGCCGCACTTAAGCTAGTTTCCTGCACTAACAAGCTCAGCTCACCAGTGCAGGAAGAGATTGGGGTGTCATTTAAAAATGGCACCCCAATCTCGGAATCCCCCACCGCTGCCTCCAAACCCCCAACGTACCAATTAGTAAGTCTTCGTGCCCCCCGCAACCCCCTTATACGGGCAGGGTACCCCCGGGCCCTATCCCCGGCATGGGCAAAGTGCCACCTGGGCACCCAGTCACTGCCAGGGTGGCACCCGGGTGGCACTGTCATGGTCCCCACTTTCAACATACTGGGGGGAAACATTGACCAGAAACTGAACTGGACTAGCCATACAAATACTGTGGTTACAAGAGCAGATCATAGCAAGGAAATCTGTGGCGAAACCTCACCTCCTGAATCCCCAAACCCTGTCCACTAACTATAAGGCAAAAGTCAGCAGTGTGATGGAATACTCCCCACTTGCCAGGATGAGTACAGCTCCAGCAACACTCAAGAAGCTTGAAACAATCTGAGACAAAGCAACCCACTTGATTGGCAACCCTGCCACAAATATTCACTCCCCCACCACCAACGCACAGTAGCAGACTATTTACCATCTCCAAGATGTACTGCAGGAACTTACCAAGGCTCCTTAGGCAGCACCTTCTAAACCTATGACTGCTACATCTAGAAAGACAAGGGCAGCAGATACATGGGAACCCCACCACCTGAAAGTCCCCTCCAAGTCACACAACATCCTAACTTGGAAATATATCGCCGTTCTTTCACTGTTGCTGGGTCAAAATCCTGGAATTCCCTCCCTAATAGCACTCCCTAATAGTACCTACACCATATGGACTGCAGTGGTTCAAGAAGGCAACTCACCACCACCTTCTCAAGAGCAATTAGAGATGGGCAATAAATGGTGGCTTAGCCAGCGAAACCCACATCCTATAAACATGAACTAAAAAAAAATACCAACACCAATCGAGATAAAGCCTGGACTTGATCAGTGATTGTGTCTTGGTGCGATGCCAAACTTTGTCAAAACTTTGTCCAAACGGATCGACAGATGGAACAGGAGGTGGAGTTGTTTCATTGGTTAAAGATGACATCAAGACTGGATTAAGAAATGATATTGGCACTAAGGGCCAAAATGTTGAATCAACCTGGGTGGAAATAAAAAAACAAGTGATAAAACTCCTTGGTAGGAGTGATTTACAGGCCCCGGGGAAATACTTCCAAAGTGGGGCATTGTATAAACCAAGAAATAATGAGGGCTTGAGAGAAGGGCATAACGGTAATCATGGGTGATTTTGATATGCATATTGACTGGATTAATCAAGTTGTCAAGGGTAGCCTCGAGGGAGATTTCATAGAGTTTATGATGGATTACTTCTTAGACCAATACGTTATGGAACCAACCAGGAAGCAGGCTAGTTTAGATGTAGTATTATGTAATGAGCAGTATGGTAGCACAAGTGGATAGCACTGTGACTTCACAGCGCCAGGGTCCCAGGTTTGATTCCCCGCTGGGTCACTGTGCGGAATCTGCACGTTCTCCCCGTGTCTGCGTGGGTTTTCTCCGGGTGCTCCGGTTTCCTCCCACAGCCCAAAGACGTGCAGGTTAGGTGGATTGGCTATGATAAATTGCCCTTAGTGACCAAAAAAAAGGTTAGGAGGGGTTATTGGGTTACGGGGATAGGGTGGAAGTGAGGGCATAAGTGGGTCGATGCAGACTTGATGGGCCGAATGGCTTCCTTCTGCACTGTATGTTCTATGTTCTATGTAACAAAGAAGGGTTGATAAATAGTCTTGTCGTTAAGGATCCTCTTGGAAGGAGTGATCACAGCATGCTAGAATTGCAAATTCAAGGGCAGCACAGTGGCGCAGTGGGTTAGCCCTGCAGCCTCACAGCGCCAAGGTCCCAGGTTCGATCCCGGTTCTGGGCCACTGTCCATGTGGAGTTTGCACATTCTCCCTGTGTTTGCGTGGGTTTCGCCCCCACAACCCAAAGATGTGCAGGCTAGGTGGATTGGCCACACTAAATTGCCCCTTAATTGGAAAAAAATGAATTGGGTACACTAAACTTTTTTTTTTTAAATTCAGGACTTCCGGTGGCGGCTATGAGGGAGTAAGTCACACATTTGGTGGCTCCCGCTCTGGCTGGACTTGTGGACCTTTTTCCCTGACTTTTTTGTGGTTTTGAGTACTGGCTTTGAAGGCACAGATAATTTGGCACTGGATCCACACATTGGTGCATGGAACGGACAACCCCAAGGGACCGAAAAGGAAGAAATAAGAAGATAAGCAAAGGCTGGGTGGAGGCTGCAGCTGAAGACAATATAGCTGATGTTCGGACCCCTGCTGCGACGGCCAAACCATCAACGGAGGAGCTGATGCAGGTCATCCAAGAGGGCTTTGCTAGGCAGAAACGGGACTGTCTTAACCCGATAAAGGAATCGATCGACTGGCTGGAGCGCAGGCTGGATGCCCAGGATCGGACGATTCAGAAGCTGGAGAAAGCGCTGGTGGACCAGGAGGAGCACCAAACGGTGGTCGAGCTGGAGGTGGGGATGCTGGACGATCAGCAAAAGAGGCTGCTGGAGAAGGTGGAAGATCTGGAGAATAGAGCTCGCTGGCAGCATCTAAGAATTGTCTGTCTCCCTGAAGGGGCTGAGGGGGCTGATGCTGGCGCGTTTGTGGCGAGTATGTTTCAGAAGCCTCTGGGGGGTTGGTCTTTTCCCCGACCATTGGAGGTGGACAGGGCGCACAGGGCGATGGCGAGGAAGCCGCGGCCGAGGGACACCCAAGGGCGATGAAGGTCCGGTTCCACAGATTTTTGGACAAGGAGTGTGTTCTCCAGTGGGCCAAGCGTACGCGGAGCTGCAAATGGGACAATAGCATATTGCGTGTTTATCAGGATCTGAGCGTGGAGGTGACCAGAAGGAGGGCAGGCTTCAATCAAGTTAAGGCGATCCTGTTTCAGAAGAAGGTGAAATTTGGGCTGCTATACCCGAGCGTCTTTGGGTTACGCACGAGGACCAGCACCATTATTTTGAGTCGCCCGAAGACGCGATGGACTTTGCTAAGAAGAAAGGGCTGGTGCTAAACTGAGAACTTTTTGTTTTAAGTTGTAACTTTTCTGAGTGATGTTTATACGTTTTGATTGTAATTTTTCATCTGCATTTGAGTTTGGGTGAAGATGGGGGAAGTAAAAGTTATTCGGTTCTATGGGTTTTCGGTGTTTTGGTGGGAGTGACTGGTGGGGGCTTTTAACTTTTTATTACATTGATTTGCACTATTGGGGGGGTTCTTTGTGGGTTTTTTGTTTTGGGTTGTCTCTTATGGTAACTGGGAGACTGCTTGGGGTTGGTTTGATGAGGAAAGTGGTTTCGATGGGCGGGGGGAGAGGAGTGAGGGAACAATAGGTGGGAGACTTCTTGGCGCCGGAGGCGAGGGCCACCAGGCTAGCTGGGTGAGCTAGTCTACGGAAGCACAGTGGAGGAGGGGGGGGGGTGTATATGATCAATATATGGCAGGGGTTAGGTTACAAAGTGGTGTTGCTAGGGGGGGTGAGGGGGGGGGGGGAGTTACCCTGCTGATGAGGGAGGCCAGTAAGAAGTTTTACAACACCAGGTTAAAGTCCAACAGCTTTGCTTCGATGTCACTAGCTTTCGGAGCGCTGCGCCTTCCTCAGGTGACTTAGGATTTGGGACAGAGAGGAGGTCGGGGGTGGGTGCTGCCAGGAGATGGGCCAATGGAGGTGCGGCATATGGCCTGGAGGCGGGCCCTAGAAAGGGGATGGCTGATCGGCGGATGAGGGGGCCATGGTGCCCCCGAACTAGGCTGATCACTTGGAATGTTAGAGGGTTGAATGGGCCGGTTAAGAGGGCACGTGTGGACTTCCGGGTGCAGCTATGCTGAGCTAAGTCGCACGTTCAGCAGCTCCTGCCAGAAACGGACTTTTGGGCTCTTTGGAGGGGCCCCAACGGCAATTGTTCGACGGCTCCCAGCGTGGGAAGGTGACAGTACGGTTCCCCCGGCATTGTATGGATTGGACCAGGCGTGGAGCGGTCAAGAAAGTGATTTTAGTGCAGCGAAAAGTGCGAGGGGGGAGAAGCAAGATGGCGGCAGGTGGAGACCAAGCAGCGTGGGCGCTATGGTCGCAGGAGCAGCAGGAATTCCTCAAACGCTGCTTTGCGGAGCTGAAGGCAGAACTGCTAGAGCTGATGAAGGCGTCGATCGACAAGCTGGTGGAGACCCAGAAGGTCCAAGGGGCGGCGATCCGGGAGGTGCGGCAAAAAGCCTTGGCGAATGAGGATGAGATCTTGGGCCTGGCGGGGAAGGTGGAGGCGCACGAGGTGCTGCACAAGAAGTGGCAAGAAAAATTTGAGGATATGGAGAATCGGTCGAGGAGGAAGAATCTCAGGATTCTAGGTCTCCCGGAGGGAGTGGAGGGGTCTGATGCCGGGGCATATGTGGTCACGATGCTCGGCGCGCTGATGGGCGGGGGAGCTTTCCTGAGGCCCCTGGAGCTGGACTTGGCTCATCGAGTCCTGGCGAGGAGGCCCAAGGCCAACGAGCATCCAAGGGTGGTAATGGTGCAGTTCCACCGCTTTGTGGACAGGGAGTGTGTCCTGAGATGGGTCAAAAAAGAACGGAGCAGCAAGTGGGAGAACACAGAGATCCGAATATACCAGGACTGGAGCGCGGAGGTGGCCAAGAAGAGGGCCGGCTTCAACCGAGCTAAGGCAGTAAGGTAGGGGGTAAAGTTCGGGATGCTGCAGCCAGCGCGATTGTGGGTCACATTTCAAGATCGGCACCTCTACTTTGAGACGGCAGAGGAGGCGTGGACCTTTATCCAAACTGAAAAGTTGGACTCGAACTGAGGGTTTTATGGGAGGGGGTGCCTAGGGGTTACTGTGTTTTGGGGGATGCTCTGTTCTGTTTTCCTTGGTGCTGGGTGGGGTTGGGCGAAATGGTTCGATGTGGGGGCTGTGTGATGTGGGCATCGGTGTTGGAAGGACAGGGCCCCGTGGGGTGGGGGTTGGAGGCCCGGGGATGTTAAGACAAGGCCACAAAAAGGGATCTGCGCCAGAGGGGGCGGGGCAGGCTTGGATGGAAAGCGTGGGCTTTTTCCCACGCTGGGGAAGGAAGGGGGCAGGGCTGGGGGGGAGGGGGGAGACGGTGCTGGAGAGGAGCACACGCTGATTGCCAGGGGGAGGTGGAGGGACTTTCACACGGGGGGATCGATGAAGTGGCGGGAGAGGCCGGGATCAGCAGGAGTCAGCTGACTTATGGGAGTGCCATGGGGGGAGCAAAACGGCTAGAGGAGGATCTAGCTTGGGGGGGGGGCTGGGTTGCTGCTGCATTGGTCAAAGGGGAGCTGGAGCTAGGAGAGGGAGTCGGGGTGGGGGTCCGCCTCCTGGGGGAATGGACGGTGCGGGAGGCACGGACATGTGGCTGGCCTAAAAAGGGAGATGGCTAGTCAGCAGGGGGGGTGGCGGGAAGCCCCCTGGCCCGGCTGATAACTTGGAATGTGAGGGGCCTGAACGGGCCGGTCAAGAGGGCCCGGGTGTTCGCGCACCTAAAGGGACTGAAGGCACTGAAGGCAGATGTGGTTATGCTCCAGGAGACGCATTTGAAGGTGGCAGATCAGGTTAGGCTAACAAAGGGGTGGGTAAGGCAGGTCTTTCACTCGGGGTTGGACGCGAAGAATAGAGGGGTGGCGATTCTGGTGGGGAAGTTGGTGTCGTTTGAGGCGCTGAACATTGTGGCAGATAATGGAGGTCGGTACGTGATGGTGAGTGGTAGGTTGCAGAGGGTGCGGGTGGTATTGGTGAACGTATATGCCCCGAATTGGGATGATGCCGGATTTATGAAGCGCATGGTGGGTCGGATTTGGAGGCAGGGAGCCTGATAATGGGAGGGGACTTCAACACGGTGCTGGACCCAGCACTGGACCGTTCTAGGTCCAGGACGGGTAAGAGGCCTGCTGCGGCCAAGGTGCTTAGGGGGTTTATGGACCAGGTGGGGGGAATGGATCCATGGAGGTTTGCCAGGCCGGTGGCCAGGGAATTTTCCTTTCTTTCCCACGTCCATAAAGCCTACTCCCGGATAGATTTTTTCATCGTGAGTAGGGCGCTAATCCCAAGAGTGGAGGGCACAGAATATTCAGCCATAGCCATTTCAGATCATGCCCCGCATTGGGTGGAGCTGGAGCTGGTGGAGGAGAGGGACCAGCGCCCGCTGTGGCACCTCGATATGGGACTGTTGGCGGATGAGGAGGTGTGCGGGTGGATTCGGGGGTGCATCGAAAGATACTTAGAGGCCAATGACAATGGGGAGGTGTAGGTGGGGGTAGTTTGGGAGGCGTTGAAGGCGGTGGTCAGGGGAGAGCTAATCTCCATTAGGGCCCATAGGGAGAAGAAAGAGAGTAGAGAGAGGGAGAGACTGGTGGGGGATATATTAAGGGTGGACAGGAGCTATGTAGAGGTCCCCGAGGAGGGACTACTTAGGGAGCGACGGAACCTCCAGGCGGCATTCGACTTGCTGACTACTGGGAAAGCAGAGGTGCAGTGGCGGAAAGCACAGGGGTCGGCGTATGAGTATGGGGAGAAGGCGAGTCGGATGCTGGCACATCAGCTTCGGAAGAGGGAGGCAGCGAGGGAGATTGGTGGAATTAGGGATAAAGGGGGGAACACAGTGCGGAGTGCAGTGGGAATAAACAAGGCATTCAGGGACTTCTATGAGGAGCTGTACAGGTCGGAGCCCCCGACGGGGAGGGGGGGATGCGGCAATTTCTAGATCGGCTGAGGTTCCCGAGGGTGGAGGAGGAGCTGGCTAAGGGACTAGGGAGCATGCAGGCAGGGAAGACCCCGGGGCCGGATGGGTTCCCGGTAGAATTTTATAGGAAGTATGTGGACCTGCTGGGCCCGCTGCTAGTGAGGACTTTCAATGAGGCGGGGGAGGGGGGGAACCTTGCCCCCGACAATGTCCAGGACGTGATTTCTTTGATTTTGAAGCGGGACAAGGATCCATTGTAATGTGGGTCGTATAGACCGATCTGGCTCCTCAATGTTGACGCTAAGTTGCTGGCGAAGGTTCTGGCCACGGGAATTGAGGACTATGTCCCGGGGATGATTCATGAGGACCAGACGGGACTTGTGGAGGGTAGGCAGCTGAACACCAATGTGCGGAGGCTCCTTAATGTAATTATGATGCCTTCGGTGGAGGGGGAAGCGGAGGTAGTGGCGGCTATGGACGCGGAGAAGGCCTTCGATAGGGTAGATTGGGAGTATCTTTGGGAGGTGCTGTGGAGGTTTGGGTTCGGGGAGGTGTTCATAAGTTGGGTTAGGCTACTATATAAAGCCCCGGTGGCGAGTGTGGCTACGAACCGGCAGAGGTCGGAGTACCTTCAGCTGTACCGGGGGACGAGGCAGGGGTGTCCCCTGTCCCCCTTGTTGTTTGCACTGGCAACTGAGCCGCTGGCCATGGCATTGAGGGAGTCCAGGAACTGGAGGGGATTGGTTCGGGGGGGGGGAGAGGAACACCGGGTGTCGTTGTATGCCGATGACCTGTTATTGTATGTTGCGGACCCAGTGGAGGGGATGGCAGAGGTAATGCGGATCCTTAGGGAGTTTGGGGACTTTTCGAGGTATAAACTTAACATGGGGAAGAGTGAGCACTTTGTGGTGCACCCAGGAGACCAGGGAAGGGGGATTGACGAGGTTCCGCTGAAGAGGGCGGAAAGGAGCTTTCGGTACCTGGGTATCCAGGTAGCTAGGAGTTGGGGGGCCCTGCACAAGCTCAATTTGACGCGGTTGGTGGAGCAGATGGAGGAGGATTTTAAAAGATGTGATATGCTGCCACTCTCACTGGCGGGGGAGGGTGCAGCCGGTTAAAATGATGGTCCTTCCGAGGTTTCTCTTTGTATTTCAGTGCCTTCCCATTCTGATCCCGAAGGCCTTTTTTAAACGGGTAAGCAGGAGCATCATTGGATTCGTGTGGGCGAATAAGACCCCAAGGGTAAAAAGGGTTTTCCTGGAGCGTAGCAGGGACAGAGGAGGGCTGGCATTGCCGAATCTATGTGGCTACTACTGGGCAGCCAATGTGGCGATGATCCGTAAGTGGGTAATGGAAGGGGAGGGGGCGGCGTGGAAGAGGCTAGAGATGGCTTCCTGTGTGGGCACGAGTCTGAGGGCGCTGATGATGGCACATTTGCCGCTCCCGCCGACAAGGTACACCATGAGTCCGGTGGTGGCGGCGACGCTGAAGATTTGGGGGCAGTGGAGGCGTCATAGGGGTGAGGTGGGGGCCGCGGTCTGGTCCCAATTCGAGAGAACCATCGGTTTGTCCCGGGAAGGATGGATGGAGGGTTTCTGAGCTGGCATCGGGCAGGGATTAAAAGAATGGGGGACCTGTTCATTGATGGGACGTTTGCGAGGCTAGGGGCACTAGAGGAGAAGTTTGGGCTACCCTGGGAAACGCTTTCAGGTACATGCAAGTGAGGGCGTTCGTGAGGCGGCAGGTGAGGGAATTTCCGCTCCTTCCAGCACGCAGGATTCAGGACAGGGTGATCCCGGGGTAATGGGTTGGAGAAGGTAAGCTCTCGGCGATTTACCAGGAGCTGCAAGAAGAGGAGGCCTCGGTGGAGGAGTTAAAGGGCAAATGGGAGGAGGAGCTCAGGGAGGAGATAGATGAGGGTCTGTGGGCTGATGCCCTGAGTAGGGTTAATTCTTCCTCCTCTTGCGCCAGGCTCAACCTGATACAGTTTAAAGTTGTTCACAGACGCATATGACAGGGGCGAGGTTGAGTAGGTTCTTTGGGGTGGAGGACAGATGTGTGAGGTGCTCGGGGAGCCCAGCAAATCACGCCCATATGTTCTGGACGTTCCCGGCACTGGATGGGTTTGGAGGGGCTTTGCGAGGACTATGTCCAAGGTGATGAACGCCCGGGTCAAGCCGAGCTGGGGGATAGCATTATTTGGGGTATCGGACGAGCCGGGAGTGCAGGAGGCGAAAGAAGCTGGTATTCTGGCCTTTGCGTCCCCGGTAGCCCGGCGGAGGATTCTGCTACTATGGAAAGATGCGAAGCCCCCTACTGTGGAAGCTTGGATCAATGACATGGCAGGGTTCATCAAGCTGGAGAAGATAAAGTTTGCCTTGCGAGGGTCTGTGCAAGGGTTCTTCAGGCGGTGGCAACCGTTCCTAGACTTTTTCGCGGAGCGTTAGGAGGAGGTCAGCAGCAGCAGCAACCTGGGGGATGGGGGGGGGGGTTCTTTTGGGGTGGCGTTTGGGTTAAGGTGGGGTGTTTCCCTATTTGTGTTTTTATTGTTATATGGCGGGTTATGGTAGTTTGGGGAAATTCTATGTATAATTCTTGCGGGTTGTGTTCTTATGTTCTTGTTTCTTTTTTATGTAGGGGGGTGGGTTTTGTTGAAAATCTGTTAAAAGTTTGAATAAAGATATTTTTTTTAAAAGAGTGTGTTCGCGCATCTGAGTACTCTGAAGGCGGACGTGGTAATGCTGCAGGAGACACACCTGAAAGTGGCGGATCAGGTCAGGCTAAGGAAGGGTTGGGTCAGTCAGGTCTTTCATTCGGGGCTGGACACCAAGACTAGAGGGGTGGCGATTTTAATCAATAAGCGGGTGCAATTTCAATGGGCAATATAGTCTCGGATGGGGGGGGGCGTTATGTCATGCTGAGCGGTAAGCTGGAGGGGAGGAAGGTAGTCTTGGTTAATGTGAACGTGCAAAACTGGGACGATGTGGAATTTATAAAGAGGGTGCTGGGGAAGATACCTGACCTGAACTCGCACAAGTTGGTGATGGGAGGGGATTTTAATACAGTCATCGACCCCGGCCTGGACAGGTCGTGTTTGAAAATGGGGAGGGTGCCAGCAATGGCAAAGGAACTCATAGGGTTCATGGAACAGATTTTGGGGGGGGGGGGGGGGGGGGGGTGGTTCGACCCATGGATGTTTAGGCAGCCGACAGGGAAAGAGTTTTCTTTTTATTCGCTTGTGCATAAAGTTTATTTCCGGATTGGCTTTTTCATTTTGAGCAGGGATTTGCTGGTGGGGGTGGTGGACTCGGGGTATTCGGCCATCACTATTTCGGATCATGCCCCTCACTGGGTGGAACTGCAGGCTAGTGAGGAGAGCTTCCAGCGCCCGCAATGGAGATTGGACGTGGGCTTGTTGGCGGACGAGGTGGTGTGTGCGAGAGGCTGAGGCAGTGCATGCGGAATTACCTGCAGGTTAATGACACGGGGGAAGTCTCAGCAGCGGTGGCCTGGGAGGCGCTGAAGGCAGTGGTGAAAGGGGAGCTGATTTTGATCCGGGCTCATAGGGACAGGACGGATAGGGCAGAGACGGACCGACTGGTTAAGGAGATTCTACAGATAGACAGGAGGTATGCGGTGACCCCGGGAGTGGAGCTCTTAAGGGAATGTCGGAGGCTGCAGGGCGAGTTCGGGGTGCTGTCCACAGGCAGGACAGTGGAGCAGCTGAGGAAGGCGAGGGGCGCGTTCTACAAACTCGGGGAGAAGGCCAGCAGAATGCTGGCACAGCAGCTTAGGAAGAGAGAGGCGGCCAGGGAAATAGAGAGGGTGGTTGATGGGGATGGGAACTTGGTAGGGGACTTGGCAGGGCTAAACAGGGCTTTCAGGGGCTTTTACAGTAGGCTCTATTGCTCGGAACCCCCCACAGGGCCTGAGGGGATGAGACGCTTTTTGGACGGACTGACCTTCCCAAGGGTGGGTAGGGAGATGGTGGATGGGCTGGGGGCCCCGATTAGGGCCGAAGAAATAGTTGAGGGCTTGAAGGCAAAGCAGTTGAGGTTTTCAATGAGGCAAGGGATAGAGGGGTGCTGCCCCCAACGATGTCACAGGCCACTATTCCGTTAATATTGAAGCAGGACAAGAACCCGGAGCTATGCGGGTCATATAGGCCGATCTCACTGCTTAATGTGGACGGCAAGTTGCTGGCCAAAATTTTAACCTCCAGGATTGAAGATTGTGTGCGGGATGTGATTATGGAGGATCAAACCGGGTTTGTCAAGGGCAGGCAGTTGGTGGCCAATATAAGAAGGCTGCTCAACGTGATTATGATGCCCCTGGAGAGTAGGGAGGTTGAGGTAGTTGTGGCAATGGATGCGGAGAAGGAGTTCGACCGGGTGGAGTGGGACTATTTAAGGGAGGTGCTGATCGATTTGGGTTCGGTAGAGGATTTATCGACTGGGTTAGGCTGTTGTACCAGGCCCCGAGGCTAGTGTAAGGGCGAATAGGACGACCTCGGACTATTTTAGATTGTACCGGGGGACAAGATAGGGGTGCCCCCTCTCCCCATTGCTGTTTGCGGTAGCTATAGAGCCGCTGGCAATTGCTCTGAGAGCTTCAAGGGGCTGGAAGGGGCTGGTACGGGGGGATGGAACATAGGGTCTCGCTGTGTGCGGACAACCTGCTCTTATACGTATCAGATCCAGGGGCAGGGATGGGTGAAATTATGGCAATTTTGGGAGAATTTGGCCGGTTTTTGGGATATAAATTGAATATGACAAAGAGTGAGATGTTTGTAGTCCAGGCAAAGGGTCAGGAGGGTCGGCTGAGGGAGCTGCCGTTTAGGTTAGTGGGGGACAGTTTTAGGTACCTCGGGATACAAGTGGCACGCGACTGGGGCCGGTTGCACAAGTTGAACTTGTCCCGGTTGGTTGAACAGATGAAGGGTGAGTTTTGGAGATGGGATGCGCTCCTGCTGTCATTGGCGGGAGGGTGCAGACGGTTAAAATGACGGTCTTGCCGAGATTTTTATTCGTATTTCAGTGTCTCCCAATTTTCATCCCGCGGTGCTTTTTTAAGTGGGTTAACAAAATCATCCTGGGATTTGTGTGGGCGGGTATGTCCCCGCGAGTGAAGAAGGTGATGCTCGAGAGGAATCGTGGGGAGGGGGGGCTTGCCCTGCCAAATTTCAGTAATTACTACTGAGCGGCTAACATAACCATAATAAGGAAGTGGGTGGTGGGGGCGGGGTCAGTTTGGGAGCGGTTGGAGGCAGCTTCATGTAGGGGCACCAGTCTGGGGGCATTGATAACGGCACCTCTGCTGTTCCCGCCGGCGAGGTACTCCACCAGCCCCGTGGTGGTGGTGACCTTGAGGATCTGGGATCAGTGGAGGAGGTACGTTGGAGCAGTGGGAGCATCGGTCTGGTCCCCAATATGTGACAACCACCGGTTTGCCCCAGGGAGCTTGGATGGGGGGTTTCAAGTATGGCGAAGGGTGGGAATTGAGAGGATTGGGGACCTGTTCTTAGAGGGGAGCTTCCCTAGCTTGAGGGCGCTGGAGGAGACGTTTGGGCTGGCAAGGGGGAATGAATTTAGATATTTACAGGTGCGGGACTTCCTGCGCAGGCAGGTATCATCCTTCCCACTCCTGCCACTAAGGGGGATCCAGGATAGGGTCTTGTCCAGGGGATGGGTGGGAGATGGGAGTGTCTCGGACATCTACAAAGAACTTATGGGGGTGGAGGAGACGCAGACCGAGGAGCTAAAGCATAAGTGGGAGGAGGAGCTTGGTGGGGAGATGGAGGATGGCTTATGGGCGGACGTGTTGAGCAGAGTCAATGCGACCGCAACATGCGCCAGGCTCAGCTTGATCCAATTCAAGGTGGTCCACCGGGCCCACATGACAGTGGCCCAGATGAGTAGATTCTTTGGGGTGGAGGACAGGTATGTAAAGTGTGCGGGAGGACCAGCGAACCATGTCCACATGTTCTGGCCGTGTCCAAAACTTAGGGGATATTGGCAGGGGTTTGAGGATGTCATGTCCAGAGTATTGAAAACAAGGGTGGCAATGAGTCCAGAGGTGGCAATTTTCAGGGTGTCAGAGGACCCGGGGATCCAGGAGGAGAAAGAGGCAGACGTTCTGGCCTTTGCTTCCCTGCTAGCCCGGAGACGGATACTGCTAGCTTGGAGGGACCCAAAGCCCCCGAAGTCGGAGGCCTGGTTAACTGACATGGCGAGCTTTCTCGGCCTAGAGAAGATTAAGTTTGCCTTGAGAGGGTCACTGTCAGGGTTTGCCTGGAGGTGGTGGAGAATTCATCGTCAGCAGGGGCTGGGGGGGGGGGGTGGTAGGGGGGTTTAGGGTAGCGTAGAATAGGGGGTCATGAGGCGGGTCTTGGAGAGATGGGAGTCGGTGATTGCACTATGTTTGTTCTTTGTACATTGTTTTATACTGTTTCTGTTTGTAATGCCAAAAATACCTCATTAAAATTGTTTGTTAAAAAAAAAATTCAAATTCAGATTGAGCGAGAGAGTGCCATATTTATGTTTTAGCATTGGTAATTATACAGGCCTGAGGAAAGCGTTGGCTCAAGTAGACTGAGCACAAATAATTGAGGGTAGGACAGTTGGGGAACAATGGCGGATGTTCAGGGAGATATTAAACACCCCTCAATAAAGTATATTCCTGAGAGGAAGGGGAATTGTAAAAGGGAGAAAAACGTTCCCTGGCTAAACAAGGAAGTCAAGGAAGACAAAGGCAAAGACTAGGGGATACCATACTGCAAAAGCTAGTGGTAAACTGGAGGATTGGGAAAACTTTAAGATTCAGCAAAAGGCTACTAAAAATAAAACCAAAAGAGCTAAGATGAACTATGAAAGGAAACTAAAATAAAACATAAACACTGATACCAGATAGATAGGAGGAAGAGAACAGCTAAAGTAAATGTTGGCCCTTTGGAGGACGATGCTGGTAAGGTAATAATGAGGAACACAGAGATGGCGGAGGCACTGAACCAATATTTTGCCTCTGCCTTCACGGTAGAAGATAATAAAAAATTTCCAAAGACTACAATTAATGCAGAAGAACTTGGTGCAATAACCATGACTAGGGAGACGGTGTTGAATAAACTAATGGGATTAAAGGCAGATGAGTCTCCGGGACCTGATAGCCTGCACCCTAGGGTATTAAGCGAGGTAGTGGATGCATTGGTTATGATACTTCAGAATTCCTTAGATTCTGGAAGGGTCCCGGTGGATTGGAAACACGCTAATGTGACACCCCTATTTAAAAAAGGAGAGAGGCAAAAGGTAGGGAACTGTAGGCCGGTTAGCTTGGCCTCTGGGTGGGGAAGTTGCTGGAATCAATCATTAAGAAGGAGATGACTGAACATTTGGAAAGACAAAGCTCAATCCACTAGTGTCAGCATAGTTTTATGAATGGTAGTCATGCATGACAAACTTGCTTGAATTCTTTGAGAACATAACCAGCAAGGTGGATAAGGGGAAACCTGTGGATGTGGTATATCTAGACTTGCAGAAGGCGTTTGACAAGGTGCCACATAAAAGACATACAGAAGATGAGATTCAGGGGATTCGGGGTAGAATACTAGATTGGGTTGAGGATTGGCTGAATGACAGAAAGCAGAGTCGGGATAAATGGGTCCTTCTCTGGCTGGCGAACTGTAACCAGCGGGCTGCTGCAGGGGGTCAGTCCTCGAACCTCAACTGTTCACAATCTATATACATGATCTGCAAGCATGGACATGGTGTAACATGGCAAAATTTGCAGATGATACTTAAATAGGGAAAGCACGCAGTGAAGAGGAGATAAAGGGCGGGATTCTGCGGGAATCGGCAGGACGGGCAACTCCAGTGCCGAGGGATGGTGGCGTGAACCACTCCGGCGTCGGGCCGCCCCTGAAGGTACAGAATCCTCCTCACCTTCAGGGGCTAGGCCGGTGCCGGAGTGGTTTGCGCGGCGCCAGCCGGAGGGGAAGGGGCTTGGCGCCACGCCAACCGGCACCGAAGGGCCTCCGCCGGCCGGAGCGAGTTGGCACATGCGTGGGAGCGCCAGCGTGTGCTGGCGTCATCCCAGCGCATGCGCAGGGGGGGTTCATCTCTGCGTCGGCCATCGCAGAGAACCACAGCGGCCGACGCGGAAGAATAGAGTGCCCACATGGCATAGACTCGCACGCGGATCGGTGGGCCCCGATCGCAGGCCAGGCCACCGTGGGAGCACCTCCCGGGGCCAGATACCCCCGCGCCCATAGATCTCCGTGGCAATAATCCAGCAGTAAGTAACTTTCCCCTTTATCCAATAGTCTAATTAACAGGGAAAAGTATACAACTGAACTGTTCCAAATATTAAACTTTACAACCAATGAGTTTCTTCTCATTGCCTCAATTTATGTTTTAAAATTCACAATTCTAGGTAACTGGTAAAAGAACCAGAGATGAGATGAAGTGATTTTTATACACTTCAGGTTATTATAATCTGGGATACACTGTATGAAAAGTGGATTTAAAAAAATATATATTTTATTCAAGGCATTTTCAGATAAACAAACAAAGGCAGAAGAATAACCAAACTACATTGTAAACAACCTGCACCCACATACCTCTAAACAATCAGCCCCCGCTCCCCTAATACCTCCCCTTCTCACATCCTGCCTTCTCCATTTTAACCCCCTTACCCGCCTCCCCACCCCCCCCCCCCACCCCCATGGGCAGCACGGTAGCCTTGTGGATAGCACAATTGCTTCACAGCTCCAGGGTCCCAGGTTCGATTCCAGCTTGGGTCACTGTCTGTGCGGAGTCTGCACATCCTCCCAGTGTGTGCGTGGGTTTCCTCCGGGTGCCCCGGTTTCCTCCCACAGTCCAAAGATGTGCAGGTTAGGTGGATTGGCCATGATAAATTGCCCTTACTGTCCAAAATTGCCCTTAGTGTTGGGTGGGTTACTGGGTTATGAGGTTACTGGGTTATGGGGTTACTGGGTTATGGGGATAGGGTGGCGGTGTTGACCTTGGGTTGGGTGCTCTTTCCAAAGCCGGTGCAGACCCGATGGGCCGAATGGCCTCCTTCTGCACTGTAAATTCTATGATCTATGCTGACCCCTCAAACCTCCTTAAAGTAATCAATAAATGGCTTCCACCTCCTAGTGAACGCATTCACCGACCCCCTCAAGATGAACTTGACCTTCTCCAGCCTCCGGAATTCCGCCAGGTCGCTCACCCACACCCCTGCTTTCGGTGGCTCCAGGTCCCTTCACCCAAGCAAAATCTGTCTCCAAGCTATCAGAGAGGTAAAGGCCAGAAATGAGAAGTGGATTCAACAGTAACTTTCAACAGGGATAAGATGGAAGTTCAAGGGAGAGAACCTGCAGGGCTATGGGGAAAGTGTAGTTGAGTGTCAAAGAGCTGGCAAAAGCATGATGAAATGTGGCCCCGTCTGGTGCTGCATCAGTCTATGAATTTCTGAAAAGTTACTGTTTTATAACCAGGCATAACTCCTGCACTTGATTCTAATCCAAGTATCGCACTTTCACCTGGATCCTCACTAATGCCCCTTGTATTGTGCGCCCATTACAATTTGAACAAATAAATTAGGAGCAGGAGTAGGCTATTTGATCCCTCATGCCTGCTGTGTATTCAATAAGGTCCTGACTGATCTGATTGTAATCTTAACTCCACATTCCCACCTACCTCTGGTAACATTTGATGGTGGTCGCAGGAAGGAGGTCGCCGTCAAATGCGGGGGGGGGGAATGGGAGTGTGCCTAGGGGTCTGTGGAAGAGGGACTGCCCGCATGGTAAGCTACTGGCATACCCGACATTGTTGGGGGGCCTTCAGGAGGCATGAGAGAGATCTGCTCAAGTTTGGGAGAATCCTTGAGACACCGCTAAATGCCGGTGGGCTCAGGGATAATGACCTTTACATAGTTCAGTAATGAGCTTAATTAGCCAGCATTGGCTCATTTCCGCCGCTGACTAAATGGGGTCAGTTTTCCCACTGGTGGAAATGGGATGTATGAATTGCAGACAACTAGCATGCAGGTACAGCAATAATAAGGAAGACAAATTGAATGTTGACCTTTATACCTAAAGAAATAGATTATAAAAATAGGGAAGTGTTGCTGCAACTTTACAAGGCATTGGTGACACTGCACCTGGATTACTGTGTAGTTTTGGTCTCCTTATTTGAGGAGGAATGTAATTGCACTGGAGGCAGTTTAGAGGAGGTTTACTCGATTGATTTCAGAGATGAGGGGCGGGATTCTCCGACCCCCCGCCGGGTCGGAGAATTGCCAGGGGGCGGCGTGAATCCCGCCCCGCCGCCGGCTGCCGAATTCTCCGGCGCTGGGGTTTTGGCAGGGGCGGGAATCGCGCCAGTCAACGGCCGCTGGCAGTGGCCCCCCGGCGATTCTCCGCCCCGCGATGGGCCGAGCGGCCGCCCGATTTCGATCGGTCCCACCGGCGTAAATCAAACCAGGTCCCTATCGGCGGGACCTGGCTCTACGGGCGGCCTGCGGAGTCCTCGGGGGGTTGGGGGTGTGAGGGGATGTGGCCCCGGGGGGGGAGGGGCACCACCGTGGCCTGGCCCGCGATCGGGGCTCACCGATCCGCGGGCGGGCCTGTGCCGTGGGGGAACACTTTCCCTCCACGCCGGCTGCTGTCAACCTCTGCCAAGGCCGGCGCGGAGAAGAATCACCCTGCGCATGCGCTGGGATGACGGCAGCACACGTTGGCAGCCCGACGCCGGAGTGGTTCACGCCACTCCTCGGCGCCGGTACGGCCCGCCCCGCCGGGTAGGGGAGAATCCCGCCCAAGGGGTTTGTCTTCTGAAGAGAGATTGAGCAGTTTAGGCCTATACTCTCTCGAGTTCGGAAGAGAGGCGATGTGACTGAGGTATGTGAGATGATAAAAGGTATTGACTAAGTAGACGTAGAGTGTTTCCTCTTGTTGGATATTCTAGAATGGAAGGTCAAAGTTTTAGGATAAGGTGTAGCAGATTTAAAACAGAGATAAGGAGAAATTACTTCTCTCAAAGGGCTGTGAATCTGTGGAATTCATTACCCCGGAGTGTGGTGGATTCCGCGACATTGAGTAACTTTAAAGAGGAGGTAGACAAATTTTTAATCAGTAATGGGTTGAAAGGTTATGGAGAACGGGAAGGAAAATGGAGTTGTGTCTGAGAGATCGGCCATGATCGTATTGAATTGCGGAATTGGCTCGAGGGGCTGAATTGTCTACTCCTGCTCTGAGTTCTGATGTTCTTATGTTCTGGTCTCCCCCTGATCATGTAGGCTAGCATGCTACTTAATCCTCTCCAATAGACACCATCAAATCTTAGCCCATAAGTTGTATACTCTAACAAATGGCCTAGAATCAATAAAGGAATGAAGAGCTTGCATTGATGTGATACATTTAACAACCACTGGACATCCCAAAAGTACTTTTACAGACAATGAATGAAGTGTCACCTTGTTGTAAAACAGTGCCAGTTGCCAAACACAGAAGAGCGGAGCCACAAGCAACTGAGAAACAGCTCGAGGTACTTCAAAACATTTAGGAGAACAGGTGATTGAATCCAGTGCACATTCTCATTCAGAAAATACTTAGGAATGATCCCCATTCCTCAACCATGAGCAGTAGTGTATTTAAATACCTGGACACTGATTGCTAAACTCAAGTTGTTGTGAAGTGCATTATTTACATCCTATCAGCTAAAGCCAGTGAATCAGATTGGGGATTCCCAGGCAATCGCTGTGAGGTCTGCATTCCCTTGACTGTCTCCAGAAATCTGTAGCCACTGATCTCCCTCATTCCCACAGATGTGAACTCTGCCCTGTATCCTCCATTTGTAAAAACAAATCGTTTTCCAGCTGACCTTGGAGGTCTCAATGCATGACAGCACACATCTATCCTAATCTAAAACCAGAATCAGCTGGCCATGAATTCGATAAGGCCTCAGATTGGTGTTTGATATAAAAAGAATGAATCACACCGACAGCTAAAGCTTCTGTTTCCTTCTGTCCATCTTGCTAAACTCTGGAATTATCTCCCTAAACTTCTCTACCCCTCTACATATCTCTCCTTGGTCAAGACCCATCTTAAAATCTACCGCTTTGACCAAGGTTTTAATCGCTTCTCCCAATATCTCTACATGGCTTGGTCTCAGATTTTACTTGGTAACATTCCTGTGAAGTGCCTTGGGGATTGTTTGACTACATTGACGATTCTATAGACAAATGCAGGTTGCTGTTGTTGAGAAGGCACTCACCAGGCCCAAAACACAGCCACCAAATACCAACCACAAACCAAGTGCAGACAGGACTGAGCACATATCAAATACAGATACAGGAGCTTGACTGGAATTACCAAGCATCCAGAATTGTCCTGGAGTCACATGGATTGCTACTCGGAAAAATCATAGTGTGCATTATAAAAAAACTTTTTTTTTTCATTTCCTTTGAACACTTTCGTTTCTAAATTTTAATCATCCTGCCAATGACTGTTTGACTTGACCAATGGGTTGGATGCAGTCGAAGGTCATTGTATGAAATGTCCAATCAGAGTGAGTAACCTTCTATTTCAGTTTTCTAACTGTTTAGAAACAGCAACTTATAAACATTTACTTACAACTGATAAAATGCACAGACAGCATACTCCAGCAAAGTAACCTTGACCCAAAGGATTTGGGACCCCAGAACAGAGGCCTGGGGTAGGGCTGTGCACGAGGCTGCCTTGAACAGTAAGTATGGTATCAGCCAGCAAACACTTACCTGTAAAGATTGAGGCCACTTATATCCCATGAATGAATAAAAATATTCCAACAGGCTGACTGGATAGGCACCTGTTTAGAGTTGGAACATGGGATCAAATTTATGAAAGTACTGTCACAGATTTCAAAAGTGAGAAATTAGACTTCAAATGCGGGATTCTCCAATAACGGGGCTATGTCCCCACACCCGCGAGATAACGGGCACGAATCACTCCAGACTTTTTTCTAGATTCTCCGTTTCTAAGGGGGCCAGCAGGGCACCGGAGTGCTTCACGCAGCTCCAGCTGCCGATACGAGGCCCTGCACTTCTGGCCGCGTTCCGCGCATGCGCGCGCCATGGCGGTCCCACACAGCAGGCCGGCGCCAAAGAAGTAGGCCTCCCACAGATCGCGTGCGCCCATCAATCGGTGGCCCCTGATCGCGGCCCCGGTCGTCATGGAGGTCCACCCCTGTGTGACAGATCCCCTCGCCCCCCACCAGGACTGCCACCACAGCCGCGATGCCGATCTCCCGCCGGGTGGAACCGTACGTGAACCACGACGTTGGGAACTCGGCCAGTCGTCTGCGGAGAATCGCCGCGGAGGCCTCTTTCAACGACCCCCGACCGGCGCCGTGTCGACCGCGCGCGCACGACTGCCGCCGATTCTCCGGTCGGCGGAGAATCGCGGGAAGGCGTCGCGGGTCCGAAGCTCCATTCTCCGCCCCCGCGCCGGGCGCAATTGCGGCGAGGAGGCTCGGAGAATCCCATCCCAAGGGTTTAATTTTAACTATTTTTCAGGATGGGTTAAAGTCTGGCCCCCAAAATGTGACTTTCAAGACCCTTTATGCTATTTAGTTATTTCTGTAACTTATGATACAGAAGAATTAGTAACTGATATTAAGGTTTGTTTTTTAAATCAGGAAACAGCAGCAAAGCAAATCAGATCCTAGGGCGTCATTCTCCGACCCCCCGCCGGGTCGGAGAATGGCCGTTGGCCGCCGTGAATCCCGCCCCCGCCCCCGCCGAAGTCTCCGAAGGAAGAAAAGTCAGCGGGGCGTTAATGGCGCCGCTGCCGCGGAGAATGTCACGGGTCTGCGCAAGGCAGCCGATTTTCGGCCTGCCGATATTCTCCCTTCCAGATGGGCCGAAGTCCCGTCGACGTGATGACCGTTCACGTCGACGTGAATCAAACCTCCTTTTCATCGGCGTGACCCGGTGCTCCAGGCTCACGCCGACCAGCGAGGAGGTGAGTGACGGCCTGGGGGGTTGGCTCTGGGCAGGAAATGGCGTGGCCGCAGACTGATTGCCTGAGGAGAGGTGTGTCTCGGCTTGTGTGTGTGTGCGGCGGGGGGGGGGGGGGGGTGGTTAGAGTAGGCTGGGCTCCGGGGGAGTGCCGGGAGGGGGTCCGTGCCGGGGTGGAGGTTGGGGGTTGGGGAGGGGGTCCGTGCCGGGGTGGAGGTTGGGGGGGGGGTCCGTGCTGGGGTGGAGGTTGGGGGTTGGGGAGGGGGTCCGTGCCGGGGTGGAGGTTGGGGGTTGGGGAGGGGGTCCGTGCCGGGGTGGAGGTTGGGGGTTGGGGGGGGGGTCCGTGCTGGGGTGGAGGTTGGGGGTTGTGGAGGGGGTCCGTGCCGGGGTGGAGGTTGGGGGGGGGTCCGTGCTGGGGTGGAGGTTGGGGGTTGGGGAGGGGGTCCGTGCCGGGGTGGAGGTTGCGGGTTGGGGGGGGGGTCCGTGCTGGGGTGGAGGTTGGGGGTTGTGGAGGGGGTCCGTGCCGGGGTGGAGGTTGGGGGGGGGGTCCGTGCTGGGGTGGAGGTTGGGGGTTGGGGAGGGGGTCCGTGCCGGGGTGGAGGTTGGGGGTTGGGGGGGGGGGTCCGTGCTGGGGTGGAGGTTGGGGGTTGTGGAGGGGGTCCGTGCCGGGGTGGAGGTTGGGGGGGGGGTCCGTGCTGGGGTGGAGGTTGGGGGTTGGGGAGGGGGTCCGTGCCGGGGTGGAGGTTGGGGGTTGGGGGGGGGGGTCCGTGCTGGGGTGGAGGTTGGGGGTTGTGGAGGGGGTCCGTGCCGGGGTGGAGGTTGGGGGGGGGGTCCGTGCTGGGGTGGAGGTTGGGGGTTGGGGAGGGGGTCCGTGCCGGGGTGGAGGTTGGGGGGGGGTCCGTGCTGGGGTGGGTGTTGGGGAGGGGGTCCGTGCCGGGGTGGAGGTTGGGGGGGGGGGGGGGGGGTCCGTGCCGGGGTGGGTGATGGGAGGGCAAATGAGTTGGTCCACCTGGCCAGGTGCCAGCCTCCAACAGTTGGACCCATGCGGTCCATGCCACCTGGCTGGGGGGAGGAGGGGATATGGGCAATGATGACATGTCGTCGTTCCCCTCCCCCCCACCATCCGTCATGTTTTCAGACCATCCAGCGATGTTGGCCGCCGTGGTGGCAGCCGCTCATGTCTATGTTGCCCTGGATGAGGAGGAGGAGGAGGAGGAGCGTGCCAGAGAGGCGGCGCAGGCTGCCGCAGAGGGGCAGGCGGCAGCCGCCCAGGCTGGAGGGACACCTGACCGACAGGACGAGGAGGGGGAGGAGGACGTCGCGGCCCCACGGCAACGGAGGCACCCGAGGGCGCCCCGTGTGTACCGGCCCCGGCAGTCATACCAGGACCTCACGGACCGGGAATGCAGGAGGAGACTCCGGATGAGCCGGGAAACCGTGGCACACATCTGCCACCTGCTGGCACACCTGTCACCGCGTGGCACTGGCGGGGGACACCCTCTCCCCGTGTCCGTCAAGGTTACGGTGGCCCTGAACTTTTATGCAACGGGGTCATTCCAGGCACCGAGTGGGGACCTGTCCGGCATATCGCAGACATCGGTGCATCGGTGCATCCGGGCAGTGACAGATGCCCTTTATGCCATGGCGCACCGCTACATCCGCTTCCCCATAGACCGGGCCAGCCAAGATGCCCGGGCCGTGGGCTTCTCTGCCGTTGCCGGGTTCCCCATGGTCCAGGGCGCGATCGATGGGATGCACGTCGCCGTGCGGCCACCTGCAGATAACACGGCCGTGTTCACTAATAGGAAGGGGACCTATTCGATGAACGTACAATTGGTCTGCGACCACCGCATGATGATCCTGCACGTCTGCGCCCGTCACCCAGGCAGTGTACACGACTCATTCGTGTTGTCGCGGTCATCCATCCCCGGCATGTACGAGGGACGCCATCCCCGGCTGAGGGGCTGGTTGCTGGGCGACAGGGGCTACCCATTGCGATCGTGGCTGATGACGCCTATACGGAGGCCACGCAATGAGGCGGAGAACCGCTACAATGATGCCCATGTAGCGACAAGGGGAGTGATCGAGAGGTGCTTTGGCGTGCTGAAGATGCGTTTCAGGTGCCTGGACCTCTCTGGGGGCGCCCTCCAGTATCGGTCAGATAGGGTCGGCCGCATCATTGTGGTGTGCTGCGTCCTGCACAACATAGCCCAGCAGAGGGGCGATGTGCCGCAGGCAGAGGAGGGCGGAGTGGAGGAGCAGCAGGAAGAGGCCCAGTCCTCCCCAGATGAGGGGGATGGGGGCAATGGTCAGGGCAGACGGGGTAGACACAGACGGGTGGCTGTCCACCGTTACCGGCTGGCCCAGCGGGCACGGGACAGACTGATAGACGCCCGCTTCACTGACTAGATGGGCGTGGGAATCGGGTAGTATGGCCACAGACCGCACACCATGACAACAGCCGACCACCCACACCCCCCACCCATCCACCCACCCAGCACCCTCACCCCCCTCCCCAACCCCACACACCCCACCCGCATGCACACCACCCCCCCACTCCCAATTGCCGATCCACCGGCGGCACAACGGGCCGGGCTCACCCAGTTGCGGGTGGACGCGTGTCTATCGCAGGCCATGGCGAATGATGACAACCCGCCTCCGATGAGCTCCTGGCTCTACATCGTTGGACTATGTCTGACCCATGGCCACAGTACCACCATCCACCCGGACCATCCCTGCATGCGGCTGTGACACTGCAGCGCACGGTCCCGTCCTCTGCCCGGGGGATGTTGATGGCGGCCCAGGGGGAAGGGGGCAGACTCACCTGGGGCTGAGGTAAGACCACCCCTCACACACACACTTGCGCTCAACGTACATGACACCCCCGCACACTTTGGACAGAGCACAAAGGCAGCTTCGGTAGGTGTAACAATGACTTTAATAACCAAAGGAGTTCATGCACGTGCCCTAGCGCCTAAAACTCATCTGTGCCCTGCACCCGTGCCAACTTACTCAGTGTCTAATTGTTTGGCCTTACGGGCCCTTTGACTACGTCTACGTGGTTCCCCAGACGGTACAGCAGAACTGGAGGTGGACTCCTGTGATTCCTGCCCTCTGACACTGGATCCCTTTGGCAGCCGTTTCCTGGGGCGTCCTGGCCTAGATGGGCCAGGCTGCGGCCCGGGCGACTGGGATGGCGAGCTGCCAGCCTGTCCTGCCCATTGCCCACCCGATGCACCTGGGACGGAAGGGGGGGAGTCCGAGGTGTCGCGGTGTACCGGGACCTCCCCTACTGAGGGAGCCGGGACGGACCACACCACCTCCTCCTCCCTCGGGGTGCCCGATGGCCCCCAGGCCTCTACATGGGTGGGGGATGCGAACGGACTGGCCATCCGACGCGCCCCCGACATCTGGCGCTGCCAGTCCTGGAGGCCCGTGCTGGTATCGACAGGGGTCTGCAGGTTTGCAGCCATGGAGCCCAGGGGGTTGTCGAACCCTGTCTGCGACAGTGCGACGCCAGCTCGCACATGGCCACTGGCGCCGATGCCCTCAGCGATGGCCTGCTGAGACTGGGCCATGGCCTGCAGAGACTGGGCCATGGCCTGCAGAGACTGGGCTATGGCCTGCTGAGACTGGGCCATGGCCTGCTGAGACTGGGCTATGGCGTTGAGCGCCTCTGCCATCTGGCGCTGGCACTGGCTCATGGCCTCCTGTGAGAGGGCAGCCATTTCCTGGGCCACAGACGCCGCCTGCACGGAAGGCCCCAGGCCTCGCAAACCGTTCCCCATGTCTGACACCGTCGCACCCATTGCCTCCACCGCGGACGCCACCCGTGCGGTGTCAGCCTGGGTGGCACGCATGACCGGGACCACTCCCAGCTCCTGGACGCGGGTGGACTCCTCCACCTGCGACCGCAGCCGCCGCAAGCCACCCGTCACCCTATTCGCTCGTCTCCGTGTCGGTGGTTGCATCGGATCTATGTGTGGGTGTGGTAACTGCAGGAACCCGGGATCCATCTGGGCGGCAGATGTTCGCTTGGCCTGGGCTGCCCTCCGACCGCCCGGTCCCTCTGCTGCTCCTACCTCCACCTGCTGTACCGGGACGGCTGTGTTGTGCGCACCAGTGAGTGTACCAGACGCCTCAGCACTAAAGTGCCCAACCGTGGTGAGTGTTTCTGCGATGGTGGAGGGTGTTGGTGACAGCAGTGGCGTTGTGTCGTGCTCTTCGTCCCACTCTGAGTCCATGGCACTTTGGGGTGGGGGTTCGTCTCCACCCATCCACTCTGAGTCACTGTCCGGTATTTCGTCTTCCCGGGTAGGGGTGTCCTGGGTAGTGGTGTCCCGGGTAGGGGTGTCCTGGATAGTGGTGTCCTGGGTAGTGGTGTCCTGGCTCGGATGTGACGGGGGCCTGTGGCTGCCCCCCTCATCGCTGGGTGGTCGCTCCCGCACGTGACGGGGGTGTCGTCTCCCTGTTGCTCCAGGTCTCTCCGTCTCCCTTGGTCTCCGAGGGGCATCCTGCGGGCGTCGCATGCTGGAGGGTTCGGGTCTCTCCGTCTCCCGTGGTCTCCGAGGGGCATCCTGCGGGCGTCGCATGCTGGAGGGTTCGGGTCTCTCCGTCTCCCGTGGTCTCCGAGGGGCATCCTGCGGGCGTCGCATGCTGGAGGGTTCGGGTCTCTCCGTCTCCCGTGGTCTCCGAGGGGCATCCTGCGGGCGTCGCATGCTGGAGGGTTCGGGTCTCTCCGTCTCCCGTGGTCTCCGAGGGGCATCCTGCGGGCGTCGCATGCTGGAGGGTTCGGGTCTCTCCGTCTCCCGTGGTCTCCGAGGGGCATCCTGCGGGCGTCGCATGGAGGGTTCGGGTCTCTCCGTCTCCCGTGGTCTCCGAGGGGCATCCTGCGGGCGTCGCATGCTGGAGGGTGCGGGTCTCTCCGTCTCCCGTGGTCTCCGAGGGGCATCCTGCGGGCGGTCTGCATCTGCGGGGATGGGTGCCTGGACGTTTGGTCCTGCGATACACAATGAAGCATGCATGGTTAGACATCAGGCAGTGATCAGGTGATACGGGAGAGGGGGATATAGGGGAGGGGGGATATGGGGGATATGGGGGAGGGGGATATGGGGGAGGGGGGATATGGGGGAGGGGGGGATATGGGGGAGGGGGGATATGGGGGAGGGGGGATATGGGGGAGGGGGGATATGGGGGAGGGGGGATATGGGGGATATGGGGGAGGGGGGATATGTGGGAGGGGGGATATGGGGGAGGGGGGGATATGGGGAATATGGGGGAGGGGGGATATGGGGGATATGGGGGAGGGGGGATATGGGGAGGGGGAATATGGGGGATATGGGGGAGGGGGGATATGGGGGATATGGGGGAGGGGGGGATATGGGGGAGGGGGGATATGGGGGAGGGGGGATATGGGGGATATGGGGGAGGGGGATATGGGGGAGGGGGGGATATGGGGAGGGGGGGATATGGGGGAGGGGGGATATGGGGGATATGGGGGATATGGGGGAGGGGGGGATATGGGGGAGGGGGGGATATGGGGGAGGGGGGGATTTGGGGGAGAGGGGATATGGGGGATATGGGGGACGCTCACCCTGCCTGCTCTGACGAGGTCGTTCACCTTCTTGTGGCACTGGGTGCCTGTCCGTGGTGTTAGGGCCACAGCGGTGACGGCCTCTGCCACCTCCCTCCACAGACGCCGGCTGTGGCGTGGGGCAACTCTGCGGCCGTGCCCGGGATACAGGGCGTCCATCCTCTGCTCCACCGCATCCAGGAGCGCCTCCACATCACGTGACTCAAACCTCGGGGCTGAGCGACGGCCAGCCATCAAGTCGGGTGTTGCGGTCGGCTGTTCCGGTCGGGTGGGGGGGAGCTGCGCGGCCTTATGAGCCGTCACGCGTGCAGCGCGTATGACGCTGCACGGCGTGAACCACTGCGCAAGCGCGGATCCCGTTACGTCGCTGCTAGCCCATTTCGGGCCGCAGACTATCGGCCCATTTTTATGACGTGACGCAAGTGGGATTTGCGCCGTTTTTTGCGCCGATCGGCGGAGTTTCCGCCGATAACGGAGAATTTCGCCCCTAATCTCTCCTCTCAATTTCCCCATTGCCTAGAATCATTGAATCCTTACAGTGCAAAAGGAGGCCATTCGACGATCGAGTCTGCACCGACCCTTCGAAATAGTGCTCCACCCATGTCCACTCCCCTGTCCATCCCGTCCCATCCCTGTAACCCCTTAACCTATTCTGCACATCCCTGAACACTAAGGGGAAATTTAGCATGTCCAACCCACCTAACTCGCACATCTTTGGACTGTGGGAGGAAACCAGAGCACCTGGAGGAAACCCATACAAACATGGGGAGAACGTGCAAACTCCACAGTGACCCAAGGCCGGAAACGAACATGGGTCCTGGCGCTGTGCCACCATGCCACCCGGTCCCCCACCCCATCCTGTTCCATTTTCAATGGGTGAGAGATCCACTGTACAAAACTATTCTAGTCAGTACAGCAATGCAAGTCTAAATCGGGGAAAAAGTATTTACATTTACATAGCGCTTTTCATAACCACCAAATGTTCCGAAGCACCTGACTGCCAATGAAGTACTTTTGAAGTTTATTCATTGTTGTAATGTAGGAGATAGAACAGCCAATTTGTGCACAGCAAGCTCCCACACACAGCAATGTGATACCAATAATCTGATTTTCTGGTGCTGATTGAAGGACAATATTGGGCAGGACACCGAGGAGAATGCCCTTGCTCTTCTTCCAAAAGAAGGCACCTCCAACAGTGCAGAACTCCTTCAGTAATGCACTGCAGCCCCAGCCTTCATTTTCCTGCTCAAATCCTGGAGTCCAGTTGAACTCAGAACATTGAACTTAGACAAAAATGCTACTGAGTCACAACTGACACAGCTAGAAAGGGAACGATAGGTTAGATCAGTCAGGTGTGAAGGTGTGGTCCTTAGAGATTTTTTAAAAATTTGTTCATGGGATGTGGGTCGCTGGCTGGACCAGCATTTATTGCCCACCCCGAGACCATTTAAGAATCAGCCACATTGCTGTGGATCTGGAGTAACATGTAGGCCAGCAGGTAAGATTGGCAGATTTCCTTCCCTAAAGGACATTAGTGAACCAGGTGGGTTTTTAAAAAAACAATTGACAATGGTGTCATGGCCATCATTAGACTTTTAATTCCAGGTTTTTTTCTTATTGTCCTGGAGTCACCATCTGCACTACACAATTGCACTACACCACCGCCTCCCCAATTGGATCAAGACAACAAGAGTTCAGGCAGAACTGCAACATTGCCAAGGAGTGCTGAGTATGACACTGTCTCTTCGGCATGACCATCACTCACCCCACAAGAACAAAGTGTCCATATTTAAACACATAAACCCCTATATGAAGGTTCTCGAAAAGCCACAGCTATGCTGGAATGCACATTCCTTGTACCCTTCAGGGGCCTCAGTTACACAGCAACTCCACATGGCCAACAACACCTTCAATAACTAACATATGAATTAAAACAGGAAAATGGCAACAATAAACTCGAGACACCCTCTCCTGACCCATAACCAAAAACAGGATCTCCTTGGTGTCCAATAACATTTGTGACAGAACGAAGACTGCATTACAGGAAAAACAAGAATCTTCAAACATATCTCTTCTTTTAGATATGTCCAAAGCTAACAAAGAGATTTTTCCGAAAAATCAATAGCAGGTAGAGTTGCCCAGATATGGTTAGACACATTCAAAGGGGATTCATCACCCCTCCATCCAGTGGAACCATCATTTATTCACATTCATTTTAGATCTCATGAAGGCAGCCGATTTTCGGCCTGCCGATATTCTCCCTTCCAGATGGGCCGAAGTCCCGTCGACGTGATGACCGTTCACGTCGACGTGAATCAAACCTCCTTTTCATCGGCGTGACCCGGTGCTCCAGGCTCACGCCGACCAGCGAGGAGGTGAGTGACGGCCTGGGGGGTTGGCTCTGGGCAGGAAATGGCGTGGCCGCAGACTGATTGCCTGAGGAGAGGTGTGTCTCGGCTTGTGTGTGTGTGCGGCGGGGGGGGGGGGGGGTGGTTAGAGTAGGCTGGGCTCCGGGGGAGTGCCGGGAGGGGGTCCGTGCCGGGGTGGAGGTTGGGGGTTGGGGAGGGGGTCCGTGCCGGGGTGGAGGTTGGGGGTTGGGGGGGGGGTCCGTGCTGGGGTGGAGGTTGGGGGTTGTGGAGGGGGTCCGTGCCGGGGTGGAGGTTGGGGGGGGGTCCGTGCTGGGGTGGAGGTTGGGGGTTGGGGAGGGGGTCCGTGCCGGGGTGGAGGTTGCGGGTTGGGGGGGGGGTCCGTGCTGGGGTGGAGGTTGGGGGTTGTGGAGGGGGTCCGTGCCGGGGTGGAGGTTGGGGGGGGGGTCCGTGCTGGGGTGGAGGTTGGGGGTTGGGGAGGGGGTCCGTGCCGGGGTGGAGGTTGGGGGTTGGGGGGGGGGGTCCGTGCTGGGGTGGAGGTTGGGGGTTGTGGAGGGGGTCCGTGCCGGGGTGGAGGTTGGGGGGGGGGTCCGTGCTGGGGTGGAGGTTGGGGGTTGGGGAGGGGGTCCGTGCCGGGGTGGAGGTTGGGGGTTGGGGGGGGGGGTCCGTGCTGGGGTGGAGGTTGGGGGTTGTGGAGGGGGTCCGTGCCGGGGTGGAGGTTGGGGGGGGGGTCCGTGCTGGGGTGGAGGTTGGGGGTTGGGGAGGGGGTCCGTGCCGGGGTGGAGGTTGGGGGGGGGTCCGTGCTGGGGTGGGTGTTGGGGAGGGGGTCCGTGCCGGGGTGGAGGTTGGGGGGGGGGGGGGGGGGTCCGTGCCGGGGTGGGTGATGGGAGGGCAAATGAGTTGGTCCACCTGGCCAGGTGCCAGCCTCCAACAGTTGGACCCATGCGGTCCATGCCACCTGGCTGGGGGGAGGAGGGGATATGGGCAATGATGACATGTCGTCGTTCCCCTCCCCCCCACCATCCGTCATGTTTTCAGACCATCCAGCGATGTTGGCCGCCGTGGTGGCAGCCGCTCATGTCTATGTTGCCCTGGATGAGGAGGAGGAGGAGGAGGAGCGTGCCAGAGAGGCGGCGCAGGCTGCCGCAGAGGGGCAGGCGGCAGCCGCCCAGGCTGGAGGGACACCTGACCGACAGGACGAGGAGGGGGAGGAGGACGTCGCGGCCCCACGGCAACGGAGGCACCCGAGGGCGCCCCGTGTGTACCGGCCCCGGCAGTCATACCAGGACCTCACGGACCGGGAATGCAGGAGGAGACTCCGGATGAGCCGGGAAACCGTGGCACACATCTGCCACCTGCTGGCACACCTGTCACCGCGTGGCACTGGCGGGGGACACCCTCTCCCCGTGTCCGTCAAGGTTACGGTGGCCCTGAACTTTTATGCAACGGGGTCATTCCAGGCACCGAGTGGGGACCTGTCCGGCATATCGCAGACATCGGTGCATCGGTGCATCCGGGCAGTGACAGATGCCCTTTATGCCATGGCGCACCGCTACATCCGCTTCCCCATAGACCGGGCCAGCCAAGATGCCCGGGCCGTGGGCTTCTCTGCCGTTGCCGGGTTCCCCATGGTCCAGGGCGCGATCGATGGGATGCACGTCGCCGTGCGGCCACCTGCAGATAACACGGCCGTGTTCACTAATAGGAAGGGGACCTATTCGATGAACGTACAATTGGTCTGCGACCACCGCATGATGATCCTGCACGTCTGCGCCCGTCACCCAGGCAGTGTACACGACTCATTCGTGTTGTCGCGGTCATCCATCCCCGGCATGTACGAGGGACGCCATCCCCGGCTGAGGGGCTGGTTGCTGGGCGACAGGGGCTACCCATTGCGATCGTGGCTGATGACGCCTATACGGAGGCCACGCAATGAGGCGGAGAACCGCTACAATGATGCCCATGTAGCGACAAGGGGAGTGATCGAGAGGTGCTTTGGCGTGCTGAAGATGCGTTTCAGGTGCCTGGACCTCTCTGGGGGCGCCCTCCAGTATCGGTCAGATAGGGTCGGCCGCATCATTGTGGTGTGCTGCGTCCTGCACAACATAGCCCAGCAGAGGGGCGATGTGCCGCAGGCAGAGGAGGGCGGAGTGGAGGAGCAGCAGGAAGAGGCCCAGTCCTCCCCAGATGAGGGGGATGGGGGCAATGGTCAGGGCAGACGGGGTAGACACAGACGGGTGGCTGTCCACCGTTACCGGCTGGCCCAGCGGGCACGGGACAGACTGATAGACGCCCGCTTCACTGACTAGATGGGCGTGGGAATCGGGTAGTATGGCCACAGACCGCACACCATGACAACAGCCGACCACCCACACCCCCCACCCATCCACCCACCCAGCACCCTCACCCCCCTCCCCAACCCCACACACCCCACCCGCATGCACACCACCCCCCCACTCCCAATTGCCGATCCACCGGCGGCACAACGGGCCGGGCTCACCCAGTTGCGGGTGGACGCGTGTCTATCGCAGGCCATGGAGAATGATGACAACCCGCCTCCGATGAGCTCCTGGCTCTACATCGTTGGACTATGTCTGACCCATGGCCACAGTACCACCATCCACCCGGACCATCCCTGCATGCGGCTGTGACACTGCAGCGCACGGTCCCGTCCTCTGCCCGGGGGATGTTGATGGCGGCCCAGGGGGAAGGGGGCAGACTCACCTGGGGCTGAGGTAAGACCACCCCTCACACACACACTTGCGCTCAACGTACATGACACCCCCGCACACTTTGGACAGAGCACAAAGGCAGCTTCGGTAGGTGTAACAATGACTTTAATAACCAAAGGAGTTCATGCACGTGCCCTAGCGCCTAAAACTCATCTGTGCCCTGCACCCGTGCCAACTTACTCAGTGTCTAATTGTTTGGCCTTACGGGCCCTTTGACTACGTCTACGTGGTTCCCCAGACGGTACAGCAGAACTGGAGGTGGACTCCTGTGATTCCTGCCCTCTGACACTGGATCCCTTTGGCAGCCGTTTCCTGGGGCGTCCTGGCCTAGATGGGCCAGGCTGCGGCCCGGGCGACTGGGATGGCGAGCTGCCAGCCTGTCCTGCCCATTGCCCACCCGATGCACCTGGGACGGAAGGGGGGGAGTCCGAGGTGTCGCGGTGTACCGGGACCTCCCCTACTGAGGGAGCCGGGACGGACCACACCACCTCCTCCTCCCTCGGGGTGCCCGATGGCCCCCAGGCCTCTACATGGGTGGGGGATGCGAACGGACTGGCCATCCGACGCGCCCCCGACATCTGGCGCTGCCAGTCCTGGAGGCCCGTGCTGGTATCGACAGGGGTCTGCAGGTTTGCAGCCATGGAGCCCAGGGGGTTGTCGAACCCTGTCTGCGACAGTGCGACGCCAGCTCGCACATGGCCACTGGCGCCGATGCCCTCAGCGATGGCCTGCTGAGACTGGGCCATGGCCTGCAGAGACTGGGCCATGGCCTGCAGAGACTGGGCTATGGCCTGCTGAGACTGGGCCATGGCCTGCTGAGACTGGGCTATGGCGTTGAGCGCCTCTGCCATCTGGCGCTGGCACTGGCTCATGGCCTCCTGTGAGAGGGCAGCCATTTCCTGGGCCACAGACGCCGCCTGCACGGAAGGCCCCAGGCCTCGCAAACCGTTCCCCATGTCTGACACCGTCGCACCCATTGCCTCCACCGCGGACGCCACCCGTGCGGTGTCAGCCTGGGTGGCACGCATGACCGGGACCACTCCCAGCTCCTGGACGCGGGTGGACTCCTCCACCTGCGACCGCAGCCGCCGCAAGCCACCCGTCACCCTATTCGCTCGTCTCCGTGTCGGTGGTTGCATCGGATCTATGTGTGGGTGTGGTAACTGCAGGAACCCGGGATCCATCTGGGCGGCAGATGTTCGCTTGGCCTGGGCTGCCCTCCGACCGCCCGGTCCCTCTGCTGCTCCTACCTCCACCTGCTGTACCGGGACGGCTGTGTTGTGCGCACCAGTGAGTGTACCAGACGCCTCAGCACTAAAGTGCCCAACCGTGGTGAGTGTTTCTGCGATGGTGGAGGGTGTTGGTGACAGCAGTGGCGTTGTGTCGTGCTCTTCGTCCCACTCTGAGTCCATGGCACTTTGGGGTGGGGGTTCGTCTCCACCCATCCACTCTGAGTCACTGTCCGGTATTTCGTCTTCCCGGGTAGGGGTGTCCTGGGTAGTGGTGTCCCGGGTAGGGGTGTCCTGGATAGTGGTGTCCTGGGTAGTGGTGTCCTGGCTCGGATGTGACGGGGGCCTGTGGCTGCCCCCCTCATCGCTGGGTGGTCGCTCCCGCACGTGACGGGGGTGTCGTCTCCCTGTTGCTCCAGGTCTCTCCGTCTCCCTTGGTCTCCGAGGGGCATCCTGCGGGCGTCGCATGCTGGAGGGTTCGGGTCTCTCCGTCTCCCGTGGTCTCCGAGGGGCATCCTGCGGGCGTCGCATGCTGGAGGGTTCGGGTCTCTCCGTCTCCCGTGGTCTCCGAGGGGCATCCTGCGGGCGTCGCATGCTGGAGGGTTCGGGTCTCTCCGTCTCCCGTGGTCTCCGAGGGGCATCCTGCGGGCGTCGCATGCTGGAGGGTTCGGGTCTCTCCGTCTCCCGTGGTCTCCGAGGGGCATCCTGCGGGCGTCGCATGCTGGAGGGTTCGGGTCTCTCCGTCTCCCGTGGTCTCCGAGGGGCATCCTGCGGGCGTCGCATGGAGGGTTCGGGTCTCTCCGTCTCCCGTGGTCTCCGAGGGGCATCCTGCGGGCGTCGCATGCTGGAGGGTGCGGGTCTCTCCGTCTCCCGTGGTCTCCGAGGGGCATCCTGCGGGCGGTCTGCATCTGCGGGGATGGGTGCCTGGACGTTTGGTCCTGCGATACACAATGAAGCATGCATGGTTAGACATCAGGCAGTGATCAGGTGATACGGGAGAGGGGGATATAGGGGAGGGGGGATATGGGGGATATGGGGGAGGGGGATATGGGGGAGGGGGGATATGGGGGAGGGGGGGATATGGGGGAGGGGGGATATGGGGGAGGGGGGATATGGGGGAGGGGGGATATGGGGGAGGGGGGATATGGGGGATATGGGGGAGGGGGGATATGTGGGAGGGGGGATATGGGGGAGGGGGGGATATGGGGAATATGGGGGAGGGGGGATATGGGGGATATGGGGGAGGGGGGATATGGGGAGGGGGAATATGGGGGATATGGGGGAGGGGGGATATGGGGGATATGGGGGAGGGGGGGATATGGGGGAGGGGGGATATGGGGGAGGGGGGATATGGGGGATATGGGGGAGGGGGATATGGGGGAGGGGGGGATATGGGGGAGGGGGGGATATGGGGGAGGGGGGATATGGGGGATATGGGGGATATGGGGGAGGGGGGGATATGGGGGAGGGGGGGATATGGGGGAGGGGGGGATTTGGGGGAGAGGGGATATGGGGGATATGGGGGACGCTCACCCTGCCTGCTCTGACGAGGTCGTTCACCTTCTTGTGGCACTGGGTGCCTGTCCGTGGTGTTAGGGCCACAGCGGTGACGGCCTCTGCCACCTCCCTCCACAGACGCCGGCTGTGGCGTGGGGCAACTCTGCGGCCGTGCCCGGGATACAGGGCGTCCATCCTCTGCTCCACCGCATCCAGGAGCGCCTCCACATCACGTGACTCAAACCTCGGGGCTGAGCGACGGCCAGCCATCAAGTCGGGTGTTGCGGTCGGCTGTTCCGGTCGGGTGGGGGGGAGCTGCGCGGCCTTATGAGCCGTCACGCGTGCAGCGCGTATGACGCTGCACGGCGTGAACCACTGCGCAAGCGCGGATCCCGTTACGTCGCTGCTAGCCCATTTCGGGCCGCAGACTATCGGCCCATTTTTATGACGTGACGCAAGTGGGATTTGCGCCGTTTTTTGCGCCGATCGGCGGAGTTTCCGCCGATAACGGAGAATTTCGCCCCTAATCTCTCCTCTCAATTTCCCCATTGCCTAGAATCATTGAATCCTTACAGTGCAAAAGGAGGCCATTCGACGATCGAGTCTGCACCGACCCTTCGAAATAGTGCTCCACCCATGTCCACTCCCCTGTCCATCCCGTCCCATCCCTGTAACCCCTTAACCTATTCTGCACATCCCTGAACACTAAGGGGAAATTTAGCATGTCCAACCCACCTAACTCGCACATCTTTGGACTGTGGGAGGAAACCAGAGCACCTGGAGGAAACCCATACAAACATGGGGAGAACGTGCAAACTCCACAGTGACCCAAGGCCAGAAACGAACATGGGTCCTGGCGCTGTGCCACCATGCCACCCGGTCCCCCACCCCATCCTGTTCCATTTTCAATGGGTGAGAGATCCACTGTACAAAACTATTCTAGTCAGTACAGCAATGCAAGTCTAAATCGGGGAAAAAGTATTTACATTTACATAGCGCTTTTCATAACCACCAAATGTTCCGAAGCACCTGACTGCCAATGAAGTACTTTTGAAGTTTATTCATTGTTGTAATGTAGGAGATAGAACAGCCAATTTGTGCACAGCAAGCTCCCACACACAGCAATGTGATACCAATAATCTGATTTTCTGGTGCTGATTGAAGGACAATATTGGGCAGGACACCGAGGAGAATGCCCTTGCTCTTCTTCCAAAAGAAGGCACCTCCAACAGTGCAGAACTCCTTCAGTAATGCACTGCAGCCCCAGCCTTCATTTTCCTGCTCAAATCCTGGAGTCCAGTTGAACTCAGAACATTGAACTTAGACAAAAATGCTACTGAGTCACAACTGACACAGCTAGAAAGGGAACGATAGGTTAGATCAGTCAGGTGTGAAGGTGTGGTCCTTAGAGATTTTTTAAAAATTTGTTCATGGGATGTGGGTCGCTGGCTGGACCAGCATTTATTGCCCACCCCGAGACCATTTAAGAATCAGCCACATTGCTGTGGATCTGGAGTAACATGTAGGCCAGCAGGTAAGATTGGCAGATTTCCTTCCCTAAAGGACATTAGTGAACCAGGTGGGTTTTTAAAAAAACAATTGACAATGGTGTCATGGCCATCATTAGACTTTTAATTCCAGGTTTTTTTCTTATTGTCCTGGAGTCACCATCTGCACTACACAATTGCACTACACCACCGCCTCCCCAATTGGATCAAGACAACAAGAGTTCAGGCAGAACTGCAACATTGCCAAGGAGTGCTGAGTATGACACTGTCTCTTCGGCATGACCATCACTCACCCCACAAGAACAAAGTGTCCATATTTAAACACATAAACCCCTATATGAAGGTTCTCGAAAAGCCACAGCTATGCTGGAATGCACATTCCTTGTACCCTTCAGGGGCCTCAGTTACACAGCAACTCCACATGGCCAACAACACCTTCAATAACTAACATATGAATTAAAACAGGAAAATGGCAACAATAAACTCGAGACACCCTCTCCTGACCCATAACCAAAAACAGGATCTCCTTGGTGTCCAATAACATTTGTGACAGAACGAAGACTGCATTACAGGAAAAACAAGAATCTTCAAACATATCTCTTCTTTTAGATATGTCCAAAGCTAACAAAGAGATTTTTCCGAAAAATCAATAGCAGGTAGAGTTGCCCAGATATGGTTAGACACATTCAAAGGGGATTCATCACCCCTCCATCCAGTGGAACCATCATTTATTCACATTCATTTTAGATCTCATGAATAAAGGTATTGAAAGAAAATGGAAAAATAAACCATTAAAAAAAATATTCTTATTATTTTCCTTCCAACGAAATTAATCTTCAATTCCTAGAGACTTGGTAAACACTGACTACAATCTGCTCTCCAGCCTTTTTAAAAAATAAACTATTGTCATTGTTCATTAGATTTCATTATTTTTGCTTTCACTGTACCCTCAGAAATGCTTGCACATCCTCTTTGTAAAGACCTAATAGTGCGTAAGGAAGGAGGCACCATTATCATTGATGGGGGGACTTTGCCCTTCAGGTTGGGTTGTCAACTCCAGTTGAAAGTATCCCTTAAGATTTCATCGTGTGCCCCCCCCCCCCCCCCCCCCCCACCACCACCACCACCACCAACTACCTCAACATCCTTCATCTTCCATTTCCTGTAATTTTATAACTAACAAACAGAAGTGTTCAAAGCAAATTTTAAAAATAGACACACCATTTTCTTAAATCCCCTGTAATAATTTCTCCTGGGTCTCTCACAGCAGTGTCCAAGGGTTTATAATCTTTAATTCCTCAAGATGTCAGGACATTCTAAGAGGGTTGACAACCTTAGTTCCTAAGCATGGGGCATTAACTTGTATAAGGTGACGTGGTCAGGTTTAGACTTTCTCGAAGAGCAGCTGGGACCTTCTTCTTTCACCACAAGATCAGTCCACAGCTGGATTTCATGTGTGATTGCTGTGTGACTTTATGGGGGCTTCCTGCTCGGTATGTGCCCTGGCCTTGCCTGCATGACCTCACCACAGTCAAATGTCTCAAAGTCAAAATATTGACTTGGGAGACTTCAGATGTCACAATAACAATTCAATTCATAATCTTTCAAAAGGATCATGTTAACCTTTTGCAAAGATGTTTAGCATTCAAGTGAGAAAAGATGTGAGGGCTAAAAACCAACTGCTTCACTTCAACCTGGGTTTTCAAGGAAAGACAAGAGTGTGCAAATGGATTGACCAACTTTAACAAGAAACTAATTTCCTCATGGTGAATGTAAACTGGCAGTGGATATTTAGGATCCGAGTCTTATTATTTTTTGTTCAAATCAAAAGCTGCAAAATCAATGGTCAATCCCGAAGCGGATGAATTGAAACTTGTATTTTATAGAGGTTCAGTCATACACGAGGATAAGAAATGGGAGCAGGACTAGGCCATTCAGCCCTCCAAGCCTGCTCCACCATTCGGGGTTGATCTTCTACTGCAATCCCTTGATAACTTAGTATCCAAAAATCTATCAAACTCTGTCTAGAATCTACTCATCAAAAGTGTCCACAACTCTCAGGGACAGAAAATGACAAAACTTTACAATGATTTGTGTGAAGAAACTTCTCATCTCAGTTCAAACTGGGCAACTGCTTATCTTTAGAATAATCCCAATTTTTTTTCCAGCTTTTGAAGTATTGGGCACCAGTGTAGTACCATTCATCCCACACCAGTCTTGTCGATACCCAGCTCAACCCAACAATGTGCATCATCTTGGGCACCCTCCGATCAACTCCATCCCCCTGGCTCCCAGTCCTGAGCAACATCCTGCCCCCTGGCATAAGGAGAGAGACTGCAACAAGAAACCTCCAGCAGAATGGTTACATGAATGCAAGCCTGCCTCTATACAAGAACGTTACTAATCCACCCTCTGCTCACCTCCACTCATGCCAGCTTGTATGGCTAAGGCAACAGGAATGGAATCAACAGGCCACCACTAAAGACTACTTCCTCATCACAGATCCCACAGCCCACCCACCTAGCTTCAACCTGCCATGCCAATATTGGGCACTTATCAACCATTTCCACACTGGACAAGGTCTCTATGCAGCAAATCGGAAAAAGTGGGGTCTTGTAGAGAACTCAGACTGCAACTGCAGGGACCCTAATCAATGACTCGCTCAGAGAACTTCATTCAGCCACTGCAGAACCTAGTGCCCGGCTTGGTGATTACTGCACACGCTAAAAAAAAAGGTAATGGGGAAGTCAGTTTGTGCACAGATAGCTCCCTCAAACAGCAACAAGACCAGTTAATCTGTTTCAATGGACACCTTAATGGTGGCAGCCGAGGTTGTGTGCTTAAATCCTGCATAGACTATTCAGCCAGAAATGCACACTCAATCAAATTAAATAGCAAAGTCAAGAATCCACTAGAGGTTGGGCTGTTCTGTGTGTCAAACCATGGAGCTCTGAGCTGCACAGTTATTAATGTTCAATAAGACAAAAGCACATTTCAAAAGAACATTTCATAAACCAATGTGAACAGGTATTTTACAAGTAAGTTTAAAAGTCATGTTGCTCTTAATAAATTTGAATGCCAATAATCAAGACAATTACATTTTTTTGAGTCTTTAAAGTAATCGATGTCCCAAGGAGCTTTAGCGAAAGGCGAATGAGAAAGAAGAATTTAGGAGAAATTGCAGCGTGTAAATATTGAGAGCACAAATACATGCATTTATAAAATACATTTATAACCAGAGGGCGTCCGAAAGTTTCAGTCAATGAAGTACTTTTGAATATAGCCAACCACTGTAATTCAGGAAACTTGACAGCCAACTTCAACACAGCAATCCCCCATAAACAGCAACGTGGTGATGACCAAATAATCTGTTTTTGTAATGTTAATTGATGGATACGTGGGCAGCACGGTAGCACAATGGTTAGCTCTGCTGCTTCAGAGAGCCAGGGACCCGGGTTCGATTCCCGGCTTGGATCACTGTCTGAGCGAAGTCTGCATGTTCTCTCTTTGCCTGCGTGGGTTTCTTCTGGGTGCTCCGGTTTCCTCCCAGTCCAAAGATGTGCGGGTTAGGTGGATTGGTCATGCTAAATTGTCCTGTAGTGTCCAAACATTGGGTGGGGTTGCTGGGTTGCGGGGATGGGGTGGAGATGTGGGCTTAGGTAATGTGCTCTTTCAGGGGCCGGTGTGGGCGCGATGAGCCGAGTGACCTCCTTCTGGCACTGTAAATTCTATGATAAGTATTGCCCATGGTAGCAGGTGTCTGGCGCGGACACAATGTGTGGAATGGCCTCTTCCTGTGCTGTAACATTTTTATGGTTCTATGAATGACTTCCCTGTTCTTCTTCAAAATAGTACAACAGGATCTTTTACATTTACCTGAGACTGCAGACAGGGGCACATTTTTTAAATGTCACATTGATAAGGCAGCACCTCGGACAGTGCAGCACAGCAGTGTTTTCTGAGCCAAGATTTTTGGGATCAAGTCCTAGAATTCAACTTGAACCCACAGCCTGCTTACTGAGCGGGAGGAGTTCCATCCGGCAATGTGGAAAGTTGCCCAAGTATGCCCTGTACACAAGAAACAGGACAAATTCAACCCAGCCTATCACCATCCTATCAGTCCACTCTCAATCATCAGCAAAGTGATGGACGGGGTCATCAACGGTGCTATCAAGGCGCACTTGTATAGCAATAACCTGTTCACTGACACTGAGTTTGGGTTCTGCCAGCTCCTGCCTTCAATACAGCCTTGGTTCACACATGGACAAAGGAGCTGAATGCCAGAGATGAGAGTTGCACTTGACACCAAGGACACCAAGCATTTGATCATGTATGGCATCAAGGAGCCCTTGCGAAACTGGAGGCAATGGGAATCAGGGGCAACCCTCTCCACTGGTTGGAGTCATACCTGGCACAAAGGAAGATAGCTGTGGCTGTTGGAGGTCAACCACCTCAGCCCCGGGACATCATTGCAGGGATTCCTCAGGGTAGTGAAAAAGGCTCAACCATCTTCAGCTGCTTCATCAATGAACCTTACTCCATCATAAGATCAGAAATGGGGATAGTCGCTGATGTCTAACACAATGTTCCGACCCATTTGCGACTCCACAGATAATGAAGCAATTCATGTCCAAATGCAGCAAGACCTGGACAATATCCAGGCTAGGGCTGACAAGTGGCAAGTAACATTTGTGCCACACAAGTGCCAGGCAATGACCATCTCCAACAAGACAGGATCTAACCATTGCCCCTTGACACTCAATGGCATTACCATCACTGAATCCCCCCCATCAACTTCCTGTGGTTTACCATTGTCTCGAAACTGAACTGGACTAGCCATATTAATATTGTGGATAGCAGAGCAGGTCAAAGGCTAGGAGTCCTGTGGTGAATAACTCACCTCCTGATCCTCCCCCAAAGCCTGTCCACAAGGTACAAATCAGGAGTGTATTGGAATACTCCCTACTTGCCTGGGTGAATACAGCTCCAACAACACCCAAGAGGCTCAACACCATCCAGGACAAAGAAGACCTGCTTGATTGGCACTCCTTCCACGAACATTCACTCCCTCAACCACCGATGCTAGCAGCCATGTGTACCATCCACAAAATGCACCAAAGTTCCTTAGACAGCAGCACCTTCCAAACCCATGACCAATACCATCTAAAAGGACAAAAGCATCAGATACCCGGGAATCCCACCACCTGGATGTTCCCCTCCAAGACAGTCACTACGCTGACTTAGAAACACAGTGGGTGTACCTACACCTCAGTGATGGCAGCGGTTCAAAAAATCAGCTAACGACCAGCTTATGAAGAGCAACTAGGGGTGGGCAATAAATGTTGGCCTTGCCAGCGATACCCACTCCCCATTAAATGATTTTTTAAAAACCAGCTGTAACACTTGAGGAATTTTGAAAGAAGTGAGTGAACAGAGAATTAATACTACGCCCTCCACACTGTGCTGCAACATTATATCCATCACCTCAGACTTTCTAAAGGAACCATAAAATTGCTCTAAGCTGGCTCTCATCAGGATTCATTTCACTGTGGTCACCTGTGCTTTCATTTGTGTCATTGCTACTTTCTGGACTCTCTTGACGTTAATCAATTATCCACAGACATTTTCTACATGCATTTAAAGCAGAAATGTTCAAACGGAGGAGTGGACTGGAAACAAAGCAGACTAATTCATGTGAAGACATGCCAAACATGACAAGTGGGTCCCTTGAGTCTTGCAGCATTCAGCAGAGAAAACACTTAGCCTGCGAATCTACCTAGCAGGGAGGAGAGGGACAGAGAAAGAGAGAGGAAAAAAAAATCTCCATAACTACAGTTTGCTAAATTGTCTCCGGCTCGGAGAAGGTAAATATGGTGTTTAGGGCCTGAGCCACCGGAGGGTGAAAAAGGAATGGCAGAGTTTTTTTGGGGTCTGGAGTTCCTCAAGGTGGGGGAGGTGCTGGAGGTGCCATTGTCCCTGGAGGGGATTCAGGAAGCGTCAAAGCAGATGCAGGCAGGAAAGGCACCGTGGCCGGATGGGTTTCCGATTGAATTTTATAAGAAATGTTCAGATCAGCTGGATCCGTTGTTTTTGGGTATTCATAGATTCATAGAATTTACAGTGCAGAAGGAGGCCATTCGGCCCATTGAGTCTGCACCGGCTCTTGGAAAGAGCAACCTACCCAAGGTCCACACCTCCACCCTATCCCCATAACCCAGCAACCACACCCAACACTATGGGCAATTTTGGGCACTAAGGGCAATTTAGCATGGTCAATCCACCTAACCTGCACATCTTTGGACTGTGGGAGGAAACCGGAGCACCCGGAGGAAACCCACGCACACACGGGGAGGATGTGCAGACTCCGCACAGACAGTGACCCAAGCCGGAATCGAACCTGGGACCCTGGAGCTGTGAAGCAATTGTGCTATGAGCTTGTCCTTTGAGCGAAGCGCCCTCCCAGAGGCACTGGGGGATGCGTCCATTTTTCTGCTCCTGAAGAAGGACAAAGATCCCACAGAGTGTGGGTCATATCGTCCAACCTCCCTGTTGTTGGCCAAGGTGTTGGCATTAAGGCTGGAGCCTTGCCTCCTGAAGGTAGTGGGGGAGGATCAGACGGGTTTTGTAAAGGGGCGAAGGTTGTCCTCGAATGTGCGTCGGCGGCTGAATGTGATGCTTACCCCCATGGCCGGGCCAGTGCTGGAGATAATTGCATCATTAGACATAGTGAAGGCCTTTGACCGGGTGCAATGGGGTATCTTTTTGCTGTGCTGGAGACATTTGGGTTTGGTCCTGCATGCGGTTGCTATATGTGGCTCAGTTTGCTAGTGTTTGTACCAACACCATGAGCTGCGGGTCCTTTTTGTTGTATCGGGGTACGAGGCAGGGGTGTCCGATGTCTCCCTTGTTGTTTACATTGACATTCAAGCCGTTGGCCATTGCATTGAAGGCCTCAAATGCGGGAAGTGAGATCGTTGAGGTGGGATGGAGGACCAGATGTCATTATACACTGACGATTTGCTGCTGTACGTTAGGGACCCAGGGTCATCCTTTGGGAATATTCTGGGTATTTTGTATCGCTTTGGGCGTAGGAAAGAGTGAATATGGGAAAAAGTGAATATTTTGTGGAAGGTGCACCAGGGTGAGGAGCTGGATTGGGGGAGTTACCATTTCGGTTCGCGGGGACTAATTTTCAATACCATGGGGTCCAGGTGGGTTAGGGCAGCTTCGGAGGTTGAACTACACTAGCCTGGTGGGTAAAGTTGAGGTGGACTTACAGAGGTGGGATAGTCTCCCGCTATCATTGGCTGGGGTGGTGCGGGAACTCCTGGACTTTCTGGGTCCAGATGCAGTTGGAGTCATGTAGGGGGGATAAGTTTGGAGGCACTGGCAACGGCACCAATGCCACTGGTGCCGGCAAAGTACTCAGTGAATCCAGTGCTGGTGGCCTCGTTAAAAATATGGAGGCAGCTCCGCCAACATTTTAAGTTGGGGGCAACGTCAAGGCTGGCTCCCATTTGTGCTAACCACCTATTTGAGCGCAAAGAGGAGGGACGGTTTGCCAGCTGGGAGGAGCTGAAGGAGAAGCATGGGCTGGTGGACTTGGACATGTTTAGGTACCTCCAGGTGCGGAGTTTTGTTAAAAGGTTTTTTGGCTATTCCGGTGGTGCTGCCATCTTCTTTATTGTAGCGGATTCTCTCCTCAGCGGGGTTAGAGGAGGGCAGCACGTCCGGCATGTATGCGTGGATAGTAGGGGAAGAGGGGAAGAGTTGAGTTTGGTGGAAGGGGTGAATGCGAAATGGGTAGACGAACTGGGGCCAATACTGGAGGAGGGGGCGAAGAGTGGGGCGCTGTGGAGGGTGAATGCTACGTCTTTGTTTGCGAAACTGAGCCTTATTCAGTTAACAAAGGTGAGGATGAGCCGTTTTTTTGAGGGGGTGGAGTATAGCTGCGAGGGCTTTTCAAGTGGGCCCGCACACCACGCACAATGGCCGAGATTCTCCGAGCCTCCGTGCCGCAATTGCAGCGGTGCGGGGGCGGGGTATGGGGCGCCGGACCTGTGACGCCTTCTCGCGATTCTCCGGTGACCAGAAACCGGAGAATCACTGCCAGTCCCACGCACGTGGTCGACGTGGCGCCGGTTGAAAGAGGCCCCCACGGCGATTCTCCGCGGACGACTGGCCAAGTTCTTGCCGGCGTGGTTCATGTATGGTTCCACCCGGCGGGAGCTCAGATTCGCGACTGCGGTGGCCGACCTGGTGGTGGTGGTGGTGGGGGGGGGTGGGGGGGGGATTGGGAGTCACCGATCGGCAGGCCCGCACGATCTGGGGGGAGCCTACTTCTTCGGCGCCGGCCCGCTGTGTGTCCGCCATGTCACGCGGGGCCAGTGCGGACCCGCGGCCGGAATGCAGGGTCCCGTTTCGGCAGCCAGAGTTGCATGGAGCATTTCCTGGGCCCTGCAAGCCCCCTTAAAAATGGAGAATCACCCCGGACTTTCTAGAAAGAAGTCCGGAGTGATTTGCGCCCGTTTTTTCGCAGGTGTGGGCACATAGTTCCATTATTGGAGAATCCCGCCCCATGTTGGCGATCCTAAATACTGAGCTAGAACCATGCCCCTTGGCTGCTATTTTGGGCCTTTTGGAATTGCCGGAGCTGTGGATGGGTGCGGCCTTAACCTCGTTAGTGGCGCGGAGGCAGATCCCTCCTGATCTACATCCTCACGGTCTTTTTCAACACAGTAGGCAAATTAATCATGGCATTTGTGTGTGTGGGAGGGGTGGGGTGGGGCGCAATAAAGATTATTATTATTACATGCAAACTCAGACACCTAAGGCCAGAATTGAACCCAGGTCCCTGGCATGGTGAGACAGCAGTGCTAACCACTGTGGCACCCATTTTCTACGAAGCCCACGGGGAGACCACCAGCAATCCCCCGCAAAGGGTTCTTGTGACGATATCACAGTGGATTGGGGAAATGGAGACAGAGAATCGTGAAAGAGATAGATAAAGGAACAAAGAGGAGAGAATGAAAAAAACACCAGAGGGAGGGAAGTTCGATGAGGCAGAGAGAAAAGGATAAACTCATGGGAATCCCATCAAGTGGGATATGGATTTGTTCTTGCGGTACACACTATTTCGGATGGAGGAGTGGGGTATGGGGTAGTTTGAGCTGTTCGGGTTGGGTTCCTTTTGTTGCTTTCAAGTGGGGGTTACCATGCTACCAGTTATGCTAGTGAATGGGAGCAGTGAAAGGGAGGGGGCTGTAGCAGGTGCCCTGGTTTTTTGGGGGGTGGCTAGTTTAGTTGGTGGGTTTTCTTTATTTAAGGGGCAGGAGGAGGGAGGCAGGATGTTTTCTGGAGTGGGACGGGTTGGCTATGAAGCCGAGAGGGGTCGGGGGCAAAGGGGGGACAGTAGGATTCTAGTGACGCATGTTTCTTTGTGGTTGGTTTTGGGTGAGGGTGGTGATGGCGGCCACTTTGGGTTCGCCTGGAACCGAGGTGGGCCTGGAGTCAGCAGGATCTCATTACGAAGAGGATGTGGCGGATCCTAATAGAAGGGGGGGTTCAGAGACCCTGTAGGGTGGCCACATGGAACGTGAGGGGGTTAAATGGTCCGGTGAAAAGATACCGGGTGTTCGTTCAACTGAAGAGCTTGAAGGCCGATGTAATCTTCTTGCAGGAGATGCATTTGAGGGCTAGCAATTGCCATCGCACTTAGGTCGTCGAATGGAGGGGAGAGGTATTGCGAGACGGAGAAAGGCACATAGGGTGTACCTTTATGTGGAAAGCCTGTTGTTGTACGTTTTGGACCCTCTATCCTGTATGGGGAAGATAATGGAATTGTTGAGGAAGATTGGATCCTTCTTAGGGTACAAACTAAACGTGAGCATGAGCGAAATATTTCCGGTAAACCCCCTGGATAGGGGAGCAGATTTGGCAACACTGCTGAAATTTTAATATCTAGGGATTCAGGTGGCTCTTGATGGGGCCCTCTTCACAAATTGAACTTGGTCAGTCGAGAGGAGGAGTGAAAGGAGACTTGGAGAGGTGGGATGCCCTCCCACTATCCTTGGAGGGGCGAGTACAGACGATTAAAATAATAAATAATGATGATAATAATCTTTATTGTCACAAGTAGTCTTACATTAACACTGCAATGAAGTTACTGAGAAAAGTCCCTTCGTCACCACATTCCGGCGCCTGTTCGGGTACACAGGGGGAGAATTCAGAATGTCCAAATTCCCTAACAGCACATTTTTCGGGACTTGTGGGAGGAAACCGGAGCACCCGGAGGAAACCCACGCAGACACGGGGAGAGCATGCAGACTCCGCACAGACAGTGACCCAAGCCACGAACATCTTGCTGAGATTCCTATTTATCCTCCAGTCTCTTCTGATATTCCGCCCAAATCTTTTTTTGTTAGGCTGGACAAGTTAATCTGGGCTTTAGTGTGGGCGGGCAAGACACCCAGGATTCAGAGAGCCTTTCTGCGGAGGGGAAGGTGTTCGGGAGGGCTGGCGTTATCAAATTTGATATTCTTCTACTGGGTGGCGGACGTTTGGGTGAGCCAGGGTCAGGGTAGGGGCAAATGGAAGAGGCATCCTGTGTAAGGTGTGGCTTAAGGGCATTTGTCACTGCCCCTCCCCCATTTTCCCCAGCCAAATTTACAACAAACCCAGCAGTGGTGGCATCTCTAAACATCTGGAATCAATTCAGGCAACATTTTAGATTAAGGGGCATGTCTGTATTGTCGCTAATCTGTGGAAACCATAGATTTGCACTGTCTGGGACAGATGCAATACACAAGATTTGGAAGAGCGAGGAGATCGAGAGGTTTAGTGATCTGTTTCTGGAGGATACATTCATGGGACTGCAGGAGTTGAAGGAAAACTACAACTCCCGAGGGGGAGCGAGTTTAGATATATGTAGGTATGGGACTTTGTTCGCAAAGAACTCTCTTCATTCCCCCATTTGCCGAGATATACACTGATGGATAGTGTTATGGACCAGGGTTTAGGGAACCCCAAAGCGTATCATGGAGTTCACCTGACCCACAACTTTTAATAGATTGTGGTATGGGGAGCACACGGCCCACTCTACAGGTGTGGTACAGCAGAAATGGAAAAGTATTTTTTAAAGGAAAACAATGTTTATTCTATGAACTCAAGTTAACCTTTTTAAAACATACAGTGAACATCTTAGCAACCATTAATTCAAATACAACCCCCAAAGAATACAACACTAAGTAATACGTACGCTATACTTTTAACATCCAGAAAACTTACAAAAAACATAACCTTTAACAGAAGCACATCAGGTTAAAGTCACTACTCAGGACATTTATAATTCTGAATTCACCAAATGATCAAGAGACAGTCTTTTCATGGCAGAGAGAACAGCAGTACAGCTGCTTTGTCTGGCTTCAGCTCCAAAACTGAAAACAAAACCAAAAAGACACAGACACACCCAAGCTTTTCTCAAAGTGAAACTAAAAAGCAGAGCCAGAGCTCAGCTCCACCCACACTCGTACATCACTGCAGTAACATGAGCAGCCAAACATTTCTTAAAGCGACATTCTCATAACAATAGGATGTTGTGTTGTGATGAACTGGGGGAAGGGAAGATCTCGGGCATATATGGATGGTTGCTGGAGACGGGGAAGGCTCCATTAGAAGAGATAAAGGGGAAATGGGAAGAGGAATTGGGCTTGGGGCTGGAGGGAGGGGCTTGGAGTGAGATTTTGTATAGGATAAACTCTACTTCCTTTTGCGCCAGGCTGAGCTTGATACAATTTAAGGTAGTTCATAGGACGCACATGACTAGAGCACGTATGAGTGGCTTCTTCACCGGTATAGAGCACAGGTGTGAGCGATGCTAAGGGGGCCAGTGAACCACTCGCACGTGTTTTTGTCCTGCCCAAAATTGGTCGAGTTCTGGGTCTCATTCTTTCAGACCATGTCGTTGATCGTGAGGGCAAGGTATGAACTGCCCCACTGGTGGCAATCTTTGGGATGTTGGACTTATCGGAGCTGCCAGAGGGGAAGAGGGCCGACTCCTTGGCCTTCGCATCTATGATTGCCCGGCAACGAGTCCTGCTTGGATGGAGGTCGGTGGTGCCATCTAGGGCCATGGTTGGGGGACATGGCAGAATTGCTGCGACTGGAAAAGATTAAATATGCCATTAGGCGGTCGGAGGAAGGGTGGAAGCCATTCGCTGCTTTCTTTAAAGATCTGTTTGTGGCCAGCAGTTGGGAGGTTGCGGGGGTGGAGTCAGTCAGGGAGGGTTGCGGGGGGGGGGGGGGGTGCTTGGGGCTCTGGGATTATGATAGTTCATTTGTAAAAACAAAAAATGAGGAACTGTAACATATTTTTAATATGTTTGTGAATTTTTTTGCATTGTTTGGAATAAAATACATTTTTTTTTAAAAAAGGGCATCACAGCCAAACTGGTCCCAAATTCACTTAACGGCCAGACAGTAATCTGTTTCACCGCATTGGTCAATTTTCGGTCCACTACCACAGATAACACATCTGGAATCGAACGTGGGCTTATCCTAGTCTAAAAGCCAGCACTATAATTACAAAATGTATTTAGCTCTTACTCTTTACATCTGCATGCACACATACAACAGCATGTTCCAATTGTCACAGGTTCCTGAGTGACTGTGAAGTTTCAGAAAGGTTGTAACGGCTGGTGAAATGACAGGACTGCAGCCAGGAACTGGTCACGCAACTTTGTAGTGTCAGTGGCATCAATAACACCTCTCCATTTCTTTCCAGGCACACAGAACAAACAGCCAGGCCTGCAATATTTCTTAAACAGCCTTTTGATGTACAACAGCTCTGGTTAAGTTTGTTAGAGATAAATTCACATTTATTTTGTGGCAGTCAGATTTAATAATCCTCATGATACTAGGTTTAATTTTTCTGTCTGCTATTTTCCTCCTAGTCCAGTCTTCTCAGTTGCCTTCATCCAATTCTGACATGCTTGAGTTTCTCTTAACTGTCATTGTAATTCAGTCCTCCGACGTTAGAAATCAGTTTTATACCTCGACTTTGCAATTTGCAGGGCTTGAATGTCCTCAATGCCCGATGCTGGTCATGGCACTCCCAGTGTGCCCAGGACTTTGCACTGTCTCAGCTCCACCTCCCCAATCTGGTACTTACATTCATGACCATACATATTCAGCATTCATTTTGATTTGTTGATTGCTGCTGCACAGTGGGTGGATGTGTCAGTGACTCAATGTTAGGCTCATACATGAATATTAACCACTGGAAGGTGCCTTTGGAACTATTTCCCAGCAGCCAGTCTATCTCTTCAGATAAATGAGGGAGGAGGGACAAAGAAGTGCAATAAAGGGATGTAATCTGAAATTGCAGCCACACTTTCTTCTCACCAGAGATGTTGCCTGAATCATAGAATGCTTACACAGTGCAGAAGGAGGCCATTCGGCCCATCAAGTCTGCACCAACACTCTGAAAGAACACCCTGTCTAGGGTCAAGCCCCCACCCTACCTCCGCAACCCAGTAACGCCACCTAATTCTTTGCACACTAACGCGCAATTTAACATGGCCAATCCACCTAACCTGCATGCCTTCGGCCTGGTCAGCTGAGTCTTTGCAGATTCTGCTTTTATGACAGTTGTTGCTTTCTGATGCGAGTAAAGGCAACACCCAGTTCTGGGATGGACATTACTTTGGAAAAGTAGTACTTTAATTGTGTGCAATTTATACACAACCCCTTACATGCACAGTGCTTCGTGATGTGGTGCCAGACACAAGTTATACCACAGGCGCTGCATTATTTCCCAATCAGGGTCCATGGAGTTCCGTGAGTACCTAAAAAGAGCAGATTTGCTCCCCAGGTGCTCAATTTCTGATGATGAGTTCTTAATACTTGTCTCCCTGCAGGTTGTTTCTACTGGCCTTCTAATGCAGTGAGGTGCGCCCTTGATTAACACGGTAAAGCGCTTGAAATTAAAGTTGTCTTGGGTCAGTTTTTTTATTGTGAACTGGAAGTGATTAGATAAAAGGTTCAAAGCATCAGAAGCACTGCAGAAAAGAGTGGTTTCCACAGTTTTCTTTGGACATTTGCAGTCCAGCAGCACTGAGACATTTGGATATTGGAGGATTCTGCAGCGGTCACACCACCTCGGAGTTAAGATAAGGATGTCAGGCTTTATGGCTTTGTGCAAAATAACAGATCCTGGGGGACAGGACAGTTGCAGCAAAATGTTGCATTTCCATTCGCTTCACACTCAGAAACACAAATGACAGTTTCATGAGCTGCTAATATGGTGACACCCAAATCAAAATCACATTTAAATCTAAACTCTTTGTTCGAATGTGCCAAAAAATATTCCAAGCACTTGAAGACTCAGCAAGAATGTAGGTCAATCTCTTCAGGCAAAATTAATTCAACAAAACTCTTTAATGACTGTTCAAAATGTAAAACAATCAATGAAAATTAACTCAAGGCTTCTTTCTGCTATGTTACTGTGTGAGTAAATGTACTGCATGTTTCAAATTGTGAAGATTAAAGTGATTTGGGATTGGATGTCTGATCTGGTCTGTTGGCTAACTCTATTAGCATGACCATGAGGTTGTAGCTATTTGCCTCAACATCTCATAGCTGGGGTGGGGGGGGGAGCGAGTTAGCACAGGGTCAAAGAGGCGAGAGTGTTGGATACCATCCATGGCCAGGTCTGCAGAAGAGTATTCAGTTACAGGACTGGATAAGCAAACAGTGCCAGGAGGGGGTTACAGGCTGGAACTAGTAAATATTTGCAAGCATCACTGGGAATCTGTGAGTGCTCACAAGGGATCCTGCGCATGGAAAATGCTCTGGAGAGAAATAATTGACCCAACACTCACAATGTGCCATTCGGCACTTTGCATTTTTGAACTCATATATTCCACTGTTTTTATTTGTATTTGGTGCATTAGCTTAATCCAATTGTACTTTCAGACCAATATCAACTTAATTGTGGAAATTCTGCCGAGAAACAGCCCTGTTTAAGCTCAATGGAAGGTGTGCATTACCAGCTAGCTTGTAAACTTGATCTGAACATTACCACTTTAAATTAAAAGGAGCTACAACTTTTCCACTGTTATAACCCGCACGGGTCTTACAGGGTAGGGAGGGGTGGTTAACTACCCCGTGGATTTTGCGGAATACGAGCAGTGGAGAACCTTCCAAGTGATTTTTCACAGTGCTCAGCAAAGGTTTATACCAACAAAAAGGAAGGACGGTAAAAAGAGGGGAAATCGACCGTGGATATCTAAGGAAATAAGGGAGAGTATCAAATTGAAGGAAAAAACATACAAAGTAGCAAAGATCAGTGGGAGACTAGAGGACTGGGAAATCTTTAGGGGGCAACAGAAAGCTACTAAAAAAGCTATAAAGAAGAGTAAGATAGATTATGAGAGTAAACTTGCTCAGAATATAAAAACAGATAGTAAAAGTTTCTACAAATACATAAAGCAAAAAAAGAGTGCCTAAGGTAAATATTGGTCCTTCAGAGGATGAGAAGGGAGATTTAATAATGGGAGATGAGGAAATGGCTGAGGAACTGAACAGGTTTTTTGGGTCGGTCTTCACAGTGGAAGACACAAATACCATGCCAGTGACTGATGGAAACGAGGCTATGACAGGTGAGGACCTTGAGAGGATTGTTATCACCAAGGAGTTAGTGATGGGCAAGCTAATGGGGCTAAACGTAGACAAGTCTCCTGGACCTGATGGAATGCATCCCAGAGTGCTAAAAGAGATGGCTAGGGAAATTGCAAATGCACTAGTGATAATTTACCAAAATTCACTCGATCTGGGGTGGTCCCGGCGGATTGGAAATTAGCAAACGTGACACCACTGTTTAAAAAAGGAGGTAGGCAGAAAGCGGGTAATTATAGGCTAGTGAGCTTAACTTCGGTAGTAGGGAAGATGCTGGAATCTATCATCAAGGAAGAAATAGCGAGGCATCTGGATGGAAATTGTCCCATTGGGCAGACGCAGCATGGGTTCATAAAGGACAGGTCGTGCCTAACTAATTTCATGGAATTTTTTGAGGACATTACCAGTGCGGTAGATAACGGGGAGCCAATGGATGTGGTATTTCTGGATTTCCAGAAAGCCTTTGACAAGGTGCCACACAAAAGGTTGCTGCATAAGATAAAGATGCATGGCATTAAGGGGAAAGTAGTAGCATGGATAGAGGATTGGTTAATTAATAGAAAGCAAAGAGTGGTGATTAATGGGTGTTTCTCTGGTTGGCAATCAGTAGCTAGTGGTGTCTCTCAGGGATCAGTGTTGGGCCCACAACTGTTCACAATTTACATAGATGATTTGGAGTTGGGGACCAAGGGCAATGTGTCCAAGTTTGCAGACGACACTAAGATAAGTGGTAAAGCAAAAAGTGCAGAGGATACTGAAAGTCTGCAGAGGGATTTGGATAGGCTAAGTGAATAGGCTAGGGTCTGGCAGATGGAATACAATGTTGACAAATGTGAGGTTATCCATTTTGGTAGGAATAACAGCAAAAGGGATTATTATTAAATAATAAAATATTAAAACATGCTGCTGTGCAGCGAGACCTGGGTGTGCTAGTGCATGAGTCGCAAAAAGTTGGTTTACAGGTGCAACAGGTGATTAAGAAGGCAAATGGAATTTTATCCTTCATTGCTAGAGGGATGGAGTTTAAGACTAGGGAGGTTCTGCTGCAATTGTATAAGGTGTTAGTGAGGCCACACCTGGAGTAGTGTGTTCAGTTTTGGTCTCTTTACTTGAGAAAGGACGTACTGGCACTGGAGGGAGTGCAGAGGAGATTCACTAGGTTAATCCCAGAGCTGAAGGGGTTGGATTACGAGGAGAGGTTGAGTAGACTGGGACTGTAGTCGTTGGAATTTAGAAGGATGAGGGGGGATCTTATAGAAACATATAAGATTATGAAGGGAATAGATAGGATAGATGCGGGCAGGCTGTTTCCACTGGCGGGTGAAAGCAGAACTAGGGACCATAGCCTCAAAATAAGGGGAAGTAGATTTAGGACTGAGTTTAGGAGGAACTTCTTCACCCAAAGGGTTGGAAATCTATGGAATTCCTGGCCCAGTGAAGCAGTAGAGGCGCCTTCATTAAATGTTTTTAAGATAAAGATGGATAGTTTTTTGAAGAATAAAGGGATTAAGGGTTATGGTGTTCGGGCCGGAAAGTGGAGCTGAGTCCACAAAAGATCAGCCATGATCTCATTGAATGGTGGAGCAGGCTCGAGGGGCCAGATGGCCTACTCCTACTCCTAGTTCTTATGTTCTTATGTTCCCTCAATAAGGGAGCGTGGGACCCTAAACAATACTTGCCTTTGTATAAATACAGTCGGCCAGTAATTCACCGACTAGAGAAGACCCAGTAGGGAACTACTGGAGCTGTAAATCATAGTTTTGTTTAATAAAGTAAGTTTTTGTTTTGATCTACTCGGTGTGGACTCTTTGTTGCCCTTACAAAGTTGCTATACCCCCTCCTCTATTCCGGTTGGAGTGTTTCTTACATGTGTTCCTTTCCACGAGTCCTCTCTCCCTACTAATTCAGGCTTCTTCCTTTAAAGGAATTTCAGTGCTCTCAAATGAAAATTAAATTAGCTTTGAGTTAACCCCTCAAACCAGATTGTTTTGATTAAACTTTGTTTCATAGACTTCATTTTGAAGAGATTTCCTGTTGTATTCTGCTTTATACGCTGATACCCTTAGGCTAGAATCACAGAACCAGCTACTTGGAGGCCCACAGAGGCTAATGAAAAATAAATGAGCTGCTTTTTGAATCACGCTCTTTAAAAATAATCTCTTTATTCTTTAATAGATAGGAGCTTTCTTAGCTTTACTGCATTTAATTGGACACTTTAATGACCTATTCCTTTCAATTTCAGTGAATTATATGCTACTCCATGTTGCCTTAGGAAGTCAGCATGAAGACCCCTGTTTGGCCTGGTCTGCAGTTGATTCATTTGTGGTTCTCTGCACCTTGTCAGTCGGATAGACTGAAGTCTGACAATCAAGTTTCTCTTAACCCTGAAACATTTCATTAACCCAGACTTGGGCTATTGTGAATAGCCCTAGTCACCATTTTATAAAAAGGATGTAGAGGCATTTGAGGAGGTGCAAGAGATCTATTAGAATAATATCAGAGTGGAAAGGGTATAGCTATCATAAAGGATTTGACCTGATTAGAAGTCTTCAACATTATGAAAGGGTTTGATAAGGTGCAACCAAAACTAGGGGCCATAAATATAGGATATTCACGAATAATTCCAAAATGGAGAGGCAGCATGGTGGCGCAGTGGTTAGCATTGCTGCCTCACGGCGCCAAGGTCCCAGGTTCAATCCCGGCTCTGGGTCACAGTCCGTGTGGAGTTTGCACGTTCTCCCCATGTTTGCATGGGTTTCGCCCCACAACTCAAAAAAGATGTGCAGGGTAGGTGGATTGGCCAAGCTAAATTGCCCCTTAATTGGAAAAAAAATGAATTGAGTACTCTAAATTTATTTTAAAAATAATTCCATAATGGTATCCAGGATAACCCTGCTACTTAAAGATGGGTTAGAATATGGAACTTGCTACCTTAAGGAGTAGTTGAGGCGAAGAGCATAAATGCATTCATGGGGAAGCTAGATAAACAAGGATGGAAAATGGAACAGAAGAATATATTTATGGGGTTAAAATGAAGGGGTGGGGTGGAATTGGAGGAAGCAGAAACACCAGCATGGACCTGTTGGGCTGAATGGCCTGTTTCCATGCTGTAAATACTTTGCGAGACATTTAAATCAATGATATGCCACCAAAAAAGTCTGAGCAAAATTCCTGACTGTTATTCGGGGGTTGCAGAATATTTGTGTAATTAGCCCTGCTCTCTCATAAAGAACACTTTGAGCTGATTTACAGCAACTGATTATTCCACCAATTAGTGCCAAACTGGAGATAAATAATACAGAAACAAAGTGGGTTGAAAAATATTCTTGACCTAGAGGGTGGGTTAGAATGTTGAATTCTTTTCAACAAAGTATTTTTGAAGCAGAGCCCTGTAATACATTTAGCAGAGAATAGTTACTTGAAAAAGAATGTTTAAACATGGGGAATGGCTCTGGGCTATGTGATTCGATTGGCTGTAGAACCTGTTTTTGTGTGACATAGAAAACAAGAGTAGGAGGAGGCCCTTTGGATATTGTTGAGCCGGCTCCGCCATTCATTATGATCATGGTTGATCATCCAACCACTCCCGCCTTCCCCCATATCCTTTGATCCCTTTAGACCCAGGAGCCAAATCCATCTCCTTCTTGAAAGCATACAAGGCTGGATTCTCCATCGCTGTGATCCTGTTTCCCCGGCAGCGTACTCATGCCCACGGATTTCCCGACAATGGGAAATCCCCATTGGACGGGACGGTGGAGCCCGCTGCCGGCAGGGGCATGCCGCATCAGAAAACGAGCGTGGCAGAATGGAGAATCCCACCCACACTGTTTTGGCCTCAACTGCTTTCTGTGGTAGCAAATTCCACAGGCCGCCCACTCTCCACTGGGTGGAGAAATTTATCCTCATCTCAGTCCTCAATGGTCTAACCCGTATCATCAGACTGTAACCCCTGGTTCTAGCCTCCCCCGCTATCAGGAACAGCTACCCTGTCTGGTCCTAATATAGGTTTCTATGAGGTTCCACCTCATTCTTCTAAACTCCAACAAATCTGATCCTAACAGGCTCAATCTCTCATCATACGTCTGTCCCGCCATCGCAAAAATGTAAACCTTCGCCGCACTCAATCTACAGCATGAACATCTTTCCTCAGTTAAGGAGACCTAAACTGCATACACTAGTCCAGAACCAAAACTGCATACAATATTCTCACCAACGCCCTGTATAATTGCCGCACAAAATCCCTGGACACTGGCTTCCAGTCACTGAAGCAGCCGTCTGTCATCACCCTCTGTCTCCTACAGCTAAGCCAATTTTGAATCCACCTTCTTAAGTTACCCTGTATCCCATGTGTATTTGCCTTATTTATGAGCTTCCCATGTGGGACCTTGTCAAAGGTTTTTCTGAAATCCATGAATACTACCTCAACTGCACAACCCTCACCTACACACATGATCACATGCTCAAAAAAATCAATTTGCTAAGCATGAACTCCCTCTGACAAAGCCATGCTGACTATTCCTGATCAAACCTTGCCTCTCCAAGTGGAGATAGATTCTCTCCTTCAGAATTATCTCCAACAGTTTCCCTACCACTGACATGAGACTCACTAGTCTGTAATTCCCTGGCTTATCTCTACAACCTTTCTTAAATAGTGGGATCACATTAGTTGTTCTTCAATTCTCTCATGCTACCCCAGTGGCCAAAGAGGAATTAAAAATTTGGGTCAGAGCCCCTGCAATCCCACAGCAGCCCACAGTCCCTCGCCTCCCACAGCATCCTGGGATATAATTCATCTGCACCTGGATATTTGTCCTCTTTTGAGCCCACCAATACCTCCAATATCTTGTCACTCCCTATGACAATTTGCTCAAGAACCTCACAATCTATCTCCCCAAGTTCCATAACTACCTCCTCATTCTCTTGGGTGAAGACAGATGTGAAGTATTCGTTCAACACCCTACCAATGTCCTCTAGCTCCACCCATGACGTCCCCCTTGTCCCTAATAGGCCCTACTCTTTCTCTAGTTATCCTCTTCCCATTGACATACTTATATAGAATATCTTGGGATTTTCCCTACTTTCACCAGCCAGAGCTTTTTCATATCCCCTCTTTGCTCTCCTAATTGCTTTGTTAAGCTCTATCCTGCACTTCCTGTACTCCAATAATGCCGCCATTGATTTACTCCCCTTGTACTTCCTAAAAGCCTCTCTTTTCCTTCTCATCATATCCTGAATGTCTCTGGTCATCCATGGTTCTCTGGGTTTGTTACTCTCCTGTACTCTCCCCATTTCCTTTTCGAACGCCTTTCACTGCTCTTCTGTAGACTTTCCCACAAGTGACTCTTTCCAGACTACCTTACCAGATTCTGCTTTATTTTACTAAAATCTGCTCTTCCTCAATCCAAAACCTTTTTTTGCAACTTGTCTATTTCTTTGTCCATAACAACTTAAATTGGCCCTATCACAAAAATGCTCCCCCACCAACACATCAACCACCAGCCCAGTTTCATTCCACAGAATTAGGGCCAGCACTGAACCGTCCCTTGTCGGACTCTTTACATATTGAGCTAAAACGTTCCCCTGTATACCTTTTAATAACTCCACTCCATCTAAGCCCTTAACATGATGACTATCCCAATTAATGTTGGGAAAGTTGAAATCACCTAATATAATTACCCCATTATAATTTTTACACACCTATGCGAATTGCACTCATATTTGCTCCTCAATTCTCAGCTGACTATCTGGGGGCTCTATAATAAATACCTAGAAATGTGGCTGTCCATTTTTTATTCCTAAGCTCTATCCACAAAGCTTCATTTGATGCCACCTCCAAAATAACATCTCTCCTTACTGAAGTAACTAACTCCTCAACTAATAATGCAATGCCTCCTCCTCTTTTACCCCTCCTCTGTCTCACCTGAAGATTCTATATCCCGGGATGTTGAGCTTCCAATACTGCCCCTCCCTCAACCACATCTCCGTGATGGCTACTGTATTACAATTCCACATGTCAATCCTCACCCATAACTCATCCGTTTTACCTGTAATACTCCTGACATTAAAATAGAGGCCATCCATCATGGTCTTATTCCCTTAATACCTATTACCGTTATATTCCCTCTCACTTGATTGCTTTTGTGTGTTATGCTGTGTCCCTATTCTGCTAACAGTCTGCATCCCCTTCACATGGTTGAGAGTGAAGTTGACTGGATGGCATAGCAAGTTACGCTGCATTCATGGGGCAGGAGAGACCAGGGTCGGAACCACCAAGAGCTGTGGGGGCTGAGAAAGGTTGAGACTACAGGGCCCTGAGAGAGGTCAGTGCCACAAAGGCCCAAGAAAGATGCATGTGTGTGGGAGAGGTGTGTGAGTGTATGTGAGAGATGTGAATAGTGTGTGTGAGAGAGTTGAGTTTTTATATGAGTGGTGTGTGTGCGAGAGAGTTGAGAGTGTGTGTGTGTGAGAGGTGAGTGTGTGTGTGAGGTGAGTGTGTGTGTGAGAGGTGTGTGTGTGTAGGAGAGGTGAATGTGTGTGTGAGAGAGGAGTGTGAGGCTGTATGCATGTGTGAGAGAGGTGAATCTGTGTGTGTATGACAGAGAGGTGACTGTGAGAGATAGGAGAGTGTGCACATTCTCCCCGTGTCTGCGTGGGTTTCACCTCCACAACCCAAAGATGTGCAGCGTAGATGGATTGGCTACACTAAATTGCCACTTAATTGGAAAAATAGATTTTGGGTACTCAAAAATTTTTTTTTTTTTAAATCAAAAAAAAAGACTTTGAAGTACTTGTTGAAGAACAGAAAATTTTAATTATAATTGGCACAATTTACGGCCGCGTTCTGCCGGAATCGGGATGGGACGTGGCCGGTAGATCCCGGGAGAGGCCTCTTCCGGGATCACCGTAGGTCATGACCTCGCGAGGTGCCGCAATCTGGATTCCGCCCATAATGGGTGGGAACCAGGGGCGAGATTCTCCACTCCCGCGCCGGTTGGGAGAATCGCCTGGGCCGCCAAAATTTCCCGGGACGCCGGTCCGACGCCCTCCCGCGATTCTCACAAGCGGCGGGAACGGCCCCGTCGAGTTCCGCGGGCCGCAGGCCGGAGAATCGCCGGAGACACCCAAAATGGCGATTCTCCGGCACCCACGCTATTCTCAGGCCCGGATGGGCCGAGCGGCCAGGCCAAAACGGCGGGTTCCCCCCAGCGCCATCCACACCTGGTCGCTGCCGTCGGGAACAGCGCGGGAACGCTGGGGGGCGGCCTGCGGGGGGGGGGGGGCGGGGGGGGGGTGTCCTGCACCGGGGGGTACCTCAAATGTGACATGGCCTGCGATCGGTGCCCACCGATCATCGGGCCGTCCTCTCTGAAGGAGGACCTCCTTCCTTCCGCGGCCTTGCAAGATCCATCTGCCATCTTCTTGCGGGGTGGACTCAGAGAGGACGGCAACCACGCATGCATGAGTTGGCGCCGGCCAACCCGCGCATGCGCGGGTGACGTCAGTTATGCGGTGCCGGCCGTGTCATCTATGCGGCGCCGCCTTCACGCGGCGACAAGGCTTGGCGCGTGTAGATGACGCGGCCCCGATCCTAGCCCATTGTCGGGGCCTGAATCGGTCGGGATCGGGGCCGTTTCGCGCCGTCTTGAACCTCGACGGCGTTCACGACGGCGTGGGCATTTCAGCGCGGGAGTGGAGAATCCCGCCCCAGATTTGTAGAGTTAATTGAGTTTATTGACTACAGCTCCTCGTTCAACACCATAATCCCAGCCAAGCTCATATCAAATCTCCAAAACCTAGGACTTGGTTCCTCCCTCTGCAACTGGATTCTGACCCATAGACCACAATCAGTAAAAATAAACAACAACACCTCCTCCATGATAGTTCTCAATACTGGGGCCCCGCAAGGCTGCATACTTAGCCCCCTGCTATTCTTCTTATACACACACGACCGCATGGCAAAATTGGGCTCCAACTCCATCTACAAGTTTACTGATGACACGACCGTATTGGGTCGGATCTCGAACAATGATGAATCAGACTATAGGAGGGAGATAGAGAACTAGTAGAATGGTGTAACAAGAACAATCTTTCCCTGGAATTCACTCACTGGAATTCATGCAACTGGAACTCCCTGCCTAAATTTGCAGGTGAGGCTGAAATGCTCAACACATTTAAAAGGTACCTGGACCTGCATCACGGACCAGGGATTGGAAAATTGGACTGAAATGAGCCACAAATTAATTTTTTCTCCTTTTTGGCCAGCCCAGACACAATGGAACGAATGGCCTCTTTCTGCACCATGACGTTTCTATGGTGCTATGGTTCCTTCCTCTCCTAATAATAAGTTTGATAATAATTTTTATTACTGTAACAAGGAGGCTTACATTAACACTGCAATGAAGTTACTGTGACAAGCCCCTAGTCACCACATTCCGGCACCTGTTCGGGTACACTAAGGGAGAATTCAGAATGTCCAATTCACCTAACAGCACGTCTTTCAGGACTTGTGGGAGGAAACTGGAGCACCCGGAGGAAACCCACGCAGTCACGGGAAGACCGTGCAGACTCCGCACAGACAGTGACCCAAGCCGGGAAAAAAACCTGGGACCCTGGCGCTGTGAAGCAACAGTGCTAACCACTGTGCTACTGTGCTGGGAATGCTGTGATGTTTTCTAGGGGATGCTGAAACTTTCGTGGATACCCAAAGTTGGTTTTAAAGTGTTGGACTGCACAAGATTAGGGCTGAGAAAGAGGTCTATGCATTGACCTTACGGATGATCAGAATAGAGAGAGTTAATGTGATCCTATTAGCTTGGGCAGGGCAGAACAAGAGCAGAGCATTTGTCTAAAAACCAACTGTGCAGACACAATATGACTTCAGGACTTCTGCAAAAGCCAATGGTAGTCATGAAGGAGCTGAAACAATCTTCAGATGCTGAGATATTTGAAGATTAAAATTCAATCTCTTCACAATACAGACTGAAATTTACACTTGCTAACTGCAAGGATCTTCCATTTGATATTGTAAAGGTCCAATTTAATTTGGAGTTGAGAATGACACTGAAATTTCTGCCAATGTCAAGACAGCACATGAGGTAAGGACATGATGGAACGGTCTCTTTCTGCACAATAACAGATAATCCTTCACTTCATGTAAAGTTTGGAGAGTCTCATCAAGGAAGCATGTCTATGCCTGTAGCTCAACACATTAAATCAGGTCATACATATGCAGAAAAAGGTCAGTCCTTAGAGTATGCCAGTGAAACCATGGGAAAAAAGGAAGAGAAATGTAAGGGAATCCCCAACCCTCCCCCACAGAAACCCCAGCAGCCACCCCACCTCAGTTGGTCATGGGCAGCTTGGTGGCACAGAGATTAGCACTGTTGTCTCACAGTTCCAGGGACCAGGGTTCAATTCTGGCCTTGGGTGACTGTCTGTGTGGAGTCTGCAAGTTCTCCGTGTCTGCGTGGGTTTCAAACAAAGAACAAAGAACAAAGAAATGTACAGCACAGGAACAGGCCCTTCGGCCCTCCAAGCCCGTGCCGACCATACTGCCCGACTAAACTACAATCTTCTACACTTCCTGGGTCCGTATCCTTCTGTTCCCATCCTATTCATATATTTGTCAAGATGCCCCTTAAATGTCCCTATCGTCCCTGCCTCCACTACCTCCTCCGGTAGTGAGTTCCAGGCACCCACTACCCTCTGCGTAAAAAACTTGCCTCGTACATCTACTCTAAACTTTGCCCCTCTCACCTTAAACCTATGCCCCCTAGTAATTGACCCCTCTACCCTGGGGAAAAGCCTCTGACTATCCACTCTGTCTATGCCCCTCATGATTTTGTATACCTCTATCAGGTCGCCCCTCAACCTCCTTCGTTCCAGTGAGAACAAACCGAGTTTATTCAATCGCTCCTCATAGCTTATGCCCTCCATACCAGGCAACATTCTGGTAAATCTCTTCTGCACCCTCTCTAAAGCCTCCACATCCTTCTGGTAGTGTGGCGACCAGAATTGAACACTATACTCCAAGTGTGGCCTAACTAAGGTTCTATACAGCTGCAACATGACTTGCCAATTCTTATACTCAATGCCCCGGCCAATGAAGGCAAGCATGCCGTATGCCTTCTTGACTACCTTCTCCACCTGTGTGGCCCCTTTCAGTGATCTGTGGACCTGTACTCCTAGATCTCTTTGACTTTCAATACTCTTGAGGGTTCTACCATTCACTGTATATTCCCTACCTGCATTAGCCCTTCCAAAATGCATTACCTCACATTTGTCCAGGTTAAACTCCATCTGCCATCTCTCCGCCCAAGTCTCCAGACAATCTAAATCCTGCTGTATCCTCAGACAGTCCTCATCGCTATCCGCAATTCCACCAACCTTTGTGTCGTCTGCAAACTTACTAATCAGACCAGTTACATTTTCCTCCAAATCATTTATATATACTACAAAGAGCAAAGGTCCCAGCACTGATCCCTGTGGAACACCACTGGTCACAGCCCTCCAATTAGAAAAGCATCCCTCCATTGCTACCCTCTGCCTTCTATGGCCTAGCCAGTTCTGTATCCACCTTGCCAGCTCACCCCTGATCCCGTGTGACTTCACCTTTTGTACTAGTCTACCATGAGGGACCTTGTCAAAGGCCTTACTGAAGTCCATGTAGACAACATCTACTGCCCTACCTGCATCAATCATCTTAGTGACCTCCTCGAAAAACTCTATCAAGTTAGTGAGACACGACCTCCCCTTCACAAAACCGTGCTGCCTCTCACTAATACAATCCTCTGGGTGCTCCGGTTTCCTCCTACAAAGATGTGCAGGTTAGGTCAGTTGGCCATGATAAATTGCCCCTTTATGTCCAAAGATGTGTAGGTTAGGTGGGGTTACAGGGTTAGGGCAAGGGATTGGGCCTAGGTAGAGAGCTCTTTTGGGGGTTTGGTGCAGAATTGAATGATCTCCTTCTGCACTGTTGGGATTCTATGATTCTATGATATCTCAGTTGGTCAAATTTGCAAGGGTTCCCAAACTTGATGGAAAGAATTTGTGTGAATTGTGACCAAGCCAACCGAGTGTTGCATTCAGCTCTCGGCACCACACCTCATGAGGAATGTACTGTCCTTGGGGATTCAGCAAAATGGTACTAGGCCTAAAAGTGTTCATTTATGAGGAATGGTTGGACTGAATAGGCTTGTACTAAGGGGTGATCTAATTAAGAAGTTGGTAGAGTAGATAGAAACAATTTCCTCTGGTCGGAGCAAGACCATTCAGTGACGAAGTTAAGAAGCATTTAAGAAGGAAAAGGCAGGAACTCTCTCTCCTCTGAAAATCCGGTGAGGTTGTGTGTTGATTCAACATTTCAAAACTGAGACGGATAGATTTTTGTTACACAAGTACATTAAACATTACAGCGCCAATGTAGGGAGATGGAGTTAAGGCGAAGATCTAATTGAACAGTGGAACAGGCTTAAGGGGCTGAATGGCCTCCTCCTGTTCCTAGAAACTGCCCACCACCAACTGGATGAAGGCTGGCACCCTGAGCAGGGGTCAGTGCCTTCAGGGTGAGGACAGTAGATGGGATCAGTACAGGAATAGTTACAAAAATACTGCAGGACTGGTTATTATCAAGAAACTGCAGCAAGAGCAGGAGCCAGCACCTCTGCCATCTCAATACTTCAATCTTTATTGAGCTTCAGCAAAGTTAATCCTCAGCCATCTCTGCTGTCACCTCTCTCTCTTGACAAGGTGCAGATATTATAAACTGCAGCTGGAATATCAAAGTGTACCGCTGCCTATTGATGTACTGCAAACTCATTTGTAATGATGGGCCAGCTTTGGGGAAACTGTCTGAAGAACCTGCGCAACAGATGGCTTCAGGTCTGAAACATCCATTTGTCCTGGGATTACAGTGATCTCTCCTGTCTTCATAAGTTCTGCCGTGCGATGTTTCCTACTCTGCCCTGAAGGCAGTGCCTCATAGTGGAGTACCGTTCCAGGGGTGGAATACATACAGTGGGAGATTTTAACGCCCCTCCCGCTGCTGGGATTTTCCAGTCCCACTGAAGTCAATGGACTTTTCAACGGACCGCCGTATATTCCAACCCTGCCCCTGACAGGGCTGCAAAATGCCACCCATGCACTGGACATCCTTCACCACTTTGCACAGAAGATCGTTCCTTATTTCAGGCTGTGACGGCTAAGGAACAGAAGAACAGGAGGTGGCCATTTAGCTTCTTGAGCCTGTTATAAAAACATCAGAAATAGGAGCAAGAATAGAGCTCATGGTCTACTGAGCCTTTCCCACCATTGAACATGATCAGGGCTGATCTTGAGCTTCCACTCCACTTTCCCACTTACTCTCCAAATGATTCCCTGAGAGACCAAAATCTGTCTATCCATTCTTCCTGTCGATCTAATCTTTTCTGCCATTCAGTGAGATCATGGATGACCTGTGACCTCGCTCCATATATCTGTCTTGGCCCCACATCCATTAATACCTCTGGTTAACAAAAATCCATCGATCCCAGTTTTAAAATGAACAATTGATCCAGCATCAGTTGTTATTTATGGAAGAGAGTGGAGAAGTATTTCCTCATTTCGCTCCTGAAAGGTCTGGTTCTAATCGTTTGACTATGCCCCCTAGTCCTAGATTCTCCAGCCAGCAGAAGTAGATTTTTTTGATATCTATCCTATCTGTTCCCCCTCCAACTTCAATCTAATCACCTGTAGCTGCTGACATCCGGGAAAAGAGTACCCCAGCAGAAATCAGCCTGTCAGGACAATCTGTCATTAAACTTCACCTCAAACATAATAAAGCATTCCAAGATGCTTCACATGAATGTTATAAGCAACAATTGACAACAGTGAGACACAAAGAGATGTTCCCGTCTGCATCAATGGCTCCGAAGTGGAGATGGTCGCTAGCTTTAAGTTCCTGGGGGTCACCATCACCAACAGTCTGTCCTGGTCCACTCACGTTGATGTAACAGTCAAGAAAGCCCAACAACGTCTCTACTTCCTACAGAAGCTAAACTTCTACAGATGTGCGATAGAGAGCATCCTATCCAGCTGAATCACAACCTGGTATGGCAACTGCTTAGTCCAAGATCGCAACAAACGGAAGAGTGTGGTGAACTCAGCCCAACGCATCACACAAGCTTGCCACCCCCATATTGATTCTGTCTACATCTCCCGCAGCCTCAGGAAGGCAGACAGCATTATCAGAGACCCCTCCCACGCAGGCATTGCCTTCTTCCAGACCCTTTCATCAGGCAGAAGGTACAGAAGTCTGAAGACCCGCCCATCCAGACATAGGAACAGCTTCTTCCCCACAGCTACAAGACTCCTCAACGACTCCTCCTCGGGCTGATCTGTTCCCTGTAAGAACACTACTCACGACGCCCTATGCTGCTCTTGCTCATGTATTTGCTTTGTTTGGACCCTTGTTCCGCACTGTAACCAATCATTGTTTGTCGATATACCATTTGTCAATGTTCTCTGTTGATTATTCTCTTTGTCTACTATGTACGTATTGTGTACGTTCCTTTGGCCGCAGAAAAATACTTTTCACTGTACTTCGTTCGGTACATGTGACAATAAATCAAATCAATCAAATCAAATTCAGACAGGTGACCAGAAGTTTGCTCAAAGTGGTAGGTCTTTAGAAGCAACTTAAAGGAAGGGAGCAGGGGGCGGAATGTGGCACGGTGGTTAGCACTGGGACTGCAGCGCTGAGGACCCGAGTTCGAATCCCGGCCCTGGATCACTGTCCATGTGGAGTTTGCACATTCTCCCCATGTCTGCGTGGGTTTCACCCCCACAACCCAAAGATGTGCAGGTTAGGTGGACTGGCCATGCTAAATTGCCCCTTAATTGGAAAAAAGATAATTGGATGCTCTTAAAAAAAAAAAATGTTTTAAAGGAAGGGAGCAGGTAGAAAGCCTGAGTTAGGCTTACGGCCTAGATAACAAAGGGCACAGCCACCCCAGCGGGAAGGAAATAAATCAGGGGTGTGACATGGTCCAAAATAGGAAACCTGTGATTTGCAGTGCTGGAGCAAAAGCCTGAGTCTGGGGTGGTGGGGGTTATGGGGGATATCATGGGTGCATTTGGATGCTTCCTATTACAGAGAATTAAAAATTCCATTAAGACGTTCAATCAAAGGCGCATGTCAGGTATGTATTATACATATATTCACACAATTACAGTCACTCTTACCCTGTGAAGACATCTCATTAAATAATAATAAAAATATCTGAGGCGGAATTCTCCCCTATCCGGCGGGGCGGGGGGTTCCGGCGTAATGGAGTGGCGGGAACCACTCTGGCATCAGGCCGCCCCAAAGGTGCGGAGAATTCCGCACCTTTAGGGGCCAAGCCCTCACCTTGAGGGGCTATGCCCGCGCCGGAGTGGTTTCCACTCCGCCGGCTGGCGGGAAAGGCCTTTGGCGCCATGCCAGCTGGCGCCGAAGGGTCTTCGGCGGGCGACGCATGCGCGGGAGCATCAGTGGGCGCTCATGGCATCCCCGCGCATGCGCAGGGGAGGGGGTCTCTTCCGCCTCTGCCATAGTGAAGACCATGGCGAAGGCGGAAAAAAAAGTGCCCCCATGGCACAGGCCCGCCTGCAGATTGGTGGGCCCCGATCGCGGGCCAGGCCACCGTGGGGGCATCCCCGGGGGCCAGATTGCCCGCGCCCCCCCCCCCCGCAGGACCCCGGAGCCTGCCCCCGCCGCCTTGTCCTGCTGTTCAAAAGGAGGTTTAATCCACGCCGGCAGGCAAGGGTTGACAGCGGCGGGACTTCGGCGGGGGCGGGATTCACACCAGCCCCCGGCGATTCTCTGACCCGGTGGGGGGTCGGAGAATCGTGCCCCTGATATTTTCTTCAGAAACAAAAGCCAGGAGAGCATGCTTGAAGAAAAGAAAAGAAACCTTCATAGTAACCTATCAGCCAAACTCCTGTATCAGCAGAGTAACGGGGAAATAGCTTGAAGCTCGCAGGAAGTGTGCACCAATAAATACACAGCTTCTTATGTTATGGAGAAGAACTCATACTGAAAGGTAAGGGTGGTTTTCTGCAGAGTGATGCTGTAGGTACAGCTATGTGGATCTGAAGCCTCTGGAGTTTATGAAACTCCACCTACTGGTAGAGGTGTGCAGCTCCACATGTATGCCATGGAATGGTGATACCCAAATAAGGAATGTTCAATATATGTAGCAAATTTGATATACCTTTAGTCTATCTTACATTACACACAGGATTCAGGACTTAGTGTGGTCCACAAACTTGAGGCCACCGAAAACTCTGCTGCCTGCCTTAAACCAAGTCCCATTGACTTATCATCCCTGTGCCCATTGGCCTGCAATTGGCTCCCAATTGAGCAACAGCTCATTTTAATATTACTTACTTTAAATCCCTCCATGACCTTACCCCTCCCTACCTCCTCCACAACTCTCTGGATATCTGCACCCCTCCAATTCTGAGTTCTTGTACATCACTAATTATAATGGTTCCATCAGTAGTGCCCATTCTTTCAGTTGCCTAGGGTCCAAGGTCTAGATTTCCCTCCATAAACCTCTCCACCTCTCCTTACTTGGACCCTTGACATCTGCTTTGAGCCCAGTGATGCTGAGATCAATTGAAGCACATAACGCTAGTCCAATCGGAATCAACTAAACCATACAGACCAGGTTGACCTCCCTTCACTCATCTGAGATGTTTTTGAAAGCTTACCTTTCTGACAATGGTATTGTTGATCTCCTTATGTCGCCTAGTATCAAATTTTGCTTTATAATTCTCCTGTGAAGCACCTTGGAACATATTATTATGTTAAAAGCGCTATAAAAATGCAATTGCTTGTTGTTGTGGTCTTCAGCTGAAGCGAGGTTAGATGGTAGAATTACTTTGACTTGGTTGTATAATTCTGTCCCAGTTTAAGGTTACATCTCCTTTTTTCTTCATATTTCCACTATTTCCTAGATTGGCATGTATAGTGAAAACTCTTGATGTAAACCTGTCACAGTGTACATGTCTGCTAGTGGTGACAATACAACCAAATGACTGGTGGGAGATGTCATTACAGAGTGATACACACATTGTTGAGGTGGATACATAGAGGTACAATGGAAAAAATGCCAAGAAGACACAGAATTAAGATTTTTTTTTTAAATTTAAGAGTACCCAATTAATTTTTTCCAATTAAAGGGTAATTTAACTTGGGCAATTCACCTATTCTGCACATCTTTGGGTTGAGGGGGCGAAACCCACCCAAACACGGGGAGAATGTGCAAACTCCACAAGGACAGTGACCCAGAGCCGAAGATTTTTAATATATCATGGATAGACTGGTAATTTGGACTTGACATTTGCGATGGGATGATAATCAATTATAATAACCTCTTCTGTAATTCATTGATAAATCACAAGGGGTGGGAGATATTGCTCTGTTGTGCATTGTAAACACATTCAAAAAGAACACATTTACAAGACACGTTGAAAATGTTCATCACTTGCACTACAACAGCTCTTTGTCCCATTGTTTACTGCTCCATTATCAACATCCTGATAGAAACAGATTCCTGTCCGGGAACATACTTGTCTGAGAACTTACAAAGGTCCCCTCACACCATGTCCCTCGGCTATATATTTATCCCCCTGCATTAAGTTGTTAAATGTAAAAAGGAGTCTGTTCAATCTCCATCTTCTAAGTTTAAGGCAAATGAATGCCCTCTTGTCACGGGGTTTGGAGGTGGGACATAAACCCTTCACATCTGTTGCTGCTGATCTGGGGCGAGATTCTCCGACCCCCCGCCGGGTCGGAGAATCGCCGGGGGCTGGCGTGAATCCCGCCCCCGCCGGTTGCCGAAGTCTCCGGCACCAGGGGCGAAATTCTCCCAAAACGGCGCGATGTCCGCCGACTGGTGCCCAAAACGGTGCCAATCAGACGGGCATTGCGCCGCCCCAAAGGTGCGGAATGCTCCGCATCTTTGGGGGCCGAGCCCCAACATTGAGGGGCTAGGCCGACGCAGGAGGAATTTCCGCCCCGCCAGCTGGTGGAAACGGCCTTTGTTGCCCCGCCAGCTGGCGCGGAAATGACATCCCCGGGCGGCGCATGCGCGGGAGCGTCAGCGGCCGCTGACAGTTTTCCACGCATGCGCAGTGGACGGAGTTTCTTCCGCCTCCGCCATGGTGGAGACCGTGGCGGAGGCGGAAGGGAAAGAGTGCCCCCATGGCAGAGGCCCGCCCGCGGATCGGTGGGCCCCGATTGCGGGCCAGGCCACGGTGGGGGCACGGTGGAGACCGTGGCGGAGGCAGAAGAGACTCCCTCCACTGCGCATGCGCGGGAATGCCGTCAGCGACCGCTAACGCTCCCGTGCATGCGCCGCCCGGAGATGTCATTTCCGCGCCAGCTGGCGGGGCACCAAAGGCCTTTTCCGCCAGCTGGCGGGGCGGAAATTCGTCCGGCGCCGACCTAGCCCCTCAAGGTTGGGGCTCGGCCCCCAAAGATGCGGAGCATTCCGCACCTTTGGGGCGACGCGATGCCCGTCTGATTTGCGCCGTTTTGGGGCGACGCGATGCCCGTCTGATTTGCGCCGTTTTGGGCGCCAGTCGGCGGACATCGCGCCATTTCCGGAGAATATCGCCCCTGATCTCCCATTTTCAATGTCTCATTGCAAAATCAATAGGTTCCACTCACCTGTGTGGGCTTTCTTAGATGACAGAAAGACAGGTCGCTGAAACCTACCCCTCAGGAGGTTGAGACTGGGCCTACAATTTTCATTCTGCTAATCTGCTAATGGGCTTGTTGAGAGGCAGAATGGACTACTCCTGTTCCAAGAGCAGTGTGGGTGGCATTTGAGTTTTTATTCAATGTTAATGATGGCCCACTGAATCCTATTTTAAAAATATTCTTAAATGAATATATTAATAATTGAGTCATTTCATAATCTTAAAGTTAGAGTAAAGTCATTCACTGGAAAAATCTAGAAGTAGTAGAAACATCTGGCAAAGAAAGAATTTGGATGTCGGCAGTCAAAACTGGGATCAGCTAATTTTTTTTAGGCTAAAGATATCAAGGAATACGGAGCATAGGTGGGTAAATCAAGTTGAGACGCACATCAGCTGATCTCAGTACCAGCTTGAATGGCCACTTGCGGTTCTAAGACGCATTTTATTTCCCCCCCCCCCAACATTAACATTGATTCCAAACCACATTGTAAGGTTAAGGGCATGAGGTTAAACTTAAAACTAGGAGTCTCACATATTAAATTAGATTGATTTCCAGGAGGAGATTGTTGTCCTATAAGGAGGAATTGGGCAGACTGGGCCTATATACTCCAAGTTCAGTAGAATGAGAAATAGTCTGGAACTGTTTGGCTGTTGGGATTCCTTTTTCCTGCTGTCAGCACTCCATCCCCCCCCCCCCCCCACACCCCCCGGCACTGAGTTTCCTGGCAGCGTGGCGTGGTTTCAATGGGAAGCACATGAAGAGAGAACCACCCGCCAGCGAACAGTGCGCCGCTGAGAAACACACGGCTGGGGTACCGGAGACTCCCGCCCATGATCTTATTTAAACGTTTAAATTGCCTCAAGAGTTTAATAGGCAAGGTGGTGAGAGACTATTTTCACTAATAGGAGAATTGACAAGAATCTAGGGCAGACAGCACGGTGGTGCAGTGGTTAGCATTGTTGCCTCTCAGCACCGAGGACCCGGGTTCAATACCCGTCCCCAGGTCACTGTCCATGTGGAGTTTTCACATTCTCCCCCTTGTCTGCATGGGGCTCATCCCCACAACCCAAAGATGTGCAGGGTAGGTGAATTGGCTGCGCTAAATTGCCGCTCAATTGGAAAAAAAAGAATTGGGTACTCTAAATATAAAATAAAAGAATCTAGGGCAGCACGGCGGCACAGTGATTAGCACTGCTGCCTCGCAGTGCCAAGGACTTGGGTTCAATACGGGCCTTGGGTCACTGTCTGTGTGGTATTTGTACATCCTCCCCTTGTCTGTGGATTTCCTCCGGGTGCTCCGGTTTCCTTCCACAGTCTAAAGATATGTAGGTTAGGTGGATTGGCCATGCTAAATTATCCCTTAGTGTCCAAAGGTGTTCATGATGGGTGGAGTTATGGGGATGGGGCCTGGGTGGAGCGCTGTTTCGGTGGGTCGAATGGCTTCCTTCTGCACTGTAAGGATTCTATGATTCTAAGTTTCAGGAAAAGGAGTCAGACATTTGGAACTGAAATGTGGATACATTTCTTCACTTAGAAGGGTGTGCATCTTTGGAATTCCCTGCCTCACAGGGTTGTGGATGTTGTATTGGTCAGTGTATTCAAGGCTGAAACTGATGGATTTTTGGACACAAGAGGAATCAGTGGATGGTGCAGGAAAGTGGATTTGAGATAGAAGATCGGCCGTGATTATACTGAACGATGGAGCAAACTCTGGGGCCCACACTTCTCCTGCTCCTATTCCTTATGTTCTCGAACACAAAGAGATTATTTGCCCGCGCTTCTGAATTTACCAAAGGTCAATGACCCTGCGGACTCTGAAGAAGGTCATCTGCAGCAAACAATGTTAATGCCCTGACATAGCATGAATAAACAATGTGCTAACTTTATAATATTGATGTGTGATTTCTGGTCCACTGCTATGGGTGCCTGAACACAGTCTGCCTGTTTAAAACATTCTGGGTCAAAGAGTAAAACTTTAAATAAATGAAATAGGTTGAATAAATGCTTTTTAAAAATTCATTCACAGGATGTGGGCCCCACTAGCCACGCCAGCATTTACTACCCACCCCAATTGCTCTTGAACGTATGTAATTTAAACAATGTCAACCACATTGCTGTGGACCTGGAGTCACATGAAGGCCAGACCATGTAAGCATGGCAGATTTCCTTCCCTAAAGGACATAGGTGAACCAAATGGTCTTTACAACAATCTGCAATGGTTTCATGGTTACCATTAGAATTTTAATTTCAGATGTTTATTGAATTCAAATTTCACCAAACTGGGTCCTCAGATTGTTACCCTGGCCTCTGGATTACTAATCCAGTGACAACACCGCGACTCCACCGCTTGTGGGTTGCACTGCAACACCTCTGGATCCATCTTTTCTTTTTCTATCGTCCAATTATTACTTGGTTTTGCCTTGAACCATTATCCTTTTCATCATTTAATCACGCCACTCTATCATCCTCTGCCTTTTCACTCCCCAAACTCTTCCTGCTACTGCATTTAATTAAAAGCAGTTAAATCTCTAATTTCTTCCAGTCCAGGTGAAAGATCGCTCTCTTTCCCTCTCCCCACAGAAGCTGCCTGACCTGCCAAATACATCAGGCGCTTTCTGAATTTTATTTTTACGTTACACTGTTTGAGTCGCAGCTGACGGCAATCACTTCTTCGGCAACACTTCGAGTTTTTAAAATCACCGCCCGTGCACTAGTCTCTGATCAACAGGACAGTGATCCTGTTTGTTACATCAGAAAACCTGAATCAAAACATGGGAACGGTGTACAATAAGATTAGAAAACAATTCACAGAATGATACAGCTCTCAGACAGAATGTTAGCATGCAGATGTAGCAAGCAATTAGGAAGGCAAATGGCATGTTGGTCTTTATTGCAAGGGGGGTTGGGGTACTGGAATAAAGAAGGCCTGCTACAATTCTGTAGGGATTTTGGTGAGACCGCACCTTGAATATTGTCTGCAGTATTGGTCTCCATATTTAGGAAAGGATATACTTGCTTTGAACATGGTGCAACAAAGGTTTACTATTGGTCCCTAGGGTAAGAGGGGTTGTCCAATGATGATAAGTTGAGTAAACTGGGCCCATACTCTCTGGTGTTTAGAAGAATGAGAGGTGATCTCATTGAAATGCATAAGATCCTAAGGAGGATTCACGGGGTAAACACAGAGAGGCCCCCTTACCTCAGGATAAGGGGCTGGTCATTTAGGAGTGAGATGAGGAGAAATTTCTTCAGTAAAGGGCTGTGAATCGTTGGAATTCACTACTCCAGAGCATTGTGGGTGCCCCATCCTTTAATATGGTTAAGGCTTGGATAGACAGATTTTAGATCTCTCAATGACTTAAGGGATACGGGGAGCAGGCAGGAAAGTGGAGTTGAAGCCCAAGATCAGCAAAGATCATATGGAATGGTGGAGTAGGCTCAATAGGCTATGTGGTCTCCTTCTGCTCCTATTTCTTATGTTCTTATAGAGGCCTTTTGGCTCATTGTGTCTTCCACTCTTTAAGTTATTCAGTTAGTCCCACTACTCTTTCCTCATAGCACTGCATCCTTTCCACATCAAGTTCAAATCTATGAGTGAAATATTTGATGGTGCAGACTCGATGGGCCAAATGGCCTCCTTCTGCACTGTAGGGAGTGTATGATTCTGCAATGTAGGAGTGTGGCTGAGTGCAGATGGAATGAAAAAGCACAGGAACCCGCCAGTCAGCCTCTTGAGCTTGTAGCACTAATAGTTCCGTCCATCAGATGGACTCTCACCAAGGCCAAGCTGCAAACTGTGGGTGTACAATTCTGCTAGTGACAAACTGGTTTCAGGTGTGGAGACATGTGCAAATCTATTTTGCATTCTACAGATTTATATATAACGGGGCAATATGTTTCTACAGGTACATTGGTGGCACACAGGTACACTGTCCAGCTGTTAAAGCTGGAAATGTACATTGATGATCCTTGAACAACAATGAAAGCACAGGTAGAAAATCACATGGAGGCCATATTTTAAGCCTCAAATTCCCTCATGACAGGGAGCTGGATGGTGAACACCATCATTGCACAGTCAGGTCATTAACCCTTGAGGGTCAATAGTTCGAGCCCACCAGTAGATCAATATTTGTGTTCTATGGTCAGTGTGTTACTAAATTAATGATGAAGCTGTTATCTCCCAGACAAAATACAGATGTGAAATAACAGATTGCATTCACACCAGAAACAAATTAATTTCCAATCATAATCCAGTCACATATGTGATCACACTTTTTGCAAACCCCATAAGTGATGCATGTTCCTCGTTACTCTAGCTACCAATGTGGCTTTTTGTAAAAGCTGGAAGTGGGGGTGGGTGGGGGGGGCTGGAGCGGGATCAAAAAATAAAAAGGTCTCAATATTGATAGAACGCTGTGTTCTCCAGAGAGCAGAGGCAAATCAGCCCCTCCATAAAATCCTCCTGGGTGAACCACTCTCAGCGAGGATTGGTCTTGTGTTTGGACCTAGTATCCCAGTGTCACAATGCGAAAAGCACCATCCAGCATTCTTGTTTCTCGGCCCCTACCCAGGATCCCATGCTGGGAAGTTCCTTTGCGAGCACATGACCAGTCTTGCCTGTGATGCCCCCCACAGTTCAATATTTTTATAACTAATAAATGTTCAATGGAAATTTTAAAACAACATTTTTTTAATGCTCTTATGGTTTTTCTTCTGGCTATTAATCCAGACAAATCTGCTACAAACTGGAAAATCAATTTAATGGATCTCCAAACGTGCATTAATCCTTAGCTCATGACAGGCTGATTTTGCAGTGCCTACTAAATGTATTTTCAAGTGGAATGCAGATGAAACTGAACAGAAACTTTTCCAGAATCATTTGCTGCAACTAATTACCAGCTCTATGGGTGAACAAGGTACAACCAAAAGGAGCATGGGTCTAAATAATTGCTATCCTGACTTATTATTTCACACCAGCATCTTTTAACAATGGTACAAGTGGAAAAGGTTCAACGGCAAGTGCTAAAGTCTTTTTGAAGAGTCTCATTATTTTTGCAAGCATGAGTACTCATACGGACAAAGCAGAAATGGTGCCGTTAAGAAGCTGAAGATAGAAATCAAAGGATATTACAGGGTGGTAGGACAGGTGGGGTGGGGGAGGAATAGATGACAGGCAGAATATATTATGAGTTACTTTTGCAGCAAGCGTTGTTCAAATTTCAGTGTGTGCATCATATATCAAATAGAGTGACTATGTAATGGAATATGAGCACTAACGGTGAAATAGTTTCCATATATCACAGCAGAACTTTATGCCATTCGCAGAAAATAATTATCTGTGAAATTATTGTTTAACAATGCCAGACACGATAGTTTCAATTCCTAGTCTATACTGAGGATTTGTGGCACAGCGGGTAGCATTTCTGCCACTGAATCAACGGCTCAGAAGCTCAGGGTTTAACTCCCACCCCAGGACTCGATGGTCATAGAAGGTGTGTTTGTAATGAGGTCCACCATGCTGAACATTAGCTTGCAAATCCTTCCAATGCACACCAATGGCTGGCACTGAGAGTGGGAGAGAATCCTGGTCAGCCATGTGATTGAATGTTGGAGCCTTACCATCACTGTCCATAGATCCAGATCGCAACTTGCATACAAAAGTGCAGGTTGCCACAGCAACTCCGACTCCCTGAGTCAACTATAGCACTGAATTACATTATCTCAGCCAGAGTGGCTCACATACGCAAGCACACTTGTGCAAGTGACTCAGAGGAGCCCGGGCAGCACGGTAGCACAGTGGTTAGCACTGCTGTCTAGCAGCGCCAGGGATCCAGGTTCAATTCCGGCCTTGGGTAACTGTCTGGAGTTTGCACTTTCTCGCTATGTCTGTTTGGGTTTCCTCTGGGTACTGCAGTTTCCTCCCACAGTCCAAAGATGCAGGATATGTGGATTGGCCATGTTAAATTGGCCCTTAGTGTCCAAAGACGTGTAGGTTAGGAGGGTTATGGAAACAAAGTGGGGGAGCGAGCCTAGATATGGTGTTCTTTCAGAGAGTCGTGCAGACTCGATGGGCCGAATGGCCTCCTTCTGCATTGTAGGAATTCTATCATTCTATTGTGTCCATGGAACTAGGTTTACCAACACTGATGTGATAGATTCCTGAAAGATCATCCTTCAAAGATGATTGATGAGGGGAGGGCAGTGGATGTTACCTACATGGACTTCAGCAAAGCCTTTAACAAGATGCCCCATGGCAGACGGGTACAAAAAGTGAAGTCACACGGGATCAGAGATGAGGTAGTAAGATGGATACAGAACTGGCTCGGCCACAGAAGGCAAAGGATAGCAGTAGAAGGGTGTTTTTATGAATGGAAGGTTGTGACTAGTGGTGTTCCTCAGGGGTCTTTGCTGGGGCCTCTGTTGTTTGTAGTATACATAAACGATTTGGAGGAAAATGTAGCTGGTCTGATTACTAAGTTTGCAGATGACACCAAGGTTGATGGAGTGGCAGATAGTGTTGAGGATTGTCAGAGGATACAGCAGGACATAGATAGGTTGGAGACTTGGGCAGAGAAATGGCAAATAGAGTTTAATCCAGACAAATGAGAGCTAATGCATTTTGGTAGGTCTAACATAGAGGGGAAATATACCACAAATGGCAAAACTCTTAGGAATATAGAAAGTCAGAGAGATCTGGGCTAGCAGGCCCACAGATCTTTGAAAGTGGCAACACAAGTGGACAAGGTAGCCAAGAAAGCATACGGAATGCTTGCCTTCATTGGACGGGGCATCGAGTATAAAAGCTGGCAAGTCATGCTACAGTTGTATAGAACCTTGGTACGGCTGCACTTGGAATATTGCGCACAATTCTGGTCGCCACACTGCTAGAAGGATGTGCAGGCTTTGGAGAGGGTGCAGAGGAGGCTTACCAGGATGTTGCCTGGTCTGAAGGGTGTTAGCTATGCAGAGAGGCTGAACAGACTCAGACTGTCTTCATTAGAATGACAGAGGTTGAGGGGTGACCTGATAAAGGTTTACACGATTATGAGCGGATGGATAGAGGAGATGTGCAAGGCAGGGTTTTTTACACAGAGGGTGGTGAGTGCCTGGAACGTGTTGCCATGGGAGGTTGTGGAAGCAGATACATTAACGGCATTCAAAAAGCATCTTGACAATTACATGGATAAGATGGGTAGAGAGGGATACAGCACAAGGGAGTGCTGAGGGTTTTGGCCAAGGGTGGTATCATGACCGGTACAGGCTTGGAGGGCCGAAGGACCTGGTCCTAACCCTAACCCTAATTGTTCTTTGTTCAGAACAAATGTAGCCCAAAACAATGATAATGCAATACAGGACCATCCACATAAAGCATCACATGGTCTCTTGTCTGCAATTGCCCTCCCCACCTCCTCACACACACAACTGCCACTGGTCACCTAATATATCCATTCCCTCTTACGATAACCAATAGAAAAGCAATTTGGTTTGTTGTTAGCCTAATTAGATACTTCTTGACAGCAGGTCAAACATCTTTCTCAATATTCTTACAATCGATATACAGAAATGTTTGAAGAAAATAGAAAAAATGATTACAAGGCTTCTAATGCCCCCTTTGCTCACAACAGTGTCATGAAGATTAAACTCCTGAATATTTCCAGAAGGTTGGCGATCCTCTGTGGCAATGAGGCCAAGAAGGACAGGAACTGCATTGATTTTCTTTTGAGTAACCCTGACATCCTGAAGCAACCAGTCCCGCACTCAAATACCATCCACACAGCATACGGTGAACCTGCCTCCCGAGCCCATTACATACCCTGACAGTAGCTAACACTTCAGTGGAAACAAGCCTAATTTCAGACAACATTGTGTGACAAGATTCCCTCACCACCGCATCTTCCGCCCCCACCACCCCTGCATCCCACACCCCTGAAATGATTTAGGCCATCCTGGAAAAATAAACAGAGGTCAAAAGTCAGTTTCCCAGGAAAAATACGAGCACATATTCCACCCTCCCCCGCCCCTCACTGACCCTTAACGTGCAACCTTGTTTCAATCTCAACACACCGTTGAACCAAATTCCATCTTGTATGAGTCAAAAGTTGCAGTGAGGAAACATAAATATCTACAGAGTGGGCTGCAGTTTGTCACAAAATCAGAGATTGGACAGAGCACCGAAGGCCATTCGATCTGCTGTGTCCATGCTCGCTCCCTGAAAGGGTAATTCAGTCCCCCTCTCCTCCCTTTTTCCGTAGCCCTGCAAATTTGGTTTCTTCAGTGTTTATCAAATGCTCTTTTGGAAGCCACGATTCAATCTGCCTCCATCACACTCTCAGGCATTGAATTCCAGATCCTAACCACTAGCTGCGCAAAAAAGGTTTAACCCATGTTGCCTTTGGTTCCTTTTGCCGATCACCTGAAATCTTTGCCCTCTGGTTCTCAACACTTACGCATAGGGAACAGTTTCTGCCTATTTACTGTGTCCATGATTTCAAATACTATCAAAATCTCCTCTCAACCTCTTCTTCTTTGCAAATGGCTGTAGAGATGGTTTTCCAATATGGAAATCAGCAAAGTAGCATAAGGAATGAATAATTTTGAGTTATGGATTGTACGGCTAGGCCAGTTAGAGAATGTCTCTAAACCAACATTATTGAGTTTTGAAATTCCCAGCCTCAATCCTTTAATGCAATCATTCATTATAATCTGCTGACCTGCCCCTGCTGACCACTCCAACCCCCACCACACCAACCCGCCCCCTCCCTCTCCCACCCTGTCCACTGCCCCCCACTCCACCAGCCTCCAGTCCGGCATCTGATACACATGGGAACAATTGGTTACCCGCAATGCATTCCTGAAAATTGCTCTATTTGCTGCTCGGCACAGGGCCAAAAGGTCATAGGTTAAACTCCCAGCACGGTTTTCACTCAGTAATTATGTAGTTGCTCAGTAAAGTGGATGTGAAGAAATTATTTCCACTTGTGAGCGAGACCAGAACAACTGTCAATGGATTGAAAATCAAATGGAGAATTTTGGAGGGATTTCTATACACACACACACAATGATGAGAATTTGGAACTCATGGCCAGATGAATTGACTGAACTACTGAGCATTGATGTAGATGCATGCATGAGAGGGGGGGGGGGGGGGGTGGTGGAGTAGAGAGGAAATTAGAGTTGGAGGAGGCTTGTGCAGAGTCTCAATCCAAGCAAAGACCAGTTGGGCCAAAAGTACTCATGACATAGCATTTACAGTGCAGAAGGAGGCCATTCGGCCCATCGAGTATGCACCGGCCCTGGGAAAGAGCACCTCCACCCTATCCCCGTAACCCCACCTAACCTTTGTGGACAACTTAGGGCAATTTAGCATGGCCAATCCACCTAACCTGCACGTCTTTGGACTGTGGGAGGAAACCGGAGCATCCAGACGAAACCCATGCAGACACAGGGAGAACATGCGCACTCCGCACAGACAGTGACCGAAGCCGGGAATTGAACCTGGGACATGCAATTAAGTGAATAAACTGAGGATTGTGCTTTAGGATGTGGGGAGAGAACAGGGTTTGCTGCTATGTGAGTATGTGTGGAAGCATCTCTATCTGCACAAGTGACCAGATAAGTGCAGAGATCTATGTGCAGAAATCTATAGGCACAGAGGCACCGTTGCAGGTATGCACACCACTTCTCTGCCTCCTGGTTTTGCGTATAATATTTTCAGGCTCCCAATCGCATTGGCAAGAGTGAAACAAAACATCTAATTTAGCTGCACATGATCCATGGAACAGAAGAGGGATTCAGATAGCAAGAGAATGCAGTCAGTCACCCGGTTTGAGCTATAACTAATACTCACGCAGGCAATTTGGAAGCACTGCTGCTCCTCAAGCAGCCCTTTCTAAGGCCCAGTAGCCAGTGTTTAAGACTCTGAATGTGATATTATGTGCAGAGTCAATAGGTCAAGAGCTGGGTTGTTCAAGCTATGAGAAACAAGACTAATTTTCTCCATGACACAGTTTTCAAATTATCTCACAACTTGCTGTTGATGCAACTAAACACTTCGAACGTTCTTAAAAAAAACAGCATTGCCATTCCAACTTCTCTCAGACACAAAGTTCAGTTTACTAATCATATCCATTTTCAATCAAAGACCAATTCATAGGAAATGCTGTAACTTACATTCAGTCTCAGTGATAAGAATTTTCAAAAGATGGAATAGTTCGATGTTAGTCAGGCTGTGAAAGATTCCCAATTCCGGGATGGCACCAGAGCAAAAATTGAGGGAGAGAAGATGGGAAAGGGAGACAAGGGGGGGAAGACTGTAGGTGAGAGAGGGAGAAGAAGTAGGGAGAGAGGCAGAAGGAAGATGTCTGGGAGAGAAAGGAAATGGAGGATGAAACGGTGAGGAAGAAGTAAAGGAGTATGAGAGAAGAGGAAATAGGAGGAAGAGACAAAGAGAAGGAGGAAGTATGAAGAGAGAGAGAGATGGATTCATTGAAAGAAAAGGAAGGAGGGGAAAGAAGGAACTACTTTAAGAATTTGAGTTATGTTTAAAAATGCCTGGAAATCAAAGTGCAGTATCAGTGGCCATGCAGCTGTAAAAATCCAACTGATTCACCTTAGGAAAGGAAACCTACCATTGAAACCCTGTCAGGGCCATTGTGTGGCTGAATTACTGGTGGATATGGGTTGCTGGTATAGCTCCAAACAGCGTTTCGTGATGATATAAGCCATATTGGAGAGGGGGAGGGGGTGAACCCCATAATTTTTCTGATGTATGTACACTCATTCAAAGGAACCTTTATTCGCTTACATTTCAGTCAATAGACTCAGAAGTAATTTATAATGTGAAGTGCTTTGAGATGTCAAAGTCTGTGTTCATTTCAAACTCTTCATTAGCTTTGATCGAAATTTCGGTTGTGACCTTTCAATGGAGGTCTCCTCTTCCTCCGACCTCCCCACACTCTTACCACAAGAATCCTCCAATCTCCATCCACGGCCATCTCTTCTTCCTTGCCAACATCACTCACTGTCATGGGGCTGGCTTCTAATGTATGCATATAACCCCCCCCCCCCCCAACCCCCCCCCCCCACACCCCAGCTGTACCCTATCACTTCCCTCACCCCCATGAATGTCTCTGTGTTGTCTCAATAGTTCACATTAAGTATGGACAAATAGGACAATATGCAATTACAACTACATCTGCAGTATTGTGTACAGTTCTGGGTAAATGTAAAAGTCACAATGGTACCAGATGACCATAGGCTACTTTCCCCTTTGACAGGGAGAGCTGACTGGTGGTGATTTAACCTGAAGATTATATCTCAGGCTAGAGGCAAGGTTGAAAAGGCTTTAATGAATAACCTCAACTAATACAGGAATTGAACCCGCGCTGCTGGCCTCGCTCTGCAGCACGAACCAGCTGTCCAGCCAACTGAGCAATTTTCCTCTTCCATTAAAAGGTGCTAAATAATAACTTGCATTTATCTGGTACTTTTAATGTATGAAAATGTTGCAAGGTGTTCCATAGGAGCAAACAAAATTTGACACTGAGCCACATGATGAGATATTAGTAACGGTGACCAAAGCTTGGTCAGGTGGGTAGATCTCAAGGAGTTTCTTAAAAGGAGAGAGAGAGAGAAAGAAAGAAACAGAAAGAGAGAGTTGAGAGTTAACGGTAAAGAATTGGAGAGATTTGAGGAGGGAATTCCAGAGCTTACCGTTCATCAGCTGAAAACTGGCGGAATTCTCAAGAGGGCAAAATTGGAGGAACACAGCAATCTTTATAGGATTGGGTGAGGTTACAGAGGTAGGGTGGGAGCAAGCTCATCCAGGAACCTGAAAACGAGGATGAGATTTTTAAAATATAGGCCTTGTTGGACCGAGGGTCGGTGTAGTTCAGAGAGGACTGCAGGGTGATGGACAATTGGGACCCGGAGTGAGTTAAAGGCAGCAGAACCTTGGATACAAGAGTTTAAATGCAAGTCACTGTTGCTGTAAGCACTTAAAAGCAAAACAGAAATCAATGCCGACCCCGGTTTACAAATGATTGACTGGTGAAAATCTACCAGGCACATGGTGGATTTCTCCAATCTACTATCAAGCAAGATGACATGTGTGGTACTGACGTGAGTTTGCATATTTGAAACCTTAATAAGAATCACAGTTTCTGTTCATTTGATCCCAGAAAGATTGAAATTGATTTTTCTCCCCACCCGCTAGGCATTTACAAATATTCCAATTAAACACAAACAAATGCATAAATCACAATGAAAGCTCAGACTATTAGTGGATTGGGGCAGCACTCATATGAGAACTATATTGCTTGTCCACATTTTTAATTTGTAAGGATTGTCACAGCTTTTGAATGAGCCTCTATAGTTACTTGCCTCTGAGTCCATCTCTTTGCATTAATCTACACAGTTATCAATTATCGATAAATGTTGGCCAGGACAAACTCGCCTCCTCTACTTCAAAATAATACCATGGGATCTTTCACATCCACCCTAAAGGGCAGACAGTGGCTTGTTTCAATGCTTCAGCATAAAGACAGCATCTCTGTCGGTGCAGCACTGCGATGGAGTATCAGCCTTGATTATGTGTCCAAGCTCTAGAGTAGGGTTTGAATCCATAGCCTTCTGGCTCAGTAGTGAGAGTGTTATCAACTGAACCAAGGCTGACACCTTTTATATATAAAAGCCCTGATGACTTGATGGAGGAAGGCAGCAGACAACTGAGCCATACAACCTAGTGCATTCCAGGGTCAATTCCTTGCCTGGGATGAATTTACTAGTCTTGCAGTAGACTAGAGTGCCACTTAACTGCAAGGGGAAGTTTAGCAAGGCTTCCCGCTCCTAGTTATTATCTGAATGCCCTCTCGCTGAAACATATTCATATGTGGATACATAGTGAGCCTGGTCTGTGATGCCTTTCAAGGTCAAATATCTGGGGCGGAGAGAAGAACTCCATTGGTCACTACATACAGCAAGAGTGTAATGCATCCAAAAAATGTTGGTGTTTATAGAACTGATGCGCAAAATAATCCTTTTCTCCCTCCTCACTTTGTAAATATCATGGAGGATGGGTGAAGCAGGGAAAACACAATCATTCAATGGCTTCAAGAAGTGGAAGAGTAAAAGTTAAAGAGGACCAGCATGGTAAATTATAATTTTAAGTTATCACAAAAGAACCTTCCAGAAACAAAATAATTAAATATTGCTGAATTGTGGGCAGAACATTCACATTTAAATCACATTACTATCGAAATGTATATTTCTTCCTCTATATAATAGATTTAAAATTAAAATAACAGGCAAAGGCTGGGAGTCACTGCACTGAAATACACAACTGTTATTAGATTACAGACTGCAAGTTATTCTCTGGTGTCAGATCTGTTTGTGATCTCTTGTTTTAGGAAGTTTTTATTTGGTTTACATCAGCGGTGACCACTTGGAGAAGGCACTAATTCTGTACCACTGCACAATGTGTCTGCAGGATTAAAGCTACAGGTTAATCAATATATAACCAGCAGGAGAGAGAAACTTTCATCACAGTAAATGTAACAGCGAATCACAGGGACTTAAAGTGGGCCCCTGCCCCAGGTCAGCCTGGTGGGGCCCACCATCCATTTACCTTTGCTTCAAACATGATGGAAGAGCCCAATGCAGATGTGGGGGAGTTAAAAAGCGTGGGAAGACATCTCCTTCCAGCGGCTTTGAAACAGTTTAACGGGCGAGGGATTTATTACGTGCTACACAGTTTTTTGTCTCAGGTGGGTTGCTCCAGATGCAATGAACAGATTTTGATCCCTTTTATAGGCTACAGGTGGGACTGAAATATAGACACTTGCTCACATAACATAGCCCACACAGGCTCATAAAACATGGGTTATTGAGGTCAACTAGAGTACAGTAACTTTGGATCGGTGCCAGTTCAATTGTGCTTTACTTCCTCAGACATGAATCATCTGGTGGTGCAATTGAGGCTTGAATTATATGCCTGAATTAAACATCAGTATATTACCCACAGAGGGAACAGTCAGAGTAGTACACTCAGCGGATGGCATTTAACTCTCCGTGTACATACATTTATAGCAGTTCAGTAATCTATTTCACAAAGATCCAGTCAGTCATCACTGCTCTGCCCCAAGAGGAATGACATCAGTCTCTCAACTGGAACTTTGCTGGATATTAATTAAGAAACTTAACATTCAATTGGATCATGTAGACTGAACAGACTCTGCATTTAGATCCAGATTTCCTGATTTCCATTCAAATGAGGATTCCACTATAATTCCAGTCAGCAGGAATCAGCACAAGTTTCATTCGACCAAAGCTCTGCTTCAGGGGTTACCGATTGCACATTTGATTTTGTTTTTGGGGGGGAGCAGGGGTGGAGGAAGAAAGGGAGTCAGTGGGTATGGGGGGGCCACAGACTCTCCTCATCTTTCATTAAAGGAAGAATTTGCATTCCTTTCATGACCTCAGGATGTCCCAAAGATCTTTGTTGTTTGTGAAGTGTAGTCACTGTTGTAACTTAAGGGAATGTGGCAGCCAATTTGTGCAGAGAAAGCTCCCACGGTGCTGAGACCACCACAGAAAACCTATGGCTCGGCCAATATGTGTGTTGGTTGAAGGATAAATATTGGCCGGGCCACCAGGAATAACATCCTACCCCTCTGCAAAATAGTGACCTGGGATCTTTTCTATCCACTTGACATGGCAAACAAGGCCTCAGTTTAACATCTCGTCCAAAAGGTGGTACCTCAGAAAGTTTTACACTTCCCTCAGTACTGTGATGTCAGCCTAGACCATGTGCTCAAGTTTCTGTGGGACTTGAATTCACATCCTTCGGACTGTAAGGTCAGAGTGTTAATCACTGAGCTATCACTGGTATCCAACATACTAAATATGAGTTTTCAATATTTTCTCCCTTGCTCAGCATAAATGTTTACTTTCTTAATACACTGTACACCAATGAGCATGATACAAATAGACTGGGTTAATACAGTAAGAAAACTTTCTAAGCAGGCTACATCGCTTCAAATTATTCATGGCAAATCAAAGGTTAATAGCTCCAAAATAAAGAAAATGACACTAACCAGAGCACAGAAATCTCACACTGACAAAGAAATAGCACTTGCATTTTCCGCCCGTGAATTCAGCCACTCTGCTGAAGCAGGATCAGAGAGTGTGAGAGAGAACAGAGAGAGATGGGGTTGAGAGAGAATCAAGAAATGGGAGAGAGAAAGAATGAGAGCGAGAAAGGAGGGACAAGAGAGAAGGGATGAGTGAGCGAGAAGGGATGATACGAGAGAGAAGGGATGAGTGAGAGAAGGAATGAGAGAGAAGAGATACGAGGGAGAAGGGATGAGAGAGAGAGAAGGGATGAGAGAGAGAGAAGGGATGGGAGAGAGAAGGGATGAGAAAAGGTGGAAAGGATGAGGGAGAAGAAGGGATGAGAGTGAGAAGGGAAGAGTGAAAGAGAGAAGGTTGAGGCTGGAGAGGAGAGAAGAGAAAATAAATGAGGTGGATGAGAGAGAAAGGACGGGAGAAGGGGAGCTGGAATCCTTTCTCCGTTCCAGAAAAAAGCTTCCTATCTGGGTGGGAAAAGTGCTTCACCCAGTAAAACGTCAGCAACGATCGACACACCTGGGACTGCAGTTACCTGACTTTGCGGAACGGAGTCCCTGGGGTTTAGTGAAAATATAAAATACGATGCAAATCAAATACATGGAACAATTGCCACTTGTGTGTGTGTGTGTGTGAGGAAAGCGATGGGCACCGTAACAGCTTGCAACAACAAATAGAATCACCCACCCGCTCTCCTCCCAAAACAAAAAGAACAGGCACCTTCATTCTGAAATCAAAAACTGCAGCAAACATTTCATTTAGTCCCAGTGTAACAATATAGCAGCTGAGGTGTCACTTACCGATACAATGTCGCACAGGCTGGGGATCAGCAGACACACTAAGAGCAGAGGCAGCTTGGACATGATGGGGAAGGACACGCACACACACACACAGGGATAAACCGGGAAGAGGATGCACTGGGATTTCTGTGGATCAGAATCCCAGTTGGAGACGCTGCCTTGGGGGGCGAAGCTTCCTTTTCCTTTATCCCACCGTCGCCCCCCCCCCCACCAGCAGCACCACCTTGCTCTCCCCTCCTCTCTCAGAGCAGGATATAGGTGGCCTTGTAAATCTCACGGTGCTCTCTCTCTCTCCTTCCTCTCTGATCGATTTCAGCGATCCGGGGCCACCGGCACTTTTGGATTTGAGAGAGGTTTTTTTTCTGCCTCCGCCGACTGCTCACAACCTCTCCCTCTCTCTTTATCTCGGTGCAGATAAACTGTACCGATCCGCCCCCAACTCACTGGTACAGAGCGAGAGATCAGTAAGGAATTAACTTGTATGCAATCCAACCTGCCCTCTGCAGGCTCTGCACTTACCGCACAGAGTATTAACCTTCCTTTATTAGTTTTCTTTCTATTCCTGCCTGCTGTCCATGGCCACAAACACTCACAGCCTGCTGAGTGTTTGCATTCATTTTTCTTTCCCTTTTAATTTTCAGATTTCCAATATTTGACAGTGTTTGGCTTTTACATTAAGGTAATGAGGGCTTGGCATCTCGTTCAATAAAACTCTGTCAAGGCAAGACTCTTGAAAAAAAAGTGACCATCTCCTTCGAATCACCTCCTGCATATTCGCATGTAACCCCACCCCAGAAACTGCTGCAAATATTCACCTATACTGCCGGCAAACTAGAGTTTTCAGGTCAAAAGTAAGAACATTAAAAACATAAAATTCTGTAGAATTGTCATATTGGACTTGAAACGCTGGTATTCTCTGCCTTGCGATGCCGGAGGCGAGAATCGCGATTGGGCAGAGGATTGCGCGTAAGTGAAAAAATCCGGGGCGGGATTCTTCGGAAACCGGCGGGGCGTGCAACCCCGGCGCGAAGGAGTGGCGTTGACCACTCGACGTCGGGCCGCCCCGAAGGTGCAGAATCCTCCGCACCTTCAGGGGCTAGGCCGGCGCCGGAGTGGTTTGCGCCGTGCCGGCCGGCGGGGAAGGGGCTTGGCACCATGCCAACCGGTGCCGAAGGGCCTCTGCCGGCCGGCGTGAGTTGCCGCATGCGCAGGTGCGCCAGCGTGTGCTGGTATCATCCCAGCACATGCGCAGGAGGGGTTCATCTCCGCGCTGGCCATCGCGGACTGTTACACCGGCCGGTGCAGAGGAATAGAGTGCCCCCATGGCACAGGCCCGCCCGCGGATCGGTGGGCTCCGATCACGAGCCAGGCCACCATGGGGGCAGCCCCCAAGGACCCCGGAGGCTACCCGCGGAGCCAGGTCCCGCCGGTGAATACCTGTCGTAACATACGGCGGCCGCCCCCCGGTGATAAACGCCGCCCCCCGGTGATTCTCCGACCCGGCGGGGGGGTCGGAGATCCCCGCCCCCGATTTGCACCTGCTGCCGATTCCGACATCTTGGGCGGGATTCTCCAATAATAGGGCTATGTCCCTACGCCAGCGTCAAAACGCGGGCGTTTCATTCTGGACTTTCCTTAAGAAAGTCCTAAGCGATTCTCCAAGCTACAGGGGACTAGCAGCGCCCCGGAGTGCTCCTCGCAGCTCTGGCTGCGGATACGGGGCCCTGCACATCCGGTCAGGAGTCCATGCCTGCGCACGGCAGCGGCATGCGGCAACCATGGTGAATGAAGTAAGTCCCCCCGAGATCACGCGCGCCCGCGGATCGGTGCCCACCAGCCATTCCCGACAGGCAAAACGTGGTTAGAACCACGCCGTCGGGAACTCGGCCAGTTTTCCGGGCAGAATCGCCACGGGGACCTCTGTCAATGGCCCTCTACCCGCGCGCGCGCGAATTGCAGCCCCATATTCTGTTCCCTCGCTGGTGGCAATGTCGAGGTTTGCGCCCTGCACCAGCAGGTCCATGAAAAACTCATTTGCGTAGATATGAAATCTCATTAGCGGGTTGCACACTTCATGCTCCACCCCTCTGCAATGCTCCACCCCTCTACAATGCTCCACCCCTCTTAGGCAGCAGTCTCGCGGGCACAAATTGGTGGGAGTATTTACAAGCGGGTCCTGAGCACCACGACTGTGACAGGGGAGCGGGTGGCTAAAACAAACTCTGAAAAAGCCTCCAAACCTATTGGGCTCACTGGGGGTTGGCTGTTCGGGCAGGGGGCAGTAGCGGAGTCCCTGGACTTAGGATGTCTCTCTCGAGATTGGGGTAGCCTGGCTCAGACCACCATTGCTGCAGTATCTGTTTTGAATACATCCGTTTGGTGCTACTTATAGCCTCCTGGCTGCTCGCGCTGCTGAGTACTGTGTCCCATGAATGCTCAGGGAGACTGTGGTCATCTGGGAGCCCACCCAGGCTGCCCCTTTCCAAACCCTCATACTCCAGCTGTAGTGGGTAGGAGTGGCCATGTTCAATACCAGGTGTTGGCACTCCTCCGAAGTGCTGTCCCAATACAGGTGAAGGAAGGGATCAGCAGAACTCACCCCAACCAAAGGACACCTGCATCATGGCCTTTGGAACACTCCGTGGTTCTGTGCCCCTCTCAGGGCACAGGTGTCACCAGTGACCCCCACATCCCACCCCTCCAGATCACCAACTCTCTCCTCTTGGTGAGACTGTCAGTGCTGACTGCCTCTGCCACCACCTCCCAGGTGGTGCTCAGGAGGGTAGACTTGAATCTGCAGCCCACCCTGGGAAGAAGGTGTACCTTCTCTCCTCATTGGCATGGAGTTGTGGGTCCACCTCAGACTCCCGAACTCGGGGCAAATCGGGAAGCAAATCGGTATCCCCAGTCATGCAAATATATGCATGGCAAGAAATACGAGGGATTCCCAAGGGAATCCCACTTCAGGCTGCCATTTTGAGCAGGTGGACCAACAGCGAAGTCCATCTTTATGGCTGCAGTGAGTGTGTGGTACGTGGAGCACTTAAAAGCAACTCCAGCTGCCAGGCTACATAGCGCTAATTCTGTCCCCAGTGGTTACAATGCCCGCTGGGCCAGGAATTGCTCTTAGTTCACGGCAGCCAAGTGCTGGTCCATTTGCATGTCCTGACTCGCTTACTGAATAGCGCCACTAACGGACACGCAAATCACATGCACTTTAGTCCCGGCAGCACCACTTCAGGTGAGTTTCTCCATTTGGGAGACTAGGGGCGGGATTCTCCATCCTGTCTCAGCCCTTTTCTGGTGTGGCGCTTCCCCACCGGCAGCGGGATCCTCCATCCCGGCAGTCAGCCAATGGGGATTCCAATTGTGGGCAACCCCATGCCATCGGGAAATCTGCGGGCGTGAATGTGCTGCCAGTGAAGCGGAGGATCCCGCCAATGGAGAACCAGCCCTATGTTCTCCCGCCAGAGAAGAATTGCTACCAATCTAAGTTTCCCCTGGAAATGCAAATCGGGAAGCAATCAGTATCTCCGTGTGGAGTTTGCACATTCTCCCCGTTCTTGCGTGGATTTCGCCCCCACAACTCAAAGACTCGATGGGCCGAATGGCCTCCTTCTGCATTGTAAATTCTATGATGTGCAGGGTAGGTGGATTGGCCACTATTGGGCCACCTGCTCAAAATGGCGGCCCGATAACAAGATTCCCTTGGGAATCCCCCGTATTCCTCGCCATGCATAAATTGGGAAGCAAATCAGTATCTCATGTCACGCAAATTTATGCATGGCGTGGAATACGAGGGATTCCCAAGGGAATCCCATTATCGGGCCGCCATTCTGAGCAGGTGGCCAATCCACCTCCCCTGCACATCTTTGGGTTGTGGGGGCGAAACCCACGCAAGAACGGGAAGAATGTGCAAACTCCACACAGACAGTGACCCAGAGCCGGGATCGAACCTGGGACCTCGGCGCCGTGAGGCAGCAGTGCTACCCACTGCGCCACCGTGTTGCCCAAGGTCACACATGTTTAAATTAGCCTAATGGCTGGCATGATCCAGGTTGCGCTGGGCGCTGGGAGTCGGGTGACGCAAGCGAGGTTTCATGCCCGTTGCAAAGCCCAGTTTGGGCCTCTCCCATGATGCACCCAACGTGCCAGGATCCGCGCAGGGCGCAACCCGGTGGTGGATTCATGCCTCTTGTTACTATGTTAAGTCGCTATATAAATGCAGCCTTTTATTGAGGTCAGCCTACACACATTTTCCCCCCCTTGTAATTGTCTTTCTCTGATTTTCCCGCTCCCAACTTTTGACTTTACCACTTTAAAAAAAAAATTTAGAGTACCCAATTCCTTTTTTTTCCAATTGAGGGACAATTTAGCGTGGCCAATCCACCTATCCTGCACATCCATGGGTTGTGGGGATGAGACCCAAGCAGACACGGGAATTTGACTTTACCACTTAACCCTTCTATTTTTTCAACCCATTTTCTGAAGAGTCCAAAGTAAAATCTTAAAAATTTCAAGGGATTTATCTTCAAAAAGTAAAATTAACCAAAAAAGGTGGACTATCCAGGATGGCCACACCTCACCAAGTCACTTTTCATGTCATGTCGTCATGGCAACATGGGAACAGGAGGACCCAATTTAGTTGCCTGAGCCTGTTCCGCTATTCAATGAGATCATGTCTGATCCAAATACTCAATTAGAATTTGATATCCTATTTCAGATTATTAAATATCTTTGATTAACAAAAATCTTGCAAACCCTGATTTAAAATTAACAATTGATCTCACATTAATTCCGTTTGTGTAAAAGTTTCCAACTTCTACCGCCCTTCTTATGTTATTAACAATGAAGTGTGACTCCGTGTTTCCGCTAAAGGCCAGGAAAATAAAGTCTTTGTGGAGCAAATTGTTCATAAAGACAGCCTAATTGTTTGTCTTTTTTTGTCAGCAATTATAAAATAAGATGGGCTATTTATCCAACACCAGTGTGCAGTACAATACTGAAAAGTGTGAGATAGTGAACCCTGGGAGAAACACCGAAGCAACATGATACTCCATGACAGATGTCAAAACAGAGAAGGGTGAACATCAAAGAGATTGAGACTTCCAGTCTACTTGGTAATTAACATGTCTAGTCAGTGTGGAGCACTAATCAACAAAGTAAATGAGATGCTGAAACAGTAGGGGGCTATTCTATGTGGTACTGCTCCTTTAAAACTTCAAAAACTCTCCCAAAGCACTTTAATGAATGAATAGTTGACCAATGAAGGAGAGCAGAGGCAGGTGTGACCAGAAGCATCATAGAACCTTACAGCTCAAGAGGAGTCTATTCATCCCGACATGAGTGTGCTGCCTTTTTGAAAGTGCTATTCAATTAGACCCACTGCCCTGCTCTTTCCCCTTTTCAAACACTTATCCATGTTGCAGTTTAGTTGGTATGATAGGTATTAAAGGGGGCGGAGGGACAGAGAGGAAATTCTAGAATATTCCTGAAGAGACAAGTTGCTGAGGTTTTTCATCTTTCACTCATCAGAACAAACACAACAATGCCAAATTTTAAACGATCAACTTACCAACCAATCAACACCCTTTTCTGCTGAATTATAAATTATTGTTGTGATCATATTCTGGAATGTTCTAGAAAATCAGGGGCTGGATTCTTCGAGCCCGTGCTCGGCCAGAGAATAGGTGTTTACGCCGAAAAGGCCCGCGACGCCGCTCCGACGCCGTTTCCCGATTCTCCGCATCCAAAAAAAATCACGGGATCGCGGCGTACGCCTCACGGCCCAGAGAATCGCTGAAGTTGGCCCGATGACCGATTCTCCGGGCCCCTAACGATGTGGCGCCCCGGATGGGCCGAAGTCCCGACGCCATGTTCCGAAGTCACGACGGCGTGGTTCTAACCGCCTATAAAAAATCATCAAGTAGTCGTGCTGGCTGATCAGGCATCCGGACGAGGAAGGGGTCGGCGTGGGGGGACCTGGGGCTGCCAAAACGGAGATGACTGTGGCTGACTCAAGGGAAAGCCTACCAGGGCCGGGGGAGTGTGGGAGAAGGTGGGGGAGACAGGATGAGCAGCTGGGAACCACCCGCCATGACAGGGCGATGCCCTCGCAATGGCCGCCATTACGACGGGCATGCCGATGGGCAGCCACACTGGGCGCTGGCCCATCGCAGGCATCACGGCCGTTTGGGTGTTTGCCAGGCCCCACGCCAGCCACTCCACCCAGCCGGTGGCATCCACCGGGGGTGGAGACGCAGGGCCACACCCACGGCAGCCCCCGGTGAGGGCCGTGCCATGGAACGGTGGGCCTGGCGGGAGGGACGGATGACAGGTACGGAAGCACCGACGGGGCGGCGGTGGGGAGAATGCATGGCTGGAGCGCACGGTGCCAACCGGGGCGACCATGTAGTCCATGGCACCTGGTTGTGGGCAGCTGTATGCGCCATGATAACATTCCGTTTCCCCTCACCCCCTGCAGTCATAATGTTTGGACACCACCCAGCGATGTTGGCCGCCATGGCGGGGGCCGCTGTCCTGCATGCCGCCCTGTGGGAGCATGAGCGTGGGCAGCTCAGAGAGGAGGCGGAGGCCGCAGCAGAGGAGCGGGCTGCAGAGGGGCATGTGCCAGCCACTCAGGCTGCAGGTCCGCCTGCCCAACAGGCCGAGGAGGAGGAGGAAGAGGAACCTGACAAGGAACCCGCAGGATGACGATGAGGAGGAGGAGGAGGGGGAGGGCGCGGAGGGGGATGTGGTGCCACGGAGGCGCCCGATGAGGCCCTGTGTGCACCGGTGCCGCATGTCGTTCCAGGACCTCCCGGACAGGGCATGCAGGAGGAGACTGATGATGAGCCGGGAAACATGGCCCACATATGCTACATGATGGAACACTTGGCGCCGCGTGGGACTGGGTGAGGACACGCCCTCCCGGTGGCCGTCAAGGTTACAGTCGGCCTAAACTTCTATGCGATGGGATCGTTGCAGTCGCCGAGTGGGGACCTGTCCGGCATCTCACAGGTATCGGTGCACAGGTGCATTCGTGCCATGACAGATGGCCAGTATGCCATTGCGGACTGGTACATCCAGTTCCTCGTGGACCGCGCCCTCCAGGATGCCCGGGCAGCGGGGTTCGCTGCCGTCGCCAGGATACCCATGGTTCAGGGGCTCATCGATGGGGTGCACCTTGCCCTGCGGCCACCCGCGGATAACAGGCCAGTGTTCATGAACAGGAAGGGCTACTACTCCATGAACGTGCAGGTGGTCTGTGACCACTGGATGAAGATACTGCACATCTGCGTCCGGTACCCAGGCAGTGTCTATGACTCCTTTGTAATGGCACAATCTGTGAATCCAACATGTTCAAGGGACAACCCCCACCCCCGGCTGCGGGGTTGGTTGCTAGGCAACAGGGGTTACCCGTTGCGGTATTGGCTGATGACGCCAATACGGAGGCCACAGACCGATGCAGAGACTCGCTACAATGAGGCCCAATGTGCGACCAGGGGTGTGGTAGAGAGGTGCTTTGCGGTCCTGAAGATGCCCTACAGATGCCTGGACCATTCTGGAGGGGCCTTCCAGTATGACTCAAGGAGACGGCCACATCATTGTGGTCTGCTGCGTCCTCCACAATATAGCCCAGCAGAGGGGCGATGTGCCGGAGGTAGAGGAGGGGGAGGGGGAGGATCAGGAGGAGGGGCATGCCTCTCCAGACAAGGAGGAGGGGGAGAGGCAGGACATGGGGCTCGACATGGGTGGGATGCAGCACAACGCCATCGGCAGGGACGGTTTAATAGCCGCACGTTTCACCACCTCTGGCGGGGGGGGTGGTTCTGTGATGCGAAGGGGCACGGACACCACAACACAGCACCACCTCACCACCGACCACATTCCCCACCTCACCACCGACCACATTCAACTCCCCACCACCGACCACACTCACCACCGACCACACTCCCCTCCCCCACCACCGACCACACTCCCCTCCCCCACCACCGACCACACTCACCACCGACCACACTCACCTCCCCCACCACCGACCACACTCACCACCGACCACACTCCCCACCTCACCACCGACCACACTCACCTCCCCCACCACCGACCACACTCCCCTCCCCCACCACCGACCACACTCTCCTCCCCCACCACCGACCACACTCCCCTCCCCCACCACCGACCACACTCACCTCCCCACCACCGACCACACTCACCACCGACCACACTCCCCTCCCCCACCACCGACCACACTCTCCTCCCCCACCACCGACCACACTCCCCACCCCCACCACCGACCACACTCTCCTCCCCCACCACCGACCACACTCCCCACCCCCACCACCGACCACACTCACCTCCCCCACCACCGACCACACTCACCACCGACCACACTCCCCTCCCCCACCACCGACCACACTCCCCTCCCCCACCACCGACCACACTCACCTCCCCACCACCGACCACACTTACCACCGATCACACTCCCCTCCCCCACCACCGACCACACTCCCCTCCCCCACCACCGACCACACTCACCTCCCCCACCACCGACCACACTCACCTCCCCCACCACCGACCACACTCCCCTCCCCCACCACCGACCACACTCACCTCCCCCACCACCGACCACACTCCCCACCCCCACCACCGACCACACTCCCCTCCCCCACCACCAACCACACTCCCCTCCCCCACCACCGACCACACTCCCCTCCCCCACCACCGACCACACTCCCCTCCCCCATCACCGACCACACTCCCCTCCCCCACCACCGACCACACTCACCTCCCCACCACCGACCACACTCACCACCAACCACACTCCCCTCCCCCACCACCGACCACACTCCCCTCCCCCACCACCGACCACACTCAACTCCCCCACCACCGACCACACTCCCCTCCCCCACCACCGACCACACTCACCTCCCCCACCACCGACCACACTCCCCTCCCCCACCACCGACCACACTCACCTCCCCCACCACCGACCACACTCCCCTCCTCACCACCGACCACACTCCCCTCCTCACCACCGACCACACTGCCCTCCCCCACCACCGACCACACTCACCTCCCCCATCACCGACAACACTCACCTCCCCCACCACTGACCACACTCCCCTCCCCACCAGCGACCACACTCCCCTCCTCACCACCGACCACACTCCCCTCCTCACCACCGACCACACTCCCCTCCCCCACCAGCGACCACACTCCCGTCCTCACCACCGACCACACTCCCCTCCCCACCACCGACCACACTCCCCTCCCCACCACCGACCACACTCACCACTCCCACCACCGACCACACTCACCTCCCCCACCACCGACCACACTGCCCTCCCCCACCACCGACCACACTCACCACCGACCACAGTCACCTCCCTCACCACCGACCAACCTCACCTCCCCCACCACCGACCACACACCCCTCCCCCACCACCGACCACCCTCACCTCCCCCACCACCGAACACCCTCACCTCCCCCACCACCGAACACCCTCACCTCCCCCAACACCGACCAGACTCACCTCCCGATCACTGACCAGACTCACCTCCCGATCACCGACCACACTCACCACCCCCACCACCGACCACACTCCCCTCCCCCACCACCGACCATACTCACCTCCCCACCACCGACCACACTCACCACCGACCACACTCATGACCAGGGTATAAATCACACAGCACAGGAATGGTGGTATTATACCAGTGAGAGTTTAAACCAGACAGCAGAGGAATCGGGTTATTATCCCAGTGAGGGTGTAAACCACACAGCACAGGAATGGGGTATTATCCCAGTGAGGGTATAAACCACACAGCACAGGAATGGGGTATTATCCCAGTGAGAGTATAAACCACACAGCACAGGAATGGGGTATTATCCCAGTGATAGTATAAACCACACAGCACAGGAATGGGGGTATTATCCCAGTGAGGGTATAAACCACACAGCACAGGAATGGGGTATTATCCCAGTGAGGGTATAAACCACACAGCACAGGAATGGGGGTATTATCCCAGTGAGAGTATAAACCACACAGCACAGGAATGGGGTATTATCCCAGTGATAGTATAAACCACACAGCACAGGAATGGGGGTATTATCCCAGTGAGAGTATAAACCACACAGCACAGGAATGGGGGTATTATCCCAGTGAGGGTAGACACCACACAACACAGGAATGGGGTATTATCCCAGTGGGTGTATAAACCACACAGCACAGTAATGGGGGTATTATCCCAGTGAGAGTATAAACCACACAGCACAGGAATGGGCGTATTATCCCAGTGAGAGTATAAACCACTCAGCACAGGAATGGGGGTATTATCCCAGTGAGGGTATAAACCAAACAGCACAGGAATGGGATATTATCCCAGTGAGGGTATAAACCACACAGCACAGGAATGGGGTATTATCCCAGTGGGTGTATAAACCACACAGCACAGGAATGGGGTATTATCCCAGTGGGTGTATAAACCACACAGCACAGGAATGGGGGTAATATCCCAGTGAGGGTATAAACCAAACACAGCACAGGAATGGGGTATTATCCCAGTGAGGGTATAAACCACACAGCACAGGAATGGGGTATTATCCCAGTGGGTGTATAAACCACACAGCACAGGAATGGGGTATTATCCCAGTGGGTGTATAAACCACACAGCACAGGAATGGGGGTAATATCCCAGTGAGGGTATAAACCAAACACAGCACAGGAATGGGGTATTATCCCAGTGAGGGTATAAACCACACAGCACAGGAATGGGGGTATTATCCCAGTGAGAGTATGAACCACACAGCACAGGAATGGGGTATTATCCCAGTGAGGGTATAAACCACACAGCACAGGAATGGGGTATTATCCCAGTGAGAGTATAAACCACACAGCACAGGAATGGGGTATTATCCCACTGGGTGTATAAACCACACAGCACAGGGATGGGGGTATTATCCCAGTGAGGGTATAAACCACACAGCACAGGAATGGGGGTATTATCCCAGTGAGGGTATATACCACACAGCACAGGAATGGGGTATTATCCCAGTGGGTGTATAAACCACACAGCACAGGAATGGGGGTATTATCCCAGTGAGAGTATAAACCACACAGCACAGGAATGGGGGTATTATCTCAGTGAGGGTATAAACCACACAGCACAGGAATGGGGTATTATCCCAGTGAGAGTATAAACCAGACAGCAAAGGAATGGGGGTATTATCCCAGTGATAGTATAAATCACACAGAACAGGAATGGGGTATTATCCCAGTGAGAGTATAAACCACACAGCACAGGAATGGGGTTTTATCCCAGTGAGAGTATAAACCACACAGAACAGGAATGGGGGTATTTTCCCAGTGATGGTATAAACCACACAGCACAGGAATCGGGTTATTATCCCAGTGAGGGTAGACACCACTCTGCACAGGAATGGGGTAAAATCCCAGTGGGTGTATAAACCACACAGCACAGGAATGGGGGTATTATCCCAGTGAGAGTATAAACCACACAGCACAGGAATGGGGGTATTATCCCAGTGAGGGTATAAACCACACAGCACAGGAATGGGGGTATTATCCCAGTGAGAGTATAAACAACACAGCACAGGAATGGGGGTATTATCCCAGTGAGGGTATAAACAACACAGCACAGGAATGGGGGTATTATCCCAGTGAGGGTATAAACCACACAGCACAGGAATGGGGTATTATCCCAGTAATGGTATAAGCCACACAGCACAGGAATGGAGTATTATCCCAGTGTGAGTATAACCCAGAAAGCAGAGGAATGGGGTATTATCCCAGTGAGAGTACAAACAACACAGCACAAGAATGGGGTATTATCCCAGTGAGGGTATAAACAACACAGCACAGGAATGGGGGTATTATCCCAGTGAGGGTATAAACAACACAGCACAGGAATGGGGGTATTATCCCAGTGAGGGTATAAACCACACAGCACAGGAATGGGGTATTATCCCAGTAATGGTATAAGCCACACAGCACAGGAATGGAGTATTATCCCAGTGTGAGTATAACCCAGAAAGCAGAGGAATGGGGTATTATCCCAGTGAGAGTATAAACAACACAACACAAGAATGAGGTATTCGCCCAGTGAGAGTATAAACCACACAGCACAGGAATGGGGTATTATCCCAGTGAGGGTATAAACCACACAGCACAGGAATGGGGGTATTAACCCAGTGAGGGCATAAACCACACAGCACAGGAATGGGGTATTATCCAAGTGAGGGTATAAACCACACAGCACAGGAATGGGGTACTATCCCAGTGAGGGTATAAACCACACAGCACAGGAATGAGGTATTATCCCAGTGAGATTATAAACCACACAGCACAGGAATGGGGATATTATCCCAGTGAGGGTATAAACCACACAGCACAGGAATGGGGTATTATCCCAGTGAGGGTATAAACCACACAGCACAGGAATGGGGGTAATATCCCAGTGAGGGTATAAACCACACAGCACAGGAATGGGGTATTATCCCAGCGCGGGAGTTTCAAAAAGCGCGGGAGCTGCGAGGCAGAGGGGACAGTTTAAAAGGGCGCGCTGTGGGTGAGGTAAGTACTGCATAACCACTTACTTACCTTGCAGGTCAGCTGTTCGGGAGAGAGATCAGTTTTGGGAGCAGGCCTATTGGCTGACTGTAAATCAGGAAGGATACAAAGGGTGTGGCTGAAGTGCCTATAGAAACAGAGTGCTGAAGGCAAACAGAGTGTATCTGAGTTTGGGTAAGGCTGAGTTCGGGTAAGAGGGGAGTGACAAAAAAAAAAAAAAAAAAAAAAAATCAAGTTAATTAAGTAAAGTAATTAACTAGTTAAGGGAATTTGGTGCTCACCTGAAGGAGGTGCAGAGAAGCAGACCTGTGAGGGAGTCTCTGGAGCAACTACATCACAGCCAGCAGGTAAGTGTTTGGCTTGTAACTGGCAAGTGATTTCTCTCTCTTTGACTTTCTCCTAGCTGTGTAGTTCAAATTTAACTTCAGGTTTAAGTCATGGCAGGAGAGCTCAGACCCGTGTCATGCTCCTCTTGTGAGATGTGGCAAGTCAGGGACCCTTCTGGTGTCCCTGACTCCTTCATCTGCAAGAAGTGTGTCCAACTGCAGCTCCTGTTAGACCGCTTGACGGCTCTGGAGCTGCGGATGGACTCACTTTGGAGCATCCGCGATGCTGAGGAAGTTGTGGAAAGCACATTCAGTGAGTTGGTCACACCGCAGATTAAAATTACTGAGGCAGATAGGGAAAGGGTGACCAACAGACAGAGGAAGAGTAGGAAGGCAGTGCAGGGATCCCCTGCGGTCATCTCCCTCCAAAACAGATTTACCGTTTTGGAAACTGTTGGGGGAGATGGCTCACCAGGGGAAGGTGGCAGCAGCCAGGTTCATGGCACCGTGGCTGGCTCTGCTGCACAGAAGGGCGGGAAAAAGAGTGGCAGAACTATAGTGATAGGGGATTCAATCGTCAGGGGAATAGACAGGCGGTTCTGCGGACGCAAACGAGAATCCAGGTTGGTATGTTGCCTCCCTGGTGCAAGGGTCAAGGATGTCTCGGAGCGGCTGCAGGGCATTCTGGAGGGGGAGGGTGAACAGCCAGCTGTCGTGGTGCATATAGGCACCAACGATATAGGTAAAAAACGGGATGAGGTCCTACAAGCTGAATTTAGGGAGTTAGGAGTTAAACTAAAAAGTAGGACCTCAAAGGTAGTAATCTCAGGATTGCTACCAGTGCCACGTGAAAGTCAGAGTAGGAATGACAGGATAGCTAGGATGAATACGTGGCTTGAGAGATGGTGCAAGAGGGAGGGTCTCAAATTCCTGGGACATTGGGACCGATTCTGGGGGAGGTGGGACCTGTACAAATCGGACGGTCTGCATCTGGGTGGGACCGGAACCAATGTTCTCGGGGGGGTGTTTGCTAGTGCAGTTGGGGAGGGTTTAAACTAATGTGCCAGGGGGATGGGAACCGATGTAGGAAGTCAGTGGGGACAGAAACAAAAGGCAGGAAGGGAGAGTGTGTAAAGCATGACCAGAGAAAGCAGGGCAGAGAGCAAGGAAGGTCTACATTAAACTGCATTTATTTCAATGCAAGGGGCCTGACGGGCAAAGCGGATGAACTCAGGGCATGGACGGGCACATGGGACTGGGATATTATAGCTATGACTGAAACATGGCTAAGGGAGGGGCAGGACTGGCAGCTCAATGTTCCGGGCTACAGATGCTATAGAAAGGATAGAACAGGAGGTAAGAGAGGAGGGGGAGTGGCGTTTTTGATTAGGGAGAACATCACGGCAGTACTTAGAGGGGATATATCCAAGGGTTCGCCCACTGAGTCTATATGGGTGGAACTGAAAAATAAGAAGGGAGAGATCACCTTGGTAGGACTGTACTACAGGCCCCCAAATAGTCAGTGGGAAATTGAGGAGCAAATATGTAAGGAGATTACAGATAGCTGCAAGAATAATAGGGTGGTAGTAGTAGGGGACTTTAACTTTCCCAACATTGACTGGGACAGTCATAGCATTAGGGGCTTGGATGGAGGGAAATTTGTTGAGTGTATTCAGGAGGAATTTCTCATTCAGTATGTGGATGGACCGACTAGAGAGGGGGCAAAACTTGACCTCGTCTTGGGAAATAAGGAAGGGCAAGTGATAGAAGTGCTAGTGAGGGATCACTTTGGGACAAGTGACCATAATTCCATTAGTTTTAAGATAGCTATGGAGAATGATAGGTCTGGCCCAAGAGTTAAAATTCTTAATTGGGGCAAGGCCAATTTTGATGGTATCAGACAGGAACTTGCAGAGGTAGATTGGGGGAGACTATTGGCAGACAAAGGGACGGCTGGTAAATGGGAGGCTTTTAAAAATGTGTTAACCAGGGTGCAGGGTAAGCACATTCCCTTTAGAGTGAAGGGCAAGGCTGGTAGAAGTAGGGAACCCTGGATGACTCGAGATATTGAGACTCTGGTCAAAAAGAAGAAGGAGGCATATGACGTACATAAGCAACTGGGATCAAGTAGATCCCTTGAAGAGTATAGAGATTGTCGAAATAGAGTTAAGAGGGAAATCAGGAGGGCAAAAAGGGGACATGAAATTGCTTTGGCAAATAATGCAAGGGAGAATCCAAAGAGATTCTACAGATACATAAAGGGGAAAAGAGTAACTAGGGACAGAGTAGGGCCTCTTAAGGATCAACAAGGGCATTTATGTGCAGAGCCACAAGAGTTGGGTGAGATCCTGAATGAATATTTCTCATCGGTATTCACGGTGGAGAAAGGCATGGATGTTAGGAAACTAAGGGAAATAAATAGTGATGTCTTGAGAAGTGTGCATATTACAGAGGAGGAGGTGCTGGAAGTCTTAAAGCGCATCAAGGTAGATAAATCCCCGGGACCTGATGAAATGTATCCCAGGATGTTGTGGGAGGCTAGGGAGGAAATTGCGGGTCCCCTAACCGAGATATTTGAATCATCGGCAGCCACAGGTGAGGTGCCTGAAGATTGGAGAGTGGCGAATGTTGTGCCCTTGTTTAAGAAGGGCAGCAGGGAAAAGCCTGGGAACTACAGACCGGTGAGCCTAACGTCTGTAGTAGGTAAGTTGCTAGAAGATATTCTGAGAGACAGGATCTACAAGCATTTAGAGAGGCAAGGACTGATTCGGGGCAGTCAGCATGGCTTTGTGCGTGGAAAATCATGTCTCACAAATTTGATTGAGTTTTTTGAGGGGGTGACCAAGAAGGTAGATGAGGGCAGTGCAGTAGACGTTGTCTACATGGACTTTAGCAAAGCCTTTGACAAGGTACCGCATGGTAGGTTGTTGCAGAAGGTTAAAGCTCACGGGATCCAGGGTGAGGTTGCCAATTGGATTCAAAATTGGCTGGACGACAGAAGGCAGAGGGTGGTTGTAGAGGGTTGTTTTTCAAACTGGAGGCCTGTGACCAGTGGTGTGCCTCAGGGATCGGTGCTGGGTCCACTGTTATTTGTGATTTATATTAATGATTTGGATGAGAATTTAGGAGGCATGGTTAGTAAGTTTGCAGATGACACCAAGATTGGTGGCATAGTGGATAGTGAAGAAGGTTATCTAGGATTGCAACGGGATCTTGATCAATTAGGCCAGTGGGCCGACGAATGGCAGATGGAGTTTAATTTAGATAAATGTGAGGTGATGCATTTTGGCAGATCGAATCAGGCCAGGACCTACTCAGTTAATGGTATGGCGTTGGGGAGAGTTATAGAACAAAGAGATCTAGGAGTACAGGTTCATAGCTCCTTGAAGGTGGAGTCGCAGGTGGACAGGGTGGTGAAGAAGGCATTCGGCATGCTTGGTTTCATTGGTCAGAACATTGAATACAGGAGTTGGGACGTCTTGTTGAAGTTGTACAAGACATTGGTACGGCCACACTTGGAATACTGTGTGCAGTTCTGGTCACCCTATTATAGAAAGGATATTATTAAACTAGAAAGAGTGCAGAAAAGATTTACTAGGATGTTGCCGGGACTTGATGGTTTGAGTTATAAGGAGAGGCTGGAGAGACTGGGACTTTTTTCCCTGGAGCGTAGGAGGCTTAGGGGTGATCTTATAGAGGTCTATAAAATAATGAGGGGCATAGATAAGGTAGATAGTCAACATCTTTTCCCAAAGGTAGGGGAGTCTAAAACTAGAGGGCATAGGTTTAAGGTGAGAGGGGAGAGATTCAGAAGGGCCCAGAGGGGCAATTTCTTCACTCAGAGGGTAGTGAGTGTCTGGAATGGGCTGCCAGAGGTAGTAGTAGAAGCGGGTACAATTGTGTCTTTCAAAAAGCATTTAGATGGTTACATGGGTAAGATGGGTATAGAGGGTTATGGGCCAAGTGCGGGCAACTGGGACTAGCTTAATGGTAAAAAACTGGGCGGCATGGACTGGTTGGGCCGAAGGGCCTGTTTCCATGCTGTAAACTTCTATGATTCTATGATTCTAGGGTATAAACCACACAGCACAGGAATGGGGTATTATCCCAGTGAGAGTATAAACCACACAGCACAGGAATGGGGTATTATCCCAGTGGCTGTATAAATCACACAGCACAGGAATGGGGGTATTATCCCAGTGAGGGTATAAACCACACAGCACAGGATTGGGGGTATTATCCCAGTGAGGGTCTTAACCATACAGCACAGGAATGGGGTATTATCCCAGTGGGTGTATAAACCACACAGCACAGGAATGGGGGTATTATCCCAGTGAGAGTATAAACCACACAGCACAGGAATGGGGGTATTATCTCAGTGAGGGTATAAACCACACAGCACAGGAATGGGGTGTTATCCCAGTGAGAGTATAAACCAGACAGCACAGGAATGGGGGTATTATCCCAGTGAGAGTATAAATCACACAGCACAGGAATGGGGGTATTATCCCAGTGAGGGTATAAACCACACAGCACAGGAATGGGGTATTATCCCAGTGAGAGTATAAACCACACAGCACAGGAATGGGGTTTTATCCCAGTGAGAGTATAAACCACACAGCACAGGAATGGGGGTATTTTCCCAGTGAAGGTATCAACCACACAGCACAGGAATCGGGTTATTATCCCAGTGAGGGTATAAACCACACAGCACAGGAATGGGGTATTATCCCAGTGGGTGTATAAACCACACAGCACAGGAATGGGGGTAATATCCCAGTGAGGGTATAAACCAAACACAGCACAGGAATGGGGTATTATCCCAGTGAGGGTATAAACCACACAGCACAGGAATGGGGTATTATCCCAGTGGGTGTATAAACCACACAGCACAGGAATGGGGTATTATCCCAGTGGGTGTATGAACCACACAGCACAGGAATGGGGGTATTATCCCAGTGAGAGTATAAACCACACAGCACAGGAATGGGGTATTATCCCAGTGAGAGTATAAACCACACAGCACAGGAATGGGGCATTATCCCACTGGGTGTATAAACCACACAGCACAGGGATGGGGGTATTATCCCAGTGAGGGTATAAACCACACAGCACAGGAATGGGGGTATTATCCCAGTGAGGGTATAAACCACACAGCACAGGAATGGGGTATTATCCCAGTGGGTGTATAAACCACACAGCACAGGAATGGGGGTATTATCCCAGTGAGAGTATAAACCACACAGCACAGGAATGGGGGTATTATCTCAGTGAGGGTATAAACCACACAGCACAGGAATGGGGTATTATCCCAGTGAGAGTATAAACCAGACAGCACAGGAATGGGGGTATTATCCCAGTGAGAGTATAAATCACACAGAACAGGAATGGGGTATTATCCCAGTGAGAGTATAAACCACACAGCACAGGAATGGGGTTTTATCCCAGTGAGAGTATAAACCACACAGAACAGGAATGGGGGTATTTTCCCAGTGATGGTATAAACCACACAGCACAGGAATCGGGTTATTATCCCAGTGAGGGTAGACACCACACTGCACAGGAATGGGGTATTATCCCAGTGGGTGTATAAACCACACAGCACAGGAATGGGGGTATTATCCCAGTGAGAGTGTAAAACACACAGCACAGGAATGGGGGTATTATCCCAGTGAGGGTATAAACAACACAGCACAGGAATGGGGGTATTATCCCAGTGAGGGTATAAACCACACAGCACAGGAATGGGGTATTATCCCAGTAATGGTATAAGCCACACAGCACAGGAATGGAGTATTATCCCAGTGTGAGTATAACGCAGAAAGCAGAGGAATGGGGTATTATCCCAGTGAGAGTATAAACAACACAGCACAAGAATGGGGTATTATCCCAGTGAGGGTATAAACAACACAGCACAGGAATGGGGGTATTATCCCAGTGAGGGTATAAACAACACAGCACAGGAATGGGGGTATTATCCCAGTGAGGGTATAAACCACACAGCACAGGAATGGGGTATTATCCCAGTAATGGTATAAGCCACACAGCACAGGAATGGAGTATTATCCCAGTGTGAGTATAACCCAGAAAGCAGAGGAATGGGGTATTATCCCAGTGAGAGTATAAACAACACAGCACAAGAATGAGGTATTATCCCAGTGAGAGTATAAACCACACAGCACAGGAATGGGGGATTATCCCAGTGAGGGTATAAACCACACAGCACAGGAATGGGGGTATTAACCCAGTGAGGGCATAAACCACACAGCACAGGAATGGGGTATTATCCCAGTGAGGGTATAAACCACACAGCACAGGAATGCGGTACTATCCCAGTGAGGGTATAAACCACACAGCACAGGAATGAGGTATTATCCCAGTGAGATTATAAACCACACAGCACAGGAATGGGGATATTATTCCAGTGAGGGTATAAACCACACAGCACAGGAATGGGGTATTATCCCAGTGAGGGTATAAACCACACAGCACAGGAATGGGGTTAATATCCCAGTGAGGGTATAAACCACACAGCACAGGAATGCGGTATTATCTCAGTGAGGGTATAAACCACACAGCACAGGAATGGGGTATTATCCCAGTGAGAGTATAAACCACACAGCACAGGAATGGGGTATTAGCCCAGTGGGTGTATAAACCACACAGCACAGGAATGGGGGTATTATCCCAGTGAGGGTATAAACCACACAGCACAGGAATGGGGGTATTATCTCAGTGAGGGTATAAACCACACAGCACAGGAATGGGGTGTTATCCCAGTGAGAGTATAAACCACACAGCACAGGAATGGGGTATTATCCCAGTGAGGGTAAAAACCACACAGCACAGGAATGGGGTATTATCCCAGTGAGGGTATAAACCACACAGCACAGGAATGGGGTATTATCCCAGTGAGGGTATAAACCACACAGCACAGGAATAGGGGTATTATCCCAGTGAGAGCATAAACCACACAGCACAGGAATGGGGTATTATCCCAGTGAGGGTATAAACCACACAGCACAGGAATGGGGGTATTAACCCAGTGAGGGTATAAACCACACAGCACAGGAATGGGGTATTATCCCAGTGAGGGTATAAACCACACAGCACAGGAATGGGGTATTATCCCAGTGAGATTATAAACCACACAGCACAGGAATGGGGATATTATCCCAGTGAGGGTATAAACCACACAGCACAGGAATGGGGTATTATCCCAATGAGGGTATAAACCACACAGCAGAGGAATGGGGTATTATCCAAGTGAGGGTATAAACCACACAGCACAGGAATGGGGGTATTAACCCAGTGAGGGTATAAACCACACAGCACAGGAATGGGGGTATTATCCCAGTGAGCGTATAAACCACACACCACAGGAATGGGGTATTATCCCAGTGAGGGTATAAACCACACAGCACAGGAATGGGGGTATTATCCCAGTGAGGGTATAAACCACACAGCACAGGAATGGGGTATTATCCCAGTGAGGGTATAAACCACACAGCACAGGAATGGGGTATTATCCCAGTGAGGGTATAAACCACACAGCATAGGAATGGGAGTATTATCCCAGTGAGGGTATAAACCACACAGCACAGGAATGGGGTATTATCCCAGTGAGAGTATAAACCACACAGCACAGGAATGGGGGTATTATCCCAGTGAGAGTATAAACCACACAGCACAGGAATGGGGGTATTATCCCAGTGAGGGTACAAACCACACAGCACAGGAATGGGGTATTATCCCAGTGAGGGTATAAACCACACAGCACAGGAATGGGGTATTATCCCAGTGGGTGTATAAACCACACAGCACAGGAATGGGGTATTATCCCAGTGGGTGTATAAACCACACAGCACAGGAATGGGGGTATTATCCCAGTGAGCGTATAAACCACACAGCACAGGAATGGGGTATTATCCCAGTGAGGGTATAAACCACACAGCACAGGAATGGGGGTATTATCCCAGTGAGCGTATAAACCACACAGCACAGGAATGGGGTATTATCCCAGTGAGGGTATAAACCACACAGCACAGGAATGGGGTATTATCCCAGTGAGGGTATAAACCACACAGCATAGGAATGGGAGTATTATCGCAGTGAGGGTATAAACCACACAGCACAGGAATGGGGTATTATCCCAGTGAGAGTATAAACCACACAGCACAGGAATGGGGGTATTATCCCAGTGAGAGTATAAACCACACAGCACAGGAATGGGGGTATTATCCCAGTGAGGGTACAAACCACACAGCACAGGAATGGGGTATTATCCCAGTGAGGGTATAAACCACACAGCACAGGAATGGGGTATTATCCCAGTGGGTGTATAAACCACACAGCACAGGAATGGGGGTATTATCCCAGTGAGGGTATAAACCACAGCACAGGAATGGGGGTATTATCCCAGTGAGGGTATAAACCACACAGCACAGGAATGGGGTATTATCCCAGTGGGTTTATAAACCACACAGCACGGGAATGGGGGTATTATCCCAGTGAGAGTATAAACCACACAGCACAGGAATCGGGTTATTATCCCAAGAGGGTAAAAACCACACAGCACAGGAATGGGGTTTTATCCCAGTGAGGGTATAAACCACACAGCACAGGAATGGGGCATTATCCCAGTGAGGGTAAAAACCACACAGCACAGGAATGGGGTATTATCCCAGTGAGGGTATAAACCACACAGCACAGGAATGGGGTATTATCCCAGTGAGGGTATAAACCACACAGCACAGGAATGGGGGTATTATCCCAGTGAGAGTATAAACCAAACAGCACAGGAATGGGGTATTATCCCAGTGATAGTATGCACCACACAGCACAGGAATGGGGTATTATCCCAGTGAGAGTATAAACCACACAGCACAGGAATGGGGTTTTATCCCAGTGAGAGTATAAACCACACAGCACAGGAATGGGGGTATTTTCCCAGTGATGGTATAAACCACACAGCACCGGAATTGGGTTATTATCCCAGTGAGGGTAGACACAACACAGCACAGGAATGGAGTATTATCCCAGTGGGTGTATAAACCACACAGCACAGGAATGGGGGTATTATCCCAGTGACAGTATAAACAACACAGCACAGGAATGGGGGTATTATCCCAGTGAGGGTATAAACAACACAGCACAGGAATGGGGGTATTATCCCAGTGAGGGTAGAAACCACACAGCACAGGAATGGGGTATTATCCCAGTAATGGTATAAGCCACACAGCACAGGAATGGGGTATTATCCCAGTGTGAGTATAACCCAGAAAGCACAGGAATGGAGTATTATCCCAGTGAGAGTATAAACAACACAGCACAAGAATGAGGTATTATCCCAGTGAGAGTATAAACCACACAGCACAGGAATGGGGGTATTAACCCATTGAGGGAATAAACCACACAGCACAGGAATGGGTTATTATCCCAGTGAGGGTATAAACCACAGAGCACAGGAATGGGGTATTATCCCAGTGAGAGTACAAACCACACAGCACAGGAATGGGGTTTTATCCCAGTGAGGGTATAAACCACACAGCACAGGAATGGGGTATTATCCCAGTGAGAGTATAAATCACACAGCACAGGAATGGGGTATTAACCCAGTGAGGGTATAAACCAGACAGCACAGGAATGGGGTAATATCCCAGTGAGAGTATAAACCAGACAGCACAGGAATGGGGTATTATCCCAGTGAGGGTATAAACCACACAGCATAGGAATGGGAGTATTATCGCAGTGAGGGTATAAACCAGACAGCACAGGAATGGGGTATTATCCCAGTGAGGGTATAAACCACACAGCACAGGAATGGGGTATTATCCCAGTGAGGGTATAAACCACACAGCATAGGAATGGGAGTATTATCGCAGTGAGGGTATAAACCACACAGCACAGGAATGGGGTATTATCCCAGTGAGAGTATAAACCACACAGCACAGGAATGGGGTTATTATCCCAGTGAGAGTATAAACCACACAGCACAGGAATGGGGGTATTATCCCAGTGAGGGTACAAACCACACAGCACAGGAATGGGGTATTATCCCAGTGAGGGTATAAACCACACAGCACAGGAATGGGGTATTATCCCAGTGGGTGTATAAACCGCACAGCACAGGAATGGGGTATTATCCCAGTGGGTGTATAAACCACACAGCACGGGAATGGGGGTATTATCCCAGTGAGGGTATAAACCACACAGCACAGGAATGGGGGTATTATCCCAGTGAGGGTATAAACCACACAGCACAGGAATGGGGTTTTATCCCAGTGAGGGTATAAACCACACAGCACAGGAATGGGGCATTATCCCAGTGAGGGTAAAAACCACACAGCACAGGAATGGGGTATTATCCCAGTGAGGGTATAAACCACACAGCACAGGAATGGGGTATTATCCCAGTGAGGGTATAAACCACACAGCACAGGAATGGGGGTATTATCCCAGTGAGAGTATAAACCAAACAGCACAGGAATGGGGTATTATCCCAGTGAGAGTATAAACCACACAGCACAGGAATGGGGTTTTATCCAAGTGAGAGTATAAACCACACAGCACAGGAATGGGGGTATTATCCCAGTGATAGTATGAACCACACAGCACAGGAATGGGGTATTATCCCAGTGAGAGTATAAACCACACAGCACAGGAATGGGGTTTTATCCAAGTGAGAGTATAAACCACACAGCACAGGAATGGGGGTATTTTCCCAGTGATATTATAAACCACACAGCACAGGAATCGGGTTATTATCCCAGTGAGGGTAGACACCACACAGCACAGGAATGGGGTATTATCCCAGTGGGTGTATAAACCACACAGCACAGGAATGGGGGTATTATCCCAGTGAGGGTATAAACCTCACAGCACAGGAATGGGGGTATTATCCCAGTGAGAGTATAAACCACACAGCACAGGAATGGGGGTATTATCCCAGTGAGGGTATAAACCACACAGCACAGGAATGGGGGTATTATCCCAGTGACAGTATAAACAACACAGCACAGGAATGGGGGTATTATCCCAGTGAGGGTATAAACAACACAGCACAGGAATGGGGGTATTATCCCAGTGAGAGTATAAACCACACAGCACAGGAATGGGGGTATTATCCCAGTGAGGGTATAAACCACACAGCACAGGAATGGGGATATTATCCCAGTGACAGTATAAACAACACAGCACAGGAATGGGGGTATTATCCCAGTGAGGGTATAAACAACACAGCACAGGAATGGGGGTATTATCCCAGTGAGGGTATAAACCACACAGCACAGGAATGGGGTATTATCCCAGTAATGGTGTAAGCCACACAGCACAGGAATGGGTATTATCCCAGTGTGAGTATAACCCAGAAAGCACAGGAATGGGGGTATTAACCCATTGAGGGAATAAATCACACAGCACAGGAATGGGTTATTATCCCAGTGAGGGTATAAACCACAGAGCACAGAAATGGGGTATTATCCCCGTGAGAGTATAAACCACACAGCACAGGAATGGGGTATTAACCCAGTGAGGGAATAAACCACACAGCACAGGAATGGGGTATTATCCCAGTGAGGGTATAAACCACACAGCACAGGAATGGGGTATTATCCCAGTAGTGGTATAAGCCACACAGCACAGGAATGGGGTATTATCCCAGTGAGAGTATAACCCAGAAAGCACAAGAATGAGGTATTATCCCAGTGAGAGTATAAACCACACAGCACAGGAATGGGGTATTATCCCAGTGAGGGTATAAACCACACAGCACAGGAATGGGGGTATTAACCCAGTGAGGGTATAAACCACACAGCACAGGAATGGGGTATTATCCCAGTGAGGGTATAAACCACACAGCACAGGAATGGGGTATTATCCCAGTGAGAGTATAAACCACACAGCACAGGAATGGGGATATTATCCCAGTGAGGGCATAAACCATACGGCACAGGAATGGGGTATTATCCCAGTGTGAGTATAACCCAGAAAGCACAGGAATGGGGTATTATCCCAGTGAGGGTATAAACCACACAGCACAGGAATGGGGTATTATACCAGTGAGAGTATAAACCACACAGCACAGGAATGGGGTATTATCCCAGTGGGTGTATAAACCACACAGCACAGGAATGGGGTATTATCCCAGTGAGAGTATAAACCACACAGCACAGGAATGGGGTATTATCCCAGTGTGGGTATAAACCACACAGCACAGGAATGGGGTATTATCCCAGTGGGTGTATAAACCACACAGCACAGGAATGGGGTATTATCCCAGTGAGAGTATCAACCACACAGCACAGGAATGGGGTATTATCCCAGTGAGGGTATAAACCACACAGCACAGGAATGGGGGTATTATCCCAGTGAGAGTATAAACCACACAGCACAGGAATGGGGTATTATCCCAGTGAGAGTATAAACCGCACAGGAATGGGGGTATTATCCCAGTGAGGGTATAAACAACACAGCACAGGAATGGGGGTATTATCCCAGTGAGGGTATAAACCACACAGCACAGGAATGGGGTATTATCCCAGTAATGGTATAAGCCACACAGCACAGGAATGGGGTATTATCCCAGTGTGAGTATAACCCAGAAAGCACAGGAATGGGGATATTATCCCAGTGAGGGTATAAACCACACAGCACAGGAATGGGGTATTATTCCAGTGAGGGTATAAACCACACAGCACAGGAATGGGGTATTATCCCAGTGGGTGTATAAACCACACAGCACAGGAATGGGGTATTATCCCAGTGAGAGTATAAACCACACAGCACAGGAATGGGGTATAATCCCAGTGAGAGTATAAACCACACAGCACAGGAATGGGGGTATTTTCCCAATGAGAGTATAAACCACACAGCACAGGAATCGGGTATATCCCAGTGAGAGTATAAACCACACAGCACAGGAATGGCGTATTATCCCAGTGGGTGTATAAACCACACAGCACAGGAATGGGGTATTATCCCAGTGAGAGTATAAACCACACAGCACAGGAATGGGGGTATTATCCCAGTGAGAGTATAAACCACACAGCACAGGAATGGGGTATTATCCCAGTGAGAGTATAAACCACACAGCACAGGAATGGGGGTATTTTCCCAATGAGAGTATAAACCACACAGCACAGGAATCGGGTATATCCCAGTGAGAGTATCAACCACACAGCACAGGAATGGGGTATTATTCCAGTGAGGGTATAAACCACACAGCACAGGAATGGGGTATTATCCCAGTGGGTGTATAAACCACACAGCACAGGAATGGGGTATTATCCCAGTGAGAGTATAAACCACACAGCACAGGAATGGGGTATTATCCCAGTGAGAGTATAAACCACACAGCACAGGAATGGGGGTATTTTCCCAATGAGAGTATAAACCACACAACACAGGAATCGGGTATATCCCATTGAGAGTATAAACCACACAGCACAGGAATGGGGTATTATTCCAGTGAGGGTATAAACCACACAGCACAGGAATGGGGTATTATCCCAGTGTGAGTATAACCCAGAAAGCACAGGAATGGGGTATTATCCCAGTGAGGGTATAAACCACACAGCACAGGAATGGGGTATTATACCAGTGAGAGTATAAACCACACAGCACAGGAATGGGGTATTATCCCAGTGGGTGTATAAACCACACAGCACAGGAATGGGGTATTATCCCAGTGAGAGTATAAACCACACAGCACAGGAATGGGGTATTATCCCAGTGTGGGTATAAACCACACAGCACAGGAATGGGGTATTATCCCAGTGGGTGTATAAACCACACAGCACAGGAATGGGGTATTATCCCAGTGAGAGTATCAACCACACAGCACAGGAATGGGGTATTATCCCAGTGAGAGTATAAACCACACAGCACAGGAATGGGGTATTATCCCAGTGTGGGTATAAACCACACAGCACAGGAATGGGGTATTATCCCAGTGGGTGTATAAACCACACAGCACAGGAATGGGGTATTATCCCAGTGAGAGTATCAACCACACAGCACAGGAATGGGGTATTATCCCAGTGAGGGTATAAACCACACAGCACAGGAATGGGGGTATTATCCCAGTGAGAGTATAAACCACACAGCACAGGAATGGGGTATTATCCCAGTGAGAGTATAAACCACACAGCACAGGAATGGGGGTATTATCCCAGTGAGGGTATAAACCACACAGCACAGGAATGGGGTATTATCCCAGTAATGGTATAAGCCACACAGCACAGGAATGGGGTATTATCCCAGTGTGAGTATAACCCAGAAAGCAAAGGAATGGGGTATTATCCCAGTGAGGGTATAAACCACACAGCACACGAAGGGGTTTATTATCCCAGTGAGAGTATAAACAACACAGCACAGGAATGGGGGTATTATCCCAGTGAGGGTATAAACAACACAGCACAGGAATCGGGGTATTATGCCAGTGAGGGTATAAACCACAAAGCACAGGAATGGGGTATTATCCCAGTAATGGTATAAGCCACACAGCACAGGAATCGGGTATTATCCCAGTGTGAGTATAACCCAGAAAGCACAGGACTGGGGTATTATCCCAGTGAGAGTATGAACAACACAGCACAAGAATGAGGTATTATCCCAGTGAGGGTATAAACAACACAGCACAGGAATGGGGTATTATCCCAGTGAGAGTATAAACCACACAGCACAGGAATTGGGTATTATCCCAGTGAGGGTATAAACCACACAGCACAGGAATGGGGGTATTAACCCAGTGAGGGTATAAACCACACAGCACAGGAATGGGGTATTATCCCAGTGAGGGTATAAACCAGACAGCACAGGAATGGGGTATTATCCCAGTGAGAGAATAAACCACACAGCACAGGAATGGGGATATTATCCCAGTGAGGGTATAAACCACACAGCACAGGAATGGGGGTATTAACCCAGTGAGGGTATAAACCACACAGCACAGGAATGGGGATATTATCCCAGTGGGTGGAAAAACCACACAGCACAGGAATGGGGGTAGTTTCCCAGTGAGAGTATAAACCACACAGCACAGGAATGGGGTGTTATCCCAGTGAGAGTATAAACCACACAGCACAGGAATGGGGTATTATCCCAGTGAGAGTATAAACTACACATCACAGGAATGGGGGTATTATCCCAGTGAGGGTGAACCACACAGCACAGGAATGGTGGTATTAGCCCAGTGAGAGTATAAACCACACAGCACAGGAATGGGGGTATTATCCCAGTGAGGGTATAAACCACAAAGCACAGGAATGGGGGTATTTTCCCAATGAGAGTATAAACCACACAACACAGGAATCGGGTATATCCCAGTGAGAGTATAAACCACACAGCACAGGAATGGGGTACTATTCCAGTGAGGGTATAAACCACACAGCACAGGAATGGGGGTATTATCCCAGTGAGGGTATAAACCACACAGCACAGGAATGGGGTATTATCCCAGTGAGAGTATAAACCACACAGCACAGGAATGGGGTATTATCCCAGTGAGAGTATAAACCACACATCACAGGAATGGGGGTATTTTCCCAATGAGAGTATAAACCACACAGCACAGGAATGGGGTATTATCCCAGTGTGAGTATAACCCAGAAAGCACAGGACTGGGGTATTATCCCAGTGAGAGTATAAACAACACAGCACAAGAATGAGGTATTATCCCAGTGAGGGTATAAACAACACAGCACAGGAATGGGGTATTATCCCAGTGAGAGTATAAACCACACAGCACAGGAATTGGGTATTATCCCAGTGAGGGTATAAACCACACAGCACAGGAATGGGGGTATTAACCCAGTGAGGGTATAAACCACACAGCACAGGAATGGGGTATTATCCCAGTGAGGGTATAAACCAGACAGCACAGGAATGGGGTATTATCCCAGTGAGAGTATAAACCACACAGCACAGGAATGGGGATATTATCCCAGTGAGGGTATAAACCACACTGCACAGGAAAGGGGATATTATCCCAGTGGGTGGAAAAACCACACTGCACAGGAAAGGGGATATTATCCCAGTGGGTGGAAAAACCACACAGCACAGGAATGGGGTATTATCCCAATGAGAGAATAAACCACACAGCACAGGAATGGGGATATTATCCCAGTGGGTGGAAAAACCACACAACACAGGAATGGGGGTAGTTTCCCAGTGAGAGTATAAACCACACAGCACAGGAATGGGGTATTATCCCAGTGAGAGTATAAACCACACAGCACAGGAATTGGGTATTATCCCAGTGAGGGTATAAACCACACAGCACAGGAATGGGGGTATTAACCCAGTGAGGGTATAAACCACACAGCACAGGAATGGGGTATTATCCCAGTGAGGGTATAAACCAGACAGCACAGGAATGGGGTATTATCCCAGTGAGGGTATAAACCACACAGCACAGGAATGGGGGTATTAACCCAGTGAGGGTATAAACCACACTGCACAGGAAAGGGGATATTATCCCAGTGGGTGGAAAAACCACACAGCACAGGAATGGGGTATTATCCCAATGAGAGAATAAACCACACAGCACAGGAATGGGGATATTATCCCAGTGGGTGGAAAAACCACACAACACAGGAATGGGGGTAGTTTCCCAGTGAGAGTATAAACCACACAGCACAGGAATGGGGTATTATCCCAGTGAGAGTATAAACTACACATCACAGGAATGGGGGTATTATCCCAGTGAGGGTGAACCACACAGCACAGGAATGGTGGTATTAGCCCAGTGAGAGTATAAACCACACAGCACAGGAATGGGGGTATTATCCCAGTGAGAGTATAAACCACACAGCACAGGAATGGGGGTATTATCCCAGTGAGGGTATAAACCACACAGCACAGGAATGGGGTATTATCCCAGTGAGAGTATAAACCACACAGCACAGGAATGGGGTTTTATCCCAGTGAGAGTATAAACCACACAGCACAGGAATGGGGGTATTTTCCCAGTGATGGTATAAACCACACAGCACAGGAATCGGGTTATTATCCCAGTGAGGGTATAAACCACACAGCACAGGAATGGGGTATTATCCCAGTGAGAGTATAAGTGACACAGCACAGGAATGGGGGTATTATCCCAGTGAGAGTATAAACCACACAGCACAGGAATGGGGGTATTATCCCAGTGAGGGTAGACACCACACAGCACAGGAATGGGGGTATTATCCCAGTGGGTGTATAAATCACACAGGACAGGAATGGGGCTTTTATCCCAGTGAGAGTATAAACCACACAGCACAGGAATGGGGGTATTATCCCAGTGAGGGTATTAACCACACAGCATAGGAATGGGGGTATTATCCCAGTGAGAGTATAAACCACACAGCACAGGAATGGGGGTATTATCCCAGTGAGAGTATAAACCACACAGAACAGGAATGGGGGTATTATCCCAATGAGGGTATAAACCACACAGCACAGGAATGGGGTATTATCCCAGTGAGGGTATAAACTACACAGCACAAGAATGGGGTATTATCCCAGTGGGTGTATAAACCACACAGCACAGGAATCGGGTATTATCCCAGTGGGTGCATAAACCACACAGCACAGGAATGGGGGTAATATCCCAGTGAGGGTATTAACCACACAGCACAGGAATGGGGTATTCTCCCAGTGATAGTATAAACCACACAGCACAGGAATGGGGGTATTATCCCAGTGAGAGTATAAACCACACATCACAGGAATGGGGGTATTTTCCCAATGAGAGTATAAACCACACAGCACAGGAATCGGGTATATCCCAGTGAGAGTATAAACCACACAGCACAGGAATCGGGTTATTATCCCAGTGAGGGTATAAACAACACAGCACAGGAATGGGGGTATTATCCCAGTTAGGGTATAAACCACACAGCACAGGAATATGGTAATATCCCAGTGAGGGTATAGACCACACAGCACAGGAATGGGGTATTATCCCAGTGAGGGTATAAACCACACAGCACAGGAATGGGGTATTATCCCAGTGAGGGTATAAACCACACAGCACAGGAATGGAGGTACTATCCCAGTGAGAGTAAAAACCACACAGCACAGGAATGGGGGTATTATCCCAGTGGGTGTATAAACCACACAGCACAGGAATGAGGGTATCATCCCAGTGAGAGTATAAACCACACAGCACACGAAGGAGTTTATTATCCCAGTGAGAGTATAAACAACACAGCACAGGAATGGGGGTATTATCCCAGTGAGGGTATAAACAACACAGCACAGGAATCGGGGTATTATGCCAGTGAGGGTATAAACCACAAAGCACAGGAATGGGGTATTATCCCAGTAATGGTATAAGCCACACAGCACAGGAATGGGGTATTATCCCAGTGTGAGTATAACCCAGAAAGCACAGGACTGGGGTATTATCCAAGTGAGAGTATGAACAACACAGCACAAGAATGAGGTATTATCCCAGTGAGGGTATAAACAACACAGCACAGGAATGGGATATTATCCCAGTGAGAGTATAAACCACACAGCACAGGAATTGGGTATTATCCCAGTGAGGGTATAAACCACACAGCACAGGAATGGGGGTATTAACCCAGTGAGGGTATAAACCACACAGCACAGGAATGGGGTATTATCCCAGTGAGGGTATAAACCAGACAGCACAGGAATGGGGTATTATCCCAGTGAGAGAATAAACCACACAGCACAGGAATGGGGATATTATCCCAGTGAGGGTATAAACCACACAGCACAGGAATGGGGGTATTAACCCAGTGAGGGTATAAACCACACTGCACAGGAATGGGGATATTATCCCAGTGGGTGGAAAAACCACACAGCACAGGAATGGGGGTATTATCCCAATGAGAGTATAAACCACACAGCACAGGAATGGGGTATTATCCCAGTGGGTGGAAAAACCACACAGCACAGGAATGGGGGTAGTTTCCCAGTGAGAGTATAAACCACACAGCACAGGAATGGGGTGTTATCCCAGTGAGAGTATAAACCACACAGCACAGGAATGGTGGTATTAGCCCAGTGAGAGTATAAACCACACAGCACAGGAATGGGGGTATTATCCCAGTGAGAGTATAAACCACAAAGCACAGGAATGGGGTATTATCCCAGTGGGTGTATAAACCACACAGCACAGGAATGGGGGTAACATCCCAGTGAGGGTATAAACCACACAGCAGAGGAATGGGGTATTATCCCAGTGAGGGTATAAACCACACAGCACAGGAATGGGGTTATTATCCCAGTGAGGGTATAAACCACACAGCACGGGAATGGGGTATTATCCCAGTGAGGGTATAAACCACACAGCACAGGAATGTGGTATTATCCCAGTGAGGGTATAAACCACACAGCACAGGAATGGGGTGTTATTCCAGTGAGAGTATAAACCACACAGCACAGGAATGGGGGTTTTATCCCAATGAGGGTATAAACCACACAGCACAGGAATGGGGTATTATCCCAGTGAGGGTATAAACTACACAGCACAAGAATGGGGTATTATCCCAGTGGGTGTATAAACCACACAGCACAGGAATCGGGTATTATCCCAGTGGGTGCATAAACCACACAGCACAGGAATGGGGGTATTTTCCCAGTGATGATATAAACCACACAGCACAGGAATGGGGGTATTATCCCAGTGAGAGTATAAACCACACAGCACAGGAATGGGGCTATTATCCCAGTGAGAGTATAAACCACACAGCACAGGAATGGGGTATTATCCCAGTGAGGGTATAAACCACACAGCACAGGAATGGGGTATTATCCCAGTGGGTGTATAAACCACACAGCACAGGAATGGGGTATTATCCCAGTGAGAGTATAAGCCACACAGCACAGGAATGGGGTTTTATCCCAGTGAGAGTATAAACCACACAGCACAGGAATGGGGGTATTTTCCCAGTGATGGTATAAACCACACAGCACAGGAATGGGGATATTTTCCCCGTGATGATATATACCACACAGCACAGGAATCGGGTTATTATCCCAGTCAGGGTATAAACCACACAGCACTGGAATGGGGTATTATCCCAGTGAGGGTATAAACCACACAGCATAGGAATGGGGTATTATCCCAGTGAGGGTATGAACCACACAGCACAGGAATGGGGTATTATCCCAGTGATAGTATGAACCACACAGCACAGGAATGGGGTATTATCCCAGTGAGAGTATAAACCACACAGCACAGGAATGGGGTTTTATCCCAGTGATGGTATAAACCACACAGCACAGGAATGGGGTATTATCCCAGTGAGAGTATAAACCACACAGCACAGGAATCGGGTTATTATCCCAGTGAGAGTATAAACCACACAGCACAGGAATGGGGGTATTTTCCCAGTGATGGTATAAACCACACAGCACAGGAATCGGGTTATTATCCCAGTGACGGTAGACACCACACAGCACAGGAATGGGGTATTATCCCAGTGGGTGTATAAACCACACAGCACAGGAATGGGGAAATTATCCCAGTGAGAGTATAAACCACACAGCACAGGAATGGGGGTATTATCCCAGTGAGGGTATAAACCACACAGCACAGGAATGGGGGTATTATCCCAGTGAGGGTAGACACCACACAGCACAGGAATGGGGTATTATCCCAGTGGGTGTATAAATCACACAGGACAGGAATGGGGGTATTATCCCAGTGAGAGTATAAACCACACAGAACAGGAATGGCGGTATTATCCCAATGAGGGTATAAACCACACAGCACAGGAATGGGGTATTATCCCAGTGAGGGTATAAACCACACAGCACAAGAATGGGGTATTATCCCAGTGGGTGTATAAACCACACAGCACAGGAATCGGGTATTATCCCAGTGGGTGGATAAACCACACAGCACAGGAATGGGGGTAATATCCCAGTGAGGGTATAAACCACACAGCACAGGAATGGGGTATTTTCCCAGTGATAGTATAAACCACACAGCACAGGAATGGGGGTATTATCCCAGTGAGAGTATAAACCACACAGCACGGGATTGGGGTATTTTCCCAGTGAGAGTATAAACCACACAGCACAGGAATGGGGGTATTTTCCCAGTGATGGTATAAACCACACAGCACAGGAATGGGGGTATTTTCCCAGTGATGATATAAACCACACAGCACAGGAATCGGGCTATTATCCCAGTGAGGGTATAAACCACACAGCACTGGAATGGGGTATTATCCCAGTGAGGGTAAACCACACAGCACAGGAATGAGATATTATCCCAGTGAGAGTATAAACCACACAGCACAGGAATGGGGCTATTATCCCAGTGAGAGTATAAACCACACAGCACAGGAATGGGGGTATTATCCCAGTGAGAGTATAAACCACACAGCACAGGAATGGGGGTATTATCCCAGTGAGGGTATAAACCACACAGCACAGGAATGGGGTATTATCCCAGTGAGGGTATAAACCACACAGCACAGGAATGGGGCATTATGACAGTGGGTGTATAAACCACACAGCACAGGAATGGGGTATTGTCCCAGTGGGTGTATAAACCACACAGCACAGGAATGTGGTATTATCCCAGTGAGGGTATAAACCACACAGCACAGGAATGGGGTGTTATTCCAGTGAGAGTATAAACCACACAGCACAGGAATGGGGGTATTATCCCAGTGAGAGTATAAACCACACAGCACAGGAATGAGATATTATCCCAGTGATAGTATAAACCACACAGCACAGGAATGGGGGTATTATCCCAGTGAGAGTATAAACCACACAGCACAGGAATGGGGGTATTATCCCAGTGAGAGTATAAACCACACAGCACAGGAATGGGGGTATTATCCCAGTGAGAGTATAAACCACACAGCACAGGAATGGGGCTATTATCCCAGTGAGAGTATAAACCACACAGCACAGGAATGGGGTATTATCCCAGTGAGGGTATAAACCACACAGCACAGGAATGGGGTATTATCCCAGTGAGGATACAAACCACACAGCACAGGAATGAGGGCATTATCCCAATGAGAGTATAAACCACACAGCACAGGAATGTGGTATTATCCCAGTGATAGTATAAACCACACAGCACAGGAATGGGGTATTATCCCAGTGAGAGCATAAGCCACACAGCACAGGAATGGGGTTTTATCCCAGTGAGAGTATAAACCACACAGCACAGGAATGGGGGTATTTTCCCAGTGATGGTATAAACCACACAGCACAGGAATGGGGGTATTTTCCCCGTGATGATATATACCACACAGCACAGGAATCGGGTTATTATCCCAGTCAGGGTATAAACCACACAGCACTGGAATGGGGTATTATCCCAGTGAGGGTATAAACCACACAGCATAGGAATGGGGTATTATCCCAGTGAGGGTATGAACCACACAGCACAGGAATGGGGGTATTATCCCAGTGAGAGTATAAACCACACAGCACAGGAATGGGGTATTATCCCAGTGATAGTATAAACCACACAGCACAGGAATGGGGGTATTATCCCAGTGAGAGTATAAACCACACAGCACAGGAATGGGGGTATTATCCCAGTGAGAGTAAAAACCACACAGCACAGGAATGGGGGTATTATCCCAGTGAGGGTATAAACCACACAGCACAGGAATGGGGTATTATCCCAGTGAGGGTATAAACCACACAGCACAGGAATGGGGCATTATCACAGTGGGCGTATAAACCACACAGCACAGGAATGGGGTATTATCCCAGTGGGTGTATAAACCACACAGCACAGGAATGGGGTATTATCCCAGTGAGGGTATAAACCACACAGCACAGGAATGGGGTTATTATCCCAGTGAGAGTATAAACCACAGAGCACAGGAATGAGGTATTATCCCAGTGAGGGTATAAACCACACAGCACGGGAATGGGGTATTATCCCAGTGAGGGTATAAACCACACAGCACAGGAATGGGGTATTATCCCAGTGAGGGTATAAACCACACAGCACAGGAATGGGGCATTATCACAGTGGGCGTATAAACCACACAGCACAGGAATGGGGTATTATCCCAGTGGGTGTATACACCACACAGCACAGGAATGGGGTATTATCCCAGTGAGAGTATAAACCACACAGCACAGGAATGGGGCTATTATCCCAGTGAGAGTATAAACCACACAGCACAGGAATGGGGGTACTATCCCAGTGAGGGTATAAACCACACAGCACAGGAATGGGGTATTATCCCAGTGAGGGTATAAACCACACAGCACAGGAATGGGGTATTATCCCAGTGGGTGTATAAACCACACAGCACAGGAATGGGCGTAATATCCCAGTGAGGGAATAAACCACACAGCACAGGAATGGGGTATTATCCCAGTGAGGGTATAAACCACACAGCACAGGAATGGGGGTATTATCCCAGTGAGAGTATAAACCACACAGCACAGGAATGGGGTATTATCCCAGTGAGAGTATAAACCACACAGCACAGGAATGGGGTATTATCCCAGTGAGGGTACAAACCACACAGCACAGGAATGTGGGTATTATCCCAGTGAGAGTAGAAACCACACAGCACAGGAATGGGGTATTATCCCAGTGATAGTGTAAACCACACAGCACAGGAATGGGGTATTATCCCAGTGAGAGTATAAGCCACACAGCACAGGAATGGGGTTTTATCCCAGTGAGAGTATAAACCACACAGCACAGGAATGGGGGTATTTTCCCAGTGATGGAATAAACCACACAGCACAGGAATGGAGGTATTTTCCCAATGAGGATATAAACCACACAGCACAGGAATCGGGTTATTATCCCAGTGAGGGTATAAACCACACAGCACAGGAATGGGGTATTATCCCAGTTAGGGTATAAACTACACAGCACAGGAATGGGGTATTATCCCTGTGAGGGTATAAACCACACAGCACAGGAATGGGGTATTATCCCAGTGAGGGTATAAACCTCACAGCACAGGAATGGGGGTATTATCCAAGTGAGAGTATAAACCACACAGCACAGGAATGGGGGTATTATCCCGGTGAGAGTAGAAACCACACAGCACAGGAATGGGGGTTTTATCCCAGTGAGGGTATAAACCACACGGCACAGGAATGGGGTATTATCCCAGTGAGGGTATTAACCACACAGCACAGGAATGGGGTATTATCACAGTGGGTGGATAAACCACACAGCACAGGAATGGGGTATTATCCCAGTGGGTGTATAAACCACACAGCACAGGAATGGGGGTAATATCCCAGTGAGGGTATAAACCACACAGCACAGGAATGGGGTATTATCCCAGTGAGGGTATAAACCACACAGCACAGGAATGGGGTATTATCCCAGTGAGGGTAAAAACCACACAGCACAGGAATGGGGTATTATCCCAGTGAGGGTATAAACCACACAGCACAGGAATGGGGTATTATCCCAGTGAGGGTATAAACCACACAGCACAGGAATGGGGGTATTATCCCAGTGAGAGTATAAACCAAACAGCACAGGAATGGGGTATTATCCCAGTGATAGTATGAACCACACAGCACAGGAATGGGGTATTATCCCAGTGAGAGTATAAACCACACAGCACAGGAATGGGGTTTTATCCCAGTGATGGTATAAACCACACAGCACAGGAATGGGGTATTATCCCAGTGAGAGTATAAACCACACAGCACAGGAATCGGGTTATTATCCCAGTGAGAGTATAAACCACACAGCACAGGAATGGGGGTATTTTCCCAGTGATGGTATAAACCACACAGCACAGGAATCGGGTTATTATCCCAGTGACGGTAGACACCACACAGCACAGGAATGGGGTATTATCCCAGTGGGTGTATAAACCACACAGCACAGGAATGGGGGTATTATCCCAGTGAGAGTATAAACCACACAGCACAGGAATGGGGGTATTATCCCAGTGAGGGTATAAACCACACAGCACAGGAATGGGGGTATTATCCCAGTGAGGGTAGACACCACACAGCACAGGAATGGGGTATTATCCCAGTGGGTGTATAAATCACACAGGACAGGAATGGGGGTATTATCCCAGTGAGAGTATAAATCACACAGAACAGGAATGGCGGTATTATCCCAATGAGGGTATAAACCACACAGCACAGGAATGGGGTATTATCCCAGTGAGGGTATAAACCACACAGCACAATAATGGGGTATTATCCCAGTGGGTGTATAAACCACACAGCACAGGAATCGGGTATTATCCCAGTGGGTGGATAAACCACACAGCACAGGAATGGGGGTAATATCCCAGTGAGGGTATAAACCACACAGCACAGGAATGGGGTATTTTCCCAGTGATAGTATAAACCACACAGCACAGGAATGGGGGTATTATCCCAGTGAGAGTATAAACCACACAGCACGGGATTGGGGTATTTTCCCAGTGAGAGTATAAACCACACAGCACAGGAATGGGGGTATTTTCCCAGTGATGGTATAAACCACACAGCACAGGAATGGGGGTATTTTCCCAGTGATGGTATAAACCACACAGCACAGGAATGGGGGTATTTTCCCAGTGATGATATAAACCACACAGCACAGGAATCGGGCTATTATCCCAGTGAGGGTATAAACCACACAGCACTGGAATGGGGTATTATCCCAGTGAGGGTAAACCACACAGCATAGGAATGGGCTATTATCCCAGTGAGGGTATGAACCACACAGCACAGGAATGGGGTATTATCCCAGTGAGGGTATAAACCTCACAGCACAGGAATGGGGGTATTATCCCAGTGAGAGTATAAACCACACAGCACAGGAATGGGGTATTATCCCAGTGAGGGTATAAACCACACAGCACAGGAATGGGGTATTATCCCAGTGGGTGTATAAACCACACAGCACAGGAATGGGGTATTATCCCAGTGGGTGTATAAACCACACAGCACAGGAATGGGCGTAATATCCCAGTGAGGGAATAAACCACACAGCACAGGAATGGGGTATTATCCCAGTGAGGGTATAAACCACACAGCACAGGAATGGGGGTATTATCCCAGTGAGAGTATAAACCACACAGCACAGGAATGGGGTATTATCCCAGTGAGAGTATAAACCACACAGCACAGGAATGGGGTATTATCCAATTGCGGGTAAAAACCACACAGCACAGGAATGGGGTATTATCCCAGTGAGGGTATAAACCACACAGCACAGGAATGGGGGTATTATCCCAGTGAGAGTATAAACCAAACAGCACAGGAATGGGGTATTATCCCAGTGATAGTATGAACCACACAGCACAGGAAAGGGGTATTATCCCAGTGAGAGTATAAACCACACAGCACAGGAATGGGGTTTTATCCCAGTGAGAGTATAAACCACACAGCACAGGAATGGGGGTATTTTCCCAGTGATGGTATGAACCACACAGCACAGGAATCGGGTTATTATCCCAGTGACGGTAGACACCACACAGCACAGGAATGGGGTATAATCCCAGTGGGTGTATAAACCACACAGCACAGGAATGGGGGTATTATCCCAGTGAGAGTATAAACCACACTGCACCGGAATGGGGGTATTATCCCAGTGAGGGTATAAACAACACAGCACAGGAATGGGGGTATTATCCCAGTGAGGGTATAAACCACACAGCACAGGAATGGGGTATTATCCCAGTAATGGTATAAGCCACACATCACAGGAATGGGGTATTATCCAAGTGTGACTATAACCCAGAAAGCACAGGAATGGGGTATTATCCCAGTGAGAGTATAAACAACACAGCACAAGAATGAGGTATTATCCCAGTGAGAGTATAAACCACACAGCACAGGAATGGGGTATTATCCCAGTGAGGGTATCAACCACACAGCACAGGAATGGGGTATTATCCCAGTGAGGGTATAAACCACACAGTACAGGAATGGGGTATTATCCCAATGTGAGTATAAATCACACAGCACAGGAATGGGGTATTAACCCAGTGAGGGTATAAACCACACAGCACAGGAATGGGGTATTATCCCAGTGAGGGTATAAACCACACAGCACAGGAATGGGGTATTATCCCAGTGAGGGTATAAACCACACAGCACACGAATGGGGGTACTATCCCAGTGAGAGTAAAAACCACACAGCACAGGAATGGGGGTATTATCCCAGTGAGAGTATAAACCACACAGCACAGGAATGGGGGTATTATCCCAGTGAGGGTATAAACAACACAGCACAGGAATGGGGGTATTATCCCAGTGAGGGTATAAACCACACAGCACAGGAATGGGGTATTATCCCAGTAATGGTATAAGCCACACAGCACAGGAATGGGGTATTAACCCAGTGAGGGTATAAACCACACAGCACAGGAATGGGGTATTATCCCAGTGAGGGTATAAACCACACAGCACAGGAATGGGGGTATTATCCCAGTGAGAGTATAAACCACACAGCACAGGAATGGGGTATTATCCCAGTGAGAGTATAAACCTCACAGCACAGGAATGGGGGTATTATCCCAGTGAGGGTATAAACCAGACAGCACAGGAATGGGGTATTATCCCAGTGAGAGTATAAACCACACAGCACAGGAATGGTGTATTATCCCAGTGAGAGTATAAACCACACAGCACAGGAATGGGGGTATTTTCCCAGTGATGGTATAAACCACACAACACAGGAATGGGGTATTATCCCAGTGAGAGTATAAACCACACAGCACAGGAATGGGGGTATTATCACAGTGAGAGTATAACCCAGACAGCACAGGAATGGGGGTATTATCCCAGTGAGGGTATAAACCACACAGCACAGGAATGGGGGTACTATCCAAATGAGGGTATAAACCACACAGCACAGGAATGGGGGTATTATCCCAGTGAGGGCATAAACCACACAGCACAGAATTGGGGGTATTATCCCAGTGAGGGTATAAACCACACAGCACAGGAATGGGGTATTATCCCAGTGAGGGTATAAACCTCACATCACAGGAATTGGGGTATTATCCCAGTGAGGGTATAAACCTCACAGCACAGGAATGGGGTATTATCCCAGTGAGAATATAAACCACACAGCACAGGAATGGGGTATTATCCCAGTGGGTGTATAAACCTCACAGCAAAGGAATTGGGGTATTATCCCATTGAGGGTATAAACCTCACAGCAAAGGAATGGGGGTATTATCCCAGTGAGGTTATAAACTACACAGCACAGGAATGGGGTATTACTCAGTGAGGGTATAAACCTCACAGCACAGGAATGGGGGTATTATCCCAGTGAGGGTATAAACCTCACAGCCCAGGAATGGGGTATTATCCCAGTGAGAGTATAAACCACACAGCACAGGAATGGGGTATTATCCCAGTGAGAGTATAACCCAGACAGCACAGGAATGGGGGTATTATCCCAGTGAGGGTATAAACCACACAGCACAGGAATGGGGTATTATCCCAGTGAGGGTATAAACCAGAAAGCACAGGAATTGGGTATTATCCCAGTGAAGGTGTAAACCACACAGCACAGGAATGGGGTATTATCCCAGTGAGGGTGTAAACCACACAGCACAGGAATGGGGTATTATCCCAGTGAGGGTATAAACCACACAGCACAGGAATGGGGTATTATCCCAGTGGGTGTATAAACCACACAGCACAGGAATGGGGTATTATCCCAGTGGGTGTATAAACCACACAGCACAGGAATGGGGTATTATCCCAGTGAGGGTATAAACCACACAGCACAGGATGGGGGTATCATCCCAGTGAGAATATAACCCAGACAGCACAGGATTGGGGGTATTATCCCAGTGAGGGTATAAACCACACAGCACAGGAATGGGGGTATTATCCCAGTGAGGGTATAAACCACACAGCACAGGAATGGGGTATTATCCCAGTGAGGGTATAAACCACACAGCACAGGAATGGGGTATTATCCCAGTGAGGGTATAAACCTCACAGCAAAGGAATGGGGGTATTATCCCAGTGAGGTTATAAACTACACAGCACAGGAATGGGGTATTACTCAGTGAGGGTATAAACCTCACAGCACAGGAATGGGGGTATTATCCCAGTGAGGGTATAAACCTCACAGCCCAGGAATGGGGTATTATCCCAGTGAGAGTATAAACCACACAGCACAGGAATGGGGTATTATCCCAGTGAGAGTATAACCCAGACAGCACAGGAATGGGGGTATTATCACAGTGAGGGTATAAACCACACAGCACAGGAATGAGGGTATTAATCCAGTGAGGTATAAACCACACAGCACAGGAATGGGGGTATTATCACAGTGAGAGTATAACCCAGACAGCACAGGAATGGGGTATTATCCCAGTGATAGTATAAACCACACAGCACAGGAATGGGGGTATTATCCAAGTGAGAGTATAAACCACACAGCACAGGAATGGGGGTATTATCCCAGTGAGAGTAGAAACCACACAGCACAGGAATGGGGGTTTTATCCCAGTGAGGGTATAAACCACACAGCACAGGAATGGGGTATTATCCCAGTGAGGGTATAAACCACACAGCACAGGAATGGGGTATTATCCCAGTGAGGGTAAAAACCACACAGCACAGGAATGGGGTATTATCCCAGTGAGGGTATAAACCACACAGCACAGGAATGGGGTATTATCCCAGTGAGGGTATAAACCACACAGCACAGGAATGGGGGTATTATCCCAGTGAGAGTATAAACCACACAGCACAGGAATGGGGGTATTATCCCAGTGAGGGTATAAACCACACAGCACAGGAATGGGGGTATTATCCCAGTGAGAGTATAAACAACTCAGCACCGGAATGGGGGTATTATCCCAGTGAGGGTATAAACAACACAGCACAGGAATGGGGGTATTATCCCAGTGAGGGTATAAACCACACAGCACAGGAATGGGGTATTATCCCAGTAATGGTATAAGCCACACATCACAGGAATGGGGTATTATCCCAGTGTGACTATAACCCAGAAAGCACAGGAATGGGGTATTATCCCAGTGAGAGTATAAACAATACAGCACAAGAATGAGGTATTATCCCAGTGAGAGTATAAACCATACTGCACAGGAATGGGGTATTATCCCAGTGAGGGTATCAACCACACAGCACAGGAATGGGGGTATTAACCCAGTGAGGGAATAAACCACACAGCACAGGAATGGGGTATTATCCCAGTGAGAGTATAAACCACACAGCACAGGAATGGGGATATTATCCCAGTGGGTGGAAAAACCACACAGCACAGGAATGGGGGTATTATACCAGTGAGAGTACAAACCACACAGCACAGGAATGGGGTATTATCCCAGTGAGGGTATAAACCACACAGCACAGGAATGGGGTATTATCCCAGTGAGAGTATAAATCACACAGCACAGGAATGGGGTATTAACCCAGTGAGGGTATAAACCAGACAGCACAGGAATGGGGTAATATCCCAGTGAGAGTATAAACCAGACAGCACAGGAATGGGGTATTATCCCAGTGAGAGGATAAGCCACACAGCACAGGAATGGGGGTATTATCCCAGTGAGGGTATAAACCACACAGCACACGAATGGGGGTACTATCCCAGTGAGAGTAAAAACCACACAGCACAGGAATGGGGGTATTATCCCAGTGAGGGTATAAACCACACAGCACAGGAATGGGGTATTATCCCAGTAATGGTATAAGCCACACAGCACAGGAATGGGGTATTATCACAGTGTGAGTATAACCCAGAAAGCACAGGAATGGGGTATTATCCCAGTGAGAGTATAAACAACACAGCACAAGAATAAGGTATTATCCCAGTGAGAGTATAAACAACACAGCACAAGAATAAGGTATTATCCCAGTGAGAGTATAAACCACACAGCACAGGAATGGGGTATTATCCCAGTGAGGGTATAAACCACACAGCACAGGAATGGGGGTATTAACCCAGTGAGGGTATAAACCACCCAGCACAGAAATGGGGTATTATCCCAGTGAGAGTATAAACCACACAGCACAGGAATGGGGGTATTATCCCAGTGAGGGTATAAACCACACAGCACAGGAATGGAGGTATTAACCCAGTGAGGGTATAAACCACACAGCACAGGAATGGGGTATTATCCCAGTGAGAGTATAAACCACACAGCACAGGAATGGGGATATTATCCTAGTGGGTGGAAAAACCACACAGCACAGGAATGGGGGTATTATACCAGTGAGAGTATAAACCACACAGCACAGGAATGGGGTATTATCCCAGTGAGGGTATAAACCACACAGTACAGGAATGGGGTATTATCCCAATGTGAGTATAAATCACACAGCACAGGAATGGGGTATTAACCCAGTGAGGGTATAAACCACACAGCACAGGAATGGGGTATTATCCCAGTGAGGGTATAAACCACACAGCACAGGAATGGGGTATTATCCCAGTGAGGGTATAAACCACACAGCACACGAATGGGGGTACTATCCCAGTGAGAGTAAAAACCACACAGCACAGGAATGGGGGTATTATCCCAGTGAGAGTATAAACCACACAGCACAGGAATGGGGGTATTATCCCAGTGAGGGTATAAACAACACAGCACAGGAATGGGGGTATTATCCCAGTGAGGGTATAAACCACACAGCACAGGAATGGGGTATTATCCCAGTAATGGTATAAGCCACACAGCACAGGAATGGGGTATTATCCCAGTGAGGGTATAAACCACACAGCACAGGAATGGGGTATTATCCCAGTGAGGGTATAAACCACACAGCACAGGAATGGGGGTATTATCCCAGTGAGAGTATAAACCACACAGCACAGGAATGGGGTATTATCCCAGTGAGAGTATAAACCTCACAGCACAGGAATGGGGGTATTATCCCAGTGAGGGTATAAACCAGACAGCACAGGAATGGGGTATTATCCCAGTGAGAGTATAAACCACACAGCACAGGAATGGTGTATTATCCCAGTGAGAGTATAAACCACACAGCACAGGAATGGGGGTATTTTCCCAGTGATGGTATAAACCACACAACACAGGAATGGGGTATTATCCCAGTGAGAGTATAAACCACACAGCACAGGAATGGGGGTATTATCACAGTGAGAGTATAACCCAGACAGCACAGGAATGGGGGTATTATCCCAGTGAGGGTATAAACCACACAGCACAGGAATGGGGGTACTATCCAAATGAGGGTATAAACCACACAGAACAGGAATGGGGGTATTATCCCAGTGAGGGCATAAACCACACAGCACAGAATTGGGGGTATTATCCCAGTGAGGGTATAAACCACACAGCACAGGAATGGGGTATTATCCCAGTGAGGGTATAAACCTCACATCACAGGAATTGGGGTATTATCCCAGTGAGGGTATAAACCTCACAGCACAGGAATGGGGTATTATCCCAGTAATGGTATAAGCCACACAGCACAGGAATGGGGTATTATCACAGTGTGAGTATAACCCAGAAAGCACAGGAATGGGGTATTATCCCAGTGAGAGTATAAACAACACAGCACAAGAATAAGGTATTATCCCAGTGAGAGTATAAACCACACAGCACAGGAATGGGGTATTATCCCAGTGAGGGTATAAACCACACAGCACAGGAATGGGGGTATTAACCCAGTGAGGGTATAAACCACACAGCACAGGAATGGGGTATTATCCCAGTGAGGGTATAAACCACACAGTACAGGAATGGGGTATTATCCCAATGTGAGTATAAATCACACAGCACAGGAATGGGGTATTAACCCAGTGAGGGTATAAACCACACAGCACAGGAATGGGGTATTATCCCAGTGAGGGTATAAACCACACAGCACAGGAATGGGGTATTATCCCAGTGAGGGTATAAACCACACAGCACACGAATGGGGGTACTATCCCAGTGAGAGTAAAAACCACACAGCACAGGAATGGGGGTATTATCCCAGTGAGAGTATAAACCACACAGCACAGGAATGGGGGTATTATCCCAGTGAGGGTATAAACAACACAGCACAGGAATGGGGGTATTATCCCAGTGAGGGTATAAACCACACAGCACAGGAATGGGGTATTATCCCAGTAATGGTATAAGCCACACAGCACAGGAATGGGGTATTATCCCAGTGAGGGTATAAACCACACAGCACAGGAATGGGGTATTATCCCAGTGAGGGTATAAACCACACAGCACAGGAATGGGGGTATTATCCCAGTGAGAGTATAAACCACACAGCACAGGAATGGGGTATTATCCCAGTGAGAGTATAAACCTCACAGCACAGGAATGGGGGTATTATCCCAGTGAGGGTATAAACCAGACAGCACAGGAATGGGGTATTATCCCAGTGAGAGTATAAACCACACAGCACAGGAATGGTGTATTATCCCAGTGAGAGTATAAACCACACAGCACAGGAATGGGGGTATTTTCCCAGTGATGGTATAAACCACACAACACAGGAATGGGGTATTATCCCAGTGAGAGTATAAACCACACAGCACAGGAATGGGGGTATTATCACAGTGAGAGTATAACCCAGACAGCACAGGAATGGGGGTATTATCCCAGTGAGGGTATAAACCACACAGCACAGGAATGGGGGTACTATCCAAATGAGGGTATAAACCACACAGAACAGGAATGGGGGTATTATCCCAGTGAGGGCATAAACCACACAGCACAGAATTGGGGGTATTATCCCAGTGAGGGTATAAACCACACAGCACAGGAATGGGGTATTATCCCAGTGAGGGTATAAACCTCACATCACAGGAATTGGGGTATTATCCCAGTGAGGGTATAAACCTCACAGCACAGGAATGGGGTATTATCCCAGTGAGAATATAAACCACACAGCACAGGAATGGGGTATTATCCCAGTGGGTGTATAAACCTCACAGCAAAGGAATTGGGGTATTATCCCATTGAGGGTATAAACCTCACAGCAAAGGAATGGGGGTATTATCCCAGTGAGGTTATAAACTACACAGCACAGGAATGGGGTATTACTCAGTGAGGGTATAAACCTCACAGCACAGGAATGGGGGTATTATCCCAGTGAGGGTATAAACCTCACAGCCCAGGAATGGGGTATTATCCCAGTGAGAGTATAAACCACACAGCACAGGAATGGGGTATTATCCCAGTGAGAGTATAACCCAGACAGCACAGGAATGGGGGTATTATCCCAGTGAGGGTATAAACCACACAGCACAGGAATGGGGTATTATCCCAGTGAGGGTAGAAACCAGAAAGCACAGGAATTGGGTATTATCCCAGTGAAGGTGTAAACCACACAGCACAGGAATGGGGTATTATCCCAGTGAGGGTATAAACCACACAGCACAGGAATGGGGTATTATCCCAGTGGGTGTATAAACCACACAGCACAGGAATGGGGTATTATCCCAGTGGGTGTATAAACCACACAGCACAGGAATGGGGTATTATCCCAGTGAGGGTATAAACCACACAGCACAGGAATGGGGGTATCATCCCAGTGAGAATATAACCCAGACAGCACAGGATTGGGGGTATTATCCCAGTGAGGGTATAAACCACACAGCACAGGAATGGGGGTATTATCCCAGTGAGGGTATAAACCACACAGCACAGGAATGGGGTATTATCCCAGTGAGGGTATAAACCACACAGCACAGGAATGGGGTATTATCCCAGTGAGGGTATAAACCTCACAGCAAAGGAATGGGGGTATTATCCCAGTGAGGTTATAAACTACACAGCACAGGAATGGGGTATTACTCAGTGAGGGTATAAACCTCACAGCACAGGAATGGGGGTATTATCCCAGTGAGGGTATAAACCTCACAGCCCAGGAATGGGGTATTATCCCAGTGAGAGTATAAACCACACAGCACAGGAATGGGGTATTATCCCAGTGAGAGTATAACCCAGACAGCACAGGAATGGGGGTATTATCCCAGTGAGGGTATAAACCACACAGCACAGGAATGGGGTATTATCCCAGTGAGGGTATAAACCAGAAAGCACAGGAATTGGGTATTATCCCAGTGAAGGTGTAAACCACACAGCACAGGAATGGGGTATTATCCCAGTGAGGGTGTAAACCACACAGCACAGGAATGGGGTATTATCCCAGTGAGGGTAGAAACCACACAGCACAGGAATGGGGTATTATCCCAGTGGGTGTATAAACCACACAGCACAGGAATGGGGTATTATCCCAGTGGGTGTATAAACCACACAGCACAGGAATGGGGGTATTATCCCAGTGAGAGTATAAACCACACAGCACAGGAATGGGGGTATTATCCCAGTTAGGGTATAAACCACACAGCACAGGAATGGGGTTTTATCCCAGTGAGAGTATAAACCACACAGCACAGGAATGGGGGTATTTTCCCAGTGATGGTATAAACCACACAGCACAGGAATCGGGTTATTATCCCAGTGACGGTAGACACCACACAGCACAGGAATGGGGTATTATCCCAGTGGGTGTATAAACCACACAGCACAGGAATGGGGGTATTATCCCAGTGAGAGTATAAACCACACAGCACAGGAATGGGGGTATTATCCCAGTGAGGGTATAAACCACACAGCACAGGAATGGGGGTATTATCCCAGTGAGAGTATAAACAACTCAGCACAGGAATGGGGGTATTATCCCAGTGAGGGTATAAACAACACAGCACAGGAATGGGGGTATTATCCCAGTGAGGGTATAAACCACACAGCACAGGAATGGGGTATTATCCCAGTAATGGTATAAGCCACACATCACAGGAATGGGGTATTATCCCAGTGTGACTATAACCCAGAAAGCACAGGAATGGGGTATTATCCCAGTGAGAGTATAAACAATACAGCACAAGAATGAGGTATTATCCCAGTGAGAGTATAAACCATACAGCACAGGAATGGGGTATTATCCCAGTGAGGGTATCAACCACACAGCACAGGAATGGGGGTATTAACCCAGTGAGGGAATAAACCACACAGCACAGGAATGGGGTATTATCCCAGTGAGGGTATAAATCACACCGCACAGGAATGGGGTATTATCCCAGTGAGAGTATAAACCACACAGCACAGGAATGGGGATATTATCCCAGTGGGTGGAAAAACCACACAGCACAGGAATGGGGGTATTATACCAGTGAGAGTACAAACCACACAGCACAGGAATGGGGTATTATCCCAGTGAGGGTATAAACCACACAGCACAGGAATGGGGTATTATCCCAGTGAGAGTATAAATCACACAGCACAGGAATGGGGTATTAACCCAGTGAGGGTATAAACCAGACAGCACAGGAATGGGGTAATATCCCAGTGAGAGTATAAACCAGACAGCACAGGAATGGGGTATTATCCCAGTGAGAGGATAAGCCACACAGCACAGGAATGGGGGTATTATCCCAGTGAGGGTATAAACCACACAGCACACGAATGGGGGTACTATCCCAGTGAGAGTAAAAACCACACAGCACAGGAATGGGGGTATTATCCCAGTGAGGGTATAAACCACACAGCACAGGAATGGGGTATTATCCCAGTAATGGTATAAGCCACACAGCACAGGAATGGGGTATTATCACAGTGTGAGTATAACCCAGAAAGCACAGGAATGGGGTATTATCCCAGTGAGAGTATAAACAACACAGCACAAGAATAAGGTATTATCCCAGTGAGAGTATAAACCACACAGCACAGGAATGGGGTATTATCCCAGTGAGGGTATAAACCACACAGCACAGGAATGGGGGTATTAACCCAGTGAGGGTATAAACCACCCAGCACAGAAATGGGGTATTATCCCAGTGAGAGTATAAACCACACAGCACATGAATGGGGTATTATCCCACTGAGAGTATAAACCACACAGCACAGGAATGGGGGTATTATCCCAGTGAGGGTATAAACCACACAGCACAGGAATGGAGGTATTAACCCAGTGAGGGTATAAACCACACAGCACAGGAATGGGGTATTATCCCAGTGAGAGTATAAACCACACAGCACAGGAATGGGGATATTATCCTAGTGGGTGGAAAAACCACACAGCACAGGAATGGGGGTATTATACCAGTGAGAGTATAAACCACACAGCACAGGAATGGGGTATTATCCCAGTGAGGGTATAAACCACACAGTACAGGAATGGGGTATTATCCCAATGTGAGTATAAATCACACAGCACAGGAATGGGGTATTAACCCAGTGAGGGTATAAACCACACAGCACAGGAATGGGGTATTATCCCAGTGAGGGTATAAACCACACAGCACAGGAATGGGGTATTATCCCAGTGAGGGTATAAACCACACAGCACACGAATGGGGGTACTATCCCAGTGAGAGTAAAAACCACACAGCACAGGAATGGGGGTATTATCCCAGTGAGAGTATAAACCACACAGCACAGGAATGGGGGTATTATCCCAGTGAGGGTATAAACAACACAGCACAGGAATGGGGGTATTATCCCAGTGAGGGTATAAACCACACAGCACAGGAATGGGGTATTATCCCAGTAATGGTATAAGCCACACAGCACAGGAATGGGGTATTATCCCAGTGAGGGTATAAACCACACAGCACAGGAATGGGGTATTATCCCAGTGAGGGTATAAACCACACAGCACAGGAATGGGGGTATTATCCCAGTGAGAGTATAAACCACACAGCACAGGAATGGGGTATTATCCCAGTGAGAGTATAAACCTCACAGCACAGGAATGGGGGTATTATCCCAGTGAGGGTATAAACCAGACAGCACAGGAATGGGGTATTATCCCAGTGAGAGTATAAACCACACAGCACAGGAATGGTGTATTATCCCAGTGAGAGTATAAACCACACAGCACAGGAATGGGGGTATTATCCCAGTGAGGGTATAAACCACACAGCACAGGAATGGGGTATTATCCCAGTGAGGGTATAAACCAGAAAGCACAGGAATTGGGTATTATCCCAGTGAAGGTGTAAACCACACAGCACAGGAATGGGGTATTATCCCAGTGAGGGTGTAAACCACACAGCACAGGAATGGGGTATTATCCCAGTGAGGGTAGAAACCACACAGCACAGGAATGGGGTATTATCCCAGTGGGTGTATAAACCACACAGCACAGGAATGGGGTATTATCCCAGTGGGTGTATAAACCACACAGCACAGGAATGGGGTATTATCCCAGTGAGGGTATAAACCACACAGCACAGGAATGGGGGTATCATCCCAGTGAGAATATAACCCAGACAGCACAGGATTGGGGGTATTATCCCAGTGAGGGTATAAACCACACAGCACAGGAATGGGGGTATTATCCCAGTGAGGGTATAAACCACACAGCACAGGAATGGGGTATTATCCCAGTGAGGGTATAAACCACACAGCACAGGAATGGGGTATTATCCCAGTGAGGGTATAAACCACACAGCACAGGAATGGTGTATTATCCCAGTGAAGGTGTAAACCACACAGCACGGGAATGGGGTATTATCCCAGTGATGCTATAAACCACACAGCACAGGAATGGGGTATTATCCCAGTGGGTGTATAAACCACACAGCACAGGAATGGGGTATTATCCCAGTGGGTGTATAAACCACATAGCACAGGAATGGTGTATTATCCCAGTGAGGGTATAAACCACACAGCACAGGAATGGGGTATTATCCCAGTGAGAGTATAAACCACACAGCACAGGAATGGGGTATTATCCCAGTGAAGGTGTAAACCACACAGCACAGGAGTGGGGTATTATCCCAGTGAGGGTATAAACCACACATCACAGGAATGGGGTATTATCCCAGTGAGGGTATAAACCACACAGCACAGGAATGAGGGTATTATCCCAGTGAGTGTATAAACCACACAGCACAGGAATGAGGGTATTATCCCAGTGAGGGTATAAACCACACAGCACAGGAATGGGGTATTATCCCAGTGAAGGTGTAAACCACACAGCACAGGAATGGTGTATTATCCCAGTGAGGGTATAAACCACACAGCACAGGAATGGGGTATTATCCCAGTGAGGGTATAAACCACACAACACAGGAATGGGGTATTATCCCAGTGAGGGTATAAACCACACAGCACTGGAATGGGGTATTATCCCAGTGAGGGTATAAACCACACAGCACAGGAATGGGGAATTATCCCAGTGAGGGTATAAACCACACAGCACAGGAATGGGGTATTATCCCAGTGAGGGTATAAACCACACAGCACAGGAATGGGGGTATTATCCCAGTGAGGGTATAAACCACACAGCACAGGAATGGGGTATTATCCCAGTGGGTGTATAAACCACACAGCACAGGAATGGGGTATTATCCCAGTGAGGGTATAAACCACACAGCACAGGAATGGGGTATTATCCCAGTGAGGGTATAAACCATACAGCACAGGAATGGGGTATTATCCCAGTGAGGGTATAAACCACACAGCACAGGAATGGGGTATTATCCCAGTGAGGGTATAAACCACACAGCACAGGAATGGGGTATTATCCCAGTGAGAGTATAAACCACACAGCACAGGAATGGGGTATTATCCCAGTGAGAGTATAAACCGCACAGCACAGGAATGGGGGTATTATCCCAGTGAGGGTATAAACCACACAGCACAGGAATGGGGTATTATCCCAATGAGAGTATAAACCACACAGCACAGGAATGTTGTATTATCCCAGTGATAGTATAAACCACACAGCACAGGAATGGGGTATTATCCCAGTGAGAGTACAAGCCACACAGCACAGGAATGGGGTTTTATCCCAGTGAGAGTATAAACCACACAGCACAGGAATGGGGGTATTTTCCCAGTGATGGTATAAACCACACAGCACAGGAATGGGGGTATTTTCCCAGTGATGATATATACCACACAGCACAGGAATCGGGTTATTATCCCAGTCAGGGTATAAACCACACAGCACAGGAATCGGGTTATTATCCCAGTCAGGGTATAAACCACACAGCACAGGAATGGGGTATTATCCCAGTGAGGGTATAAACCTCACAGCACAGGAATGGGGGTATTATCCCAGTGAGAGTATAAACCACACAGCACAGGAATGGGGTATTATCCCAGTGATAGTATAAAGCACACAGCACAGGAATGGGGGTATTATCCCAGTGAGAGTATAAACCACACAGCACAGGAATGGGGGTATTATCCCAGTGAGAGTATAAACCACACAGCACAGGAATGGGTGTATTATCCCAGTGAGGGTATAAACCACACAGCACAGGAATGGGGTATTATCCCAGTGAGGGTATAACCCACACAGCACAGGAATGGGGCATTATCACAGTGGGCGTATAAACCACACAGCACTGGAATGGGGTATTATCCCAGTGAGGGTATAAACCACATAGCCCAGGAATGGGGGTGTTATCCCAGTGAGAGTATAAACCACACAGCACAGGAATGAGATATTATCCCAGTGATAGTATAAACCACACAGCACAGGAATGGGGGTATTATCCCAGTGAGAGTATAAACCACACAGCACAGGAATGGGGGTATTATCCCAGTGAGAGTATAAACCACACAGCACAGGAATGGGGGTATTATCCCAGTGAGGGTAGACACCACACAGCACAGGAATGGTGTATTATCCCAGTGGGTGTATAAACCACACAGCACAGGAATGGGGGTATTATCCCAGTGATGGTATAAACCACACAGCACAGGAATGGGGGTATTATCCCAGTGAGGGTATAAATCACACAGCACAGGAATGGGGGTATTATCCCAGTGAGAGTATAAACCACACAGCACAGGAATGGGGGTATTATCTCAGTGAGAGTATAAACCACACAGCACAGGAATGGGGGTATTATCCCAGTGAGGGTATAAACCACACAGCACAGGAATGGGGCTATTATCCCAGTGAGAGTATAAACCACACAGCACAGGAATGGGGGTATTATCCCAGTGAGGGTATAAACCACACAGCACTGGAATGGGGTATTATCCCAGTGAGGGTATAAACCACACAGCACAGGAATGGGGTATTATCCCAGTGGGTGTATAAACCACACAGCACAGGAATGGGGTATTATCCCAGTGGGTGTATAAACCACACAGCACAGGAATGGGCGTAATATCCCAGTGAGGGAATAAACCACACAGCACAGGAATGGGGTATTATCCCAGTGAGGGTATAAACCACACAGCACGGGAATGGGGTATTATCCCAGTGAGGGTATAAACCACACAGCACAGGAATGGGGTATTATCCCAGTGAGGGTATAAACCACACAGCCCAGGAATGGGGGTGTTATCCCATTGAGAGTATAAACCACACAGCACAGGAATGAGATATTATCCCAGTGATAGTATAAACCACACAGCACAGGAATGGGGGTATTATCCCAGTGAGAGTATAAACCACACAGCACAGGAATGGGGGTATTATCCCAGTGAGAGTATAAACCACACAGCACAGGAATGGTGTATTATCCCAGTGGGTGTATAAACCACACAGCACAGGAATGGGGGTATTATCCCAGTGATGGTATAAACCACACAGCACAGGAATGGGGGTATTATCCCAGTGAGGGTATAAATCACACAGCACAGGAATGGGGGTATTATCCCAGTGAGAGTATAAACCACACAGCACAGGAATGGGGGTATTATCTCAGTGAGAGTATAAACCACACAGCACAGGAATGGGGGTATTATCCCAGTGAGGGTATAAACCACACAGCACAGGAATGGGGCTATTATCCCAGTGAGAGTATAAACCACACAGCACAGGAATGGGGGTATTATCCCAGTGAGGGTATAAACCACACAGCACTGGAATGGGGTATTATCCCAGTGAGGGTATAAACCACACAGCACAGGAATGGGGTATTATCCCAGTGGGTGTATAAACCACACAGCACAGGAATGGGGTATTATCCCAGTGGGTGTATAAACCACACAGCACAGGAATGGGCGTAATATCCCAGTGAGGGAATAAACCACACAGCACAGGAATGGGGTATTATCCCAGTGAGAGTATAAACCACACAGCACAGGAATGGGGTATTATCCAATTGAGGGTAAAAACCACACAGCACAGGAATGGGGTATTATCCCAGTGAGAGTATAAACCACACAGCACAGGAATGGGGATATTATCCCAGTGAGAGTATAAACCACACAGCACAGGAATGGGGGTATTTTCCCAGTGATGGTATAAACCACACAGCACAGGAATGGGGGTATTTTCCCAGTGATGATATAAACCACACAGCACAGGAATCGGGCTATTATCCCAGTGAGGGTATAAACCACACAGCACTGGAATGGGGTATTATCCCAGTGAGGGTAAACCACACAGCATAGGAATGGGCTATTATCCCAGTGAGGGTATGAACCACACAGCACAGGAATGGGGTATTATCCCAGTGAGGGTATAAACCTCACAGCACAGGAATGGGGGTATTATCCCAGTGAGAGTATAAACCACACAGCACAGGAATGGGGTATTATCCCAGTGAGGGTATAAACCACACAGCACAGGAATGGGGTATTATCCCAGTGGGTGTATAAACCACACAGCACAGGAATGGGGTATTATCCCAGTGGGTGTATAAACCACACAGCACAGGAATGGGCGTAATATCCCAGTGAGGGAATAAACCACACAGCACAGGAATGGGGTATTATCCCAGTGAGGGTATAAACCACACAGCACAGGAATGGGGGTATTATCCCAGTGAGAGTATAAACCACACAGCACAGGAATGGGGTATTATCCCAGTGAGAGTATAAACCACACAGCACAGGAATGGGGTATTATCCAATTGCGGGTAAAAACCACACAGCACAGGAATGGGGTATTATCCCAGTGAGGGTATAAACCACACAGCACAGGAATGGGGGTATTATCCCAGTGAGAGTATAAACCAAACAGCACAGGAATGGGGTATTATCCCAGTGATAGTATGAACCACACAGCACAGGAAAGGGGTATTATCCCAGTGAGAGTATAAACCACACAGCACAGGAATGGGGTTTTATCCCAGTGAGAGTATAAACCACACAGCACAGGAATGGGGGTATTTTCCCAGTGATGGTATGAACCACACAGCACAGGAATCGGGTTATTATCCCAGTGACGGTAGACACCACACAGCACAGGAATGGGGTATAATCCCAGTGGGTGTATAAACCACACAGCACAGGAATGGGGGTATTATCCCAGTGAGAGTATAAACCACACTGCACCGGAATGGGGGTATTATCCCAGTGAGGGTATAAACAACACAGCACAGGAATGGGGGTATTATCCCAGTGAGGGTATAAACCACACAGCACAGGAATGGGGTATTATCCCAGTAATGGTATAAGCCACACATCACAGGAATGGGGTATTATCCAAGTGTGACTATAACCCAGAAAGCACAGGAATGGGGTATTATCCCAGTGAGAGTATAAACAACACAGCACAAGAATGAGGTATTATCCCAGTGAGAGTATAAACCACACAGCACAGGAATGGGGTATTATCCCAGTGAGGGTATCAACCACACAGCACAGGAATGGGGTATTATCCCAGTGAGGGTATAAACCACACAGTACAGGAATGGGGTATTATCCCAATGTGAGTATAAATCACACAGCACAGGAATGGGGTATTAACCCAGTGAGGGTATAAACCACACAGCACAGGAATGGGGTATTATCCCAGTGAGGATATAAACCACACAGCACAGGAATGGTGTATTATCCCAGTGAGAGTATAAACCACACAGCACAGGAATGGGGGTATTTTCCCAGTGATGGTATAAACCACACAACACAGGAATGGGGTATTATCCCAGTGAGAGTATAAACCACACAGCACAGGAATGGGGGTATTATCACAGTGAGAGTATAACCCAGACAGCACAGGAATGGGGGTATTATCCCAGTGAGGGTATAAACCACACAGCACAGGAATGGGGGTACTATCCAAATGAGGGTATAAACCACACAGCACAGGAATGGGGGTATTATCCCAGTGAGGGCATAAACCACACAGCACAGAATTGGGGGTATTATCCCAGTGAGGGTATAAACCACACAGCACAGGAATGGGGTATTATCCCAGTGAGGGTATAAACCTCACATCACAGGAATTGGGGTATTATCCCAGTGAGGGTATAAACCTCACAGCACAGGAATGGGGTATTATCCCAGTGAGAATATAAACCACACAGCACAGGAATGGGGTATTATCCCAGTGGGTGTATAAACCTCACAGCAAAGGAATTGGGGTATTATCCCATTGAGGGTATAAACCTCACAGCAAAGGAATGGGGGTATTATCCCAGTGAGGTTATAAACTACACAGCACAGGAATGGGGTATTACTCAGTGAGGGTATAAACCTCACAGCACAGGAATGGGGGTATTATCCCAGTGAGGGTATAAACCTCACAGCCCAGGAATGGGGTATTATCCCAGTGAGAGTATAAACCACACAGCACAGGAATGGGGTATTATCCCAGTGAGAGTATAACCCAGACAGCACAGGAATGGGGGTATTATCCCAGTGAGGGTATAAACCACACAGCACAGGAATGGGGTATTATCCCAGTGAGGGTATAAACCAGAAAGCACAGGAATTGGGTATTATCCCAGTGAAGGTGTAAACCACACAGCACAGGAATGGGGTATTATCCCAGTGAGGGTGTAAACCACACAGCACAGGAATGGGGTATTATCCCAGTGAGGGTATAAACCACACAGCACAGGAATGGGGTATTATCCCAGTGGGTGTATAAACCACACAGCACAGGAATGGGGTATTATCCCAGTGGGTGTATAAACCACACAGCACAGGAATGGGGTATTATCCCAGTGAGGGTATAAACCACACAGCACAGGATGGGGGTATCATCCCAGTGAGAATATAACCCAGACAGCACAGGATTGGGGGTATTATCCCAGTGAGGGTATAAACCACACAGCACAGGAATGGGGGTATTATCCCAGTGAGGGTATAAACCACACAGCACAGGAATGGGGTATTATCCCAGTGAGGGTATAAACCACACAGCACAGGAATGGGGTATTATCCCAGTGAGGGTATAAACCTCACAGCAAAGGAATGGGGGTATTATCCCAGTGAGGTTATAAACTACACAGCACAGGAATGGGGTATTACTCAGTGAGGGTATAAACCTCACAGCACAGGAATGGGGGTATTATCCCAGTGAGGGTATAAACCTCACAGCCCAGGAATGGGGTATTATCCCAGTGAGAGTATAAACCACACAGCACAGGAATGGGGTATTATCCCAGTGAGAGTATAACCCAGACAGCACAGGAATGGGGGTATTATCACAGTGAGGGTATAAACCACACAGCACAGGAATGAGGGTATTAATCCAGTGAGGTATAAACCACACAGCACAGGAATGGGGTATTATCCCAGTGAGAGTATAACCCAGACAGCACAGGAATGGGGGTATTATCACAGTGAGGGTATAAACCACACAGCACAGGAATGAGGGTATTAATCCAGTGAGGTATAAACCACACAGCACAGGAATGGGGGTATTATCACAGTGAGAGTATAACCCAGACAGCACAGGAATGGGGTATTATCCCAGTGATAGTATAAACCACACAGCACAGGAATGGGGGTATTATCCAAGTGAGAGTATAAACCACACAGCACAGGAATGGGGGTATTATCCCAGTGAGAGTAGAAACCACACAGCACAGGAATGGGGGTTTTATCCCAGTGAGGGTATAAACCACACAGCACAGGAATGGGGTATTATCCCAGTGAGGGTATAAACCACACAGCACAGGAATGGGGTATTATCCCAGTGAGGGTAAAAACCACACAGCACAGGAATGGGGTATTATCCCAGTGAGGGTATAAACCACACAGCACAGGAATGGGGTATTATCCCAGTGAGGGTATAAACCACACAGCACAGGAATGGGGGTATTATCCCAGTGAGAGTATAAACCACACAGCACAGGAATGGGGGTATTATCCCAGTGAGGGTATAAACCACACAGCACAGGAATGGGGGTATTATCCCAGTGAGAGTATAAACAACTCAGCACCGGAATGGGGGTATTATCCCAGTGAGGGTATAAACAACACAGCACAGGAATGGGGGTATTATCCCAGTGAGGGTATAAACCACACAGCACAGGAATGGGGTATTATCCCAGTAATGGTATAAGCCACACATCACAGGAATGGGGTATTATCCCAGTGTGACTATAACCCAGAAAGCACAGGAATGGGGTATTATCCCAGTGAGAGTATAAACAATACAGCACAAGAATGAGGTATTATCCCAGTGAGAGTATAAACCATACTGCACAGGAATGGGGTATTATCCCAGTGAGGGTATCAACCACACAGCACAGGAATGGGGGTATTAACCCAGTGAGGGAATAAACCACACAGCACAGGAATGGGGTATTATCCCAGTGAGGGTATAAATCACACCGCACAGGAATGGGGTATTATCCCAGTGAGAGTATAAACCACACAGCACAGGAATGGGGATATTATCCCAGTGGGTGGAAAAACCACACAGCACAGGAATGGGGGTATTATACCAGTGAGAGTACAAACCACACAGCACAGGAATGGGGTATTATCCCAGTGAGGGTATAAACCACACAGCACAGGAATGGGGTATTATCCCAGTGAGAGTATAAATCACACAGCACAGGAATGGGGTATTAACCCAGTGAGGGTATAAACCAGACAGCACAGGAATGGGGTAATATCCCAGTGAGAGTATAAACCAGACAGCACAGGAATGGGGTATTATCCCAGTGAGAGGATAAGCCACACAGCACAGGAATGGGGGTATTATCCCAGTGAGGGTATAAACCACACAGCACACGAATGGGGGTACTATCCCAGTGAGAGTAAAAACCACACAGCACAGGAATGGGGGTATTATCCCAGTGAGGGTATAAACCACACAGCACAGGAATGGGGTATTATCCCAGTAATGGTATAAGCCACACAGCACAGGAATGGGGTATTATCACAGTGTGAGTATAACCCAGAAAGCACAGGAATGGGGTATTATCCCAGTGAGAGTATAAACAACACAGCACAAGAATAAGGTATTATCCCAGTGAGAGTATAAACAACACAGCACAAGAATAAGGTATTATCCCAGTGAGAGTATAAACCACACAGCACAGGAATGGGGTATTATCCCAGTGAGGGTATAAACCACACAGCACAGGAATGGGGGTATTAACCCAGTGAGGGTATAAACCACCCAGCACAGAAATGGGGTATTATCCCAGTGAGAGTATAAACCACACAGCACAGGAATGGGGGTATTATCCCAGTGAGGGTATAAACCACACAGCACAGGAATGGAGGTATTAACCCAGTGAGGGTATAAACCACACAGCACAGGAATGGGGTATTATCCCAGTGAGAGTATAAACCACACAGCACAGGAATGGGGATATTATCCTAGTGGGTGGAAAAACCACACAGCACAGGAATGGGGGTATTATACCAGTGAGAGTATAAACCACACAGCACAGGAATGGGGTATTATCCCAGTGAGGGTATAAACCACACAGTACAGGAATGGGGTATTATCCCAATGTGAGTATAAATCACACAGCACAGGAATGGGGTATTAACCCAGTGAGGGTATAAACCACACAGCACAGGAATGGGGTATTATCCCAGTGAGGGTATAAACCACACAGCACAGGAATGGGGTATTATCCCAGTGAGGGTATAAACCACACAGCACACGAATGGGGGTACTATCCCAGTGAGAGTAAAAACCACACAGCACAGGAATGGGGGTATTATCCCAGTGAGAGTATAAACCACACAGCACAGGAATGGGGGTATTATCCCAGTGAGGGTATAAACAACACAGCACAGGAATGGGGGTATTATCCCAGTGAGGGTATAAACCACACAGCACAGGAATGGGGTATTATCCCAGTAATGGTATAAGCCACACAGCACAGGAATGGGGTATTATCCCAGTGAGGGTATAAACCACACAGCACAGGAATGGGGTATTATCCCAGTGAGGGTATAAACCACACAGCACAGGAATGGGGGTATTATCCC